>NW_024526455.1:0-41006 GCF_017590135.1 Pyrgilauda ruficollis | reverse complement strand
CAGCTAGCCGGGGAAGAGAAGCGGCACCTTACCCCAACTCCATTGGAAATATATTTCAGAAAATAATGTTCATTGTAATATATGAAGGAGAGTCACAAGACTAACTTTTTAAATCTTGTGTGTCTTCTTTCATTCTCTTTGGAGTTGTTTTGCAATAATTTGCAATAATTCACAATAATTCTTTAACTCAATCTTTAAAGCAGAGTAACAATGCCATGGTTTAATCCCAGCCAGCAGCCAAGCCCCACTCACCTGCTCACTCACTCCCCCACCAGTGGGATCGGGTAGAGAATTGGAAGAGTAAAAGCCAGAAAAATTAACAGTTGGATTTAATAAGGAAAGCAAATACCGCACATACAAGCAAAGCAAAACAAGGAATTAAGTCACTGTTTCCCATGGGCAGGCAGGTGTTCAACCATCTCCAGGAGAGCAGGGCCCCATCATGCATAATGGTTACTTGGAAAGACAAACACCATTGCTACATTATTCCTTCCTCTTTCTTCCTTCCATTTGCTATACTGAGCATGATGTCATATGGTCTGGAATATCCCTTTGGTCAGTTGGGGTTACCTATCCCAGTTGTGTATCCTCCCAACCTCCCATGTACCGCCAAATCCCCTTGCTAGCACAGCAGTAGGAAAAGCAGTAAAAGCTTTGCCTCTGTGCAAGCCCCGCTCCAGCAATAACAAAAACATTTCTTTATTATCAACCCTGTGTTCAGCACAAATCCAAAACACAGCCCCATACTGGTCACTGTGATGACAATTAATTCTACCCCAGCCAAAACCAGCACAAACAAGAACATGGGTGTTATTGGAAAGAGTGTTGTATTAATAATAACTGACATGCATGTAAAATATTCTCTCACTACTAGTAAAAGAAATCTATTTTCTCCAGTTTAGCATAATTAATCACTAAATTGAAAGAAATATTTGAATATCTGCAGTGATAAAGGCATTGCAATTATATAGCATCTAAAAAATTAACCTGTTGGCACCTACAAGCTGGGTGAGATTTTAAGTTCAGTATTTTGGACTGAGATATTGAAGATGTTGATATATTGGTGACTTAATGGATGATGCATGTTCCTGAGAGTGACTGAATTTCAGACCTCCCTGACTTCAATAGATATTCAGTGCTGTATTCTAGCAATGTTGAGCCAATGCTTCTGTTTCATCCCAGATGCAATATTACTGTATACGATTAAATCATTGTTGCTGCAGCAGTTTCTTAGATTTATTTCAGTAAAGTGATGCAGTTATGAAGTGTATCGTTAATTCCTGCTTGATTTTTTTTTAAGAATTGAGCAAGCCCAGACATAGAACAGATGTCTACTGTACTAAAAACTCTGCAAATAGAAAGAAAAAAAATGAGATCCTGCCCTAAAGAATTCCCTTTCTCTAGACTTGTCTTTATTTGGACTAGTAACTAAAAACACAGCTGAAGTTTTGCTCCTGACTCCTGTATGCACCACTGGAAAGCTGATGTTCGGGTACTTTGGGCAGGTAGTGCTCTTCTTCAGCTTTTGATTGCCCATGCTGGCAGATACAGGGCAGACCTAGCTTCAAGTGAGACAAAGGAGTTGTGAGAAACGACCCTCACTTTAAAAAAATTTAAAGGTTTATTAAACCTCAACAAAATACAACAAAGGACTGAATAAGAAAAAAATAACAGCATGCTGGGAGTTTGTGAGCAGCTGCCACAAGCTCATTCACAAAATGGCTGCCCCACCTTTTATACCCCTGGCGTTACATCAGGCAACCCTGGCCCCTCCCAAAGTCTTTCAGTCAACTTCCTCTTCATTGTCCATTGGTGGAGACTACTTTCTTGCAACTTGATTGGAGGTCAGCCTTCCCCGACAGTCATGGCTGTCCGATGACAACAATACCAGGTGGGGGGGTGGGGAACAGAGGACGCCTAAACAACAATAACATCAATAAAACTTCTCTTATCATACATGTAATATGTAATTTAGGATAATTCGTGCTTATGTGGAATATACTAGAAATGTGTGAGATATAAGTTATGATGTTTGTAAGAAATATTCTTAAAGGATTGTAAGCCCGCATGCCAGAGCCAGGAGATTGCCTCATGTGATTGCAAAACGACAGATGGCAGAGGGAGAGAGGTCTAATTTACAACCCAACAGACATGGCTCCGGAGGGGATGGGCTCTTACTCAGGAACTGTCCAGGAAACACCCAAGCGATGAATACTCAATAAGTATCTACAATCGAGATAGCAAGGGTCGTCAGGAGCATGCATCCCAATGCCAGGTTCTCGTAACCCAACATCAGCATTCATTGCTTGCCAGGAACTGCTTTGTCCAGCCCAACACAGAGAAGGAAGACAACATGAATATGTGAAACTATGAAAAGAAAAGGAGAGACTCTGCCCCAGGCTGAATAAACTGTATAAAAACTGCCCGGACCGGACAGCCTTCATGAACAGAGGGGATCTGGTGCAATAGAGGTCGGATCAGTGTTCACCCAGCGTCAATCCCGGGCTCGGCGCTGTCCCTTTTGATTGTGGCTATCGGAGACCATATCTCAGTTGCGAAATAAAATCTATCTTTATTAATTATTAATTTGGCTTTATAGATTATTACCTATAACAATACACAAAATATTAATCTCTTAATTGCGAGAGCCAATCAACATATTACCCATCTCTAACAGAGTTGAGTGAAGAGCAGTCTTGATTGCATTCTGGATCAGCTGAGCCCTGAAACTTTTCCCTTCTGGTTACATTGCAGGCAGCAACTTGGGCTTATGTCAGGTACACTAAACATGAAGAACCAGTGTAGAGCTGGCTGCTGGTAGGTTGATCATACCATGCAGTTGGAGAGCTTGGAGACACACATGTATCAGCATGGGTTTATATGTGTACATGCATCTTTGTGTGTTTCTGGGGAAGTAAGTACAAGCTCAAGTACATATTCAAACCTATCCTTAGTAGACTGTTCACACAATCTCAATGTATTTGTGTTTTCCTGACACACTGAAACCTTTTATTTGCATGTCCAGCTTACTAACTCAATGCACTTCTTTTTTTCCCCCTGATAATTCCTCAGCACCTCTTTAAGTTGCTTTTTGTACTGTGTGTTGCACAACTTGGAAGTACTTATTTCTATTAGGATTTTTGAATTCTCTGTCTTCTCAGCTGCTAGCATTTCAGGAAGAATTTCTTCACTGAAAGGATGGTTAAGCATTGGAACAGGCTGCCCAGGGAAGTGGTGGAGTCACCATTCCTGGAGATGTTCAAAAAACAAGTAAACGTGGCAGTTTGTGATATGGTTTAGTGGCCATGGTGGTATTCGGTCAAAGGTTGGACTTGATGATCTTGGAGGTTGCCCTGGTTACAGGAGTAGGGTGCCAGTTTAGCACTATGTGGGTGTAGCTGAAGTGTGTATTCTACTTCCTGAGGGATCATCTCTGGTAATGGGCCATAATAGACTCAATGGCACTAGCAGAATAGGGATCTGCAATGACTTAGACTGTCAAAGACTCCCAAAATATCCCATGACTCCCAGTATTCATCCATTGTGAAACTTCCTGCCCTGGAGGAATTACTGAGCATGCCCCACCCCAAACCTGAGCATATATAATCTTTGGGCTTGGGGACTTGGGGGGCCACCACTTGATAGATCTGGAGGAGAACCAGAACTTCAACAAGACAGCAACCATCACTGACCAACAGAATGCCAGGTTTGTGGGTTAAAACCAGTTTTCTCTGTATCATTGTATCTACTGAAATCTCTAAAGTAAATTGTAAGTACAACCTGTAATCTTTCTCAAGGTAGTTGAGTGGGATTCATTTCTCCCACTGGTTTACTTTTAAACCAACACATCTTTTGGTGCCCAATGTAGGGCATGAGAGAAGTTAAAATTACAATTTTGTTCTAAGCATTTGTATATTGAGGTAGAGAAACTCCCTGATCATCATGTTGCTCAGTGTATTTACATGTATGTTGTACCTAACCCTGTATATATTTCTGCATATGGGGAACTATTTGCCCATCATGATGCTCTTTTTAGGATCAGAGAGAGGAATCAAAATTGCTTTGTTGATGTACCGTGTTTGTGGCATGATAACATCAGAGACAATGAGTTTCATTTGGAATGTATATTCAGTTTTGTTTGCCCATCCTGGTCTGGGCTGCTACCTCTGGGGCCTCATTAATAATCACACCCAGCTGTTGATATATGAATGTGAGACTCACAAGCTGAGAGCAAAATGAATCTGTTTATTGCAGAGTTAAGACAGTACTTATATCCTTAGTGTGAGAAACTCTGTTCAGTCCTTCACATGCAAGCTGGTTGCAGGCCTGTAATAAATTCGTCGGCCTGACAGTCTGTTAGTTTTCTCAGGGTTTGCAGGCTTCGAAGAAACAGGACGCCTGTCCTGTTTTCGGATCATGTGTTATCTACTTTCTCCCATGCTTCCCAGGAATTTTCAGGCCTGCTATTTCCTTACACTCAGCCTGCGGGGGTAAGAGGAGAGAAACGTTTTTTCCAGCCCTTTGCCTCATCCTCCCCTGTTCAGGCCTGCTACAACAGTTTTTGAGAATGTTGTTTCCTTTAGATGTTAAGGACAGCATAATTTTGTTGCTAGTTCTGCTGTTTCCTCTGTATGTCTTGTACTGTCTACATCATGCTTAGAGTCAGGACAGAGGCTTCTAGGGAAGTTGCCTGGAGCCCTGCCCTGGGAATGGATAATACTGAGTGGAACAGGATATGGAAGGAGATGGGCCAGTATTTGGAAAACTTCCCTTCTCCAATGATCTGGAAGTTCACCCCTGAACAACTATAGGACCCTGTTAAAGTAATAGGATATGTGAAGGGAAAATGCTCTGACAGCTCCAGAGATGGGCAACTTACTGCAACATGCTGGGCCCTGGTCACTGCCTACCAGACACTGCTTGGGATGGTACAGCACCTTCAGAAGGAAGAGAAAGGAAACAAATCAACAGACACTGTGTCCACTGTGTTGGTTTTGCACAGCTTGTGTTTTAGGTAGCAGGGGGGCCACAGAAGTGGCTTCTGTGAAAAGCTGCTAGAAGCTTCCAGCATGTCTGGCAGAGCCAATCCCTAATAGCTCTGAGGATGGATGTGTGTCTTCGGGTGATTTATGATGATAGTCTGTTCCCTGATTTTCTGCTTTATGCCCAAAAATGGTTGCTGTATCTTTAAGGTGGGTCCAGGGGAGGGGGGAGCATTGGGCCCTTTGGTGGGTTTTTTCAAAGCATCACTCCCTGGGTGTCCAGGGGTGCGGTGTGGTCTGGGTTTTTTTGCTTGGCTAGCTTGGTTTTTGTTAGCCCAGGCAATAAGTTTTTTCCCTTCCCTGGCCTTGGAGAAGCTGCAGCAGGAATTCTTTGGCAACTTTTCAAGGTGAACTGTATAGTTTGTTTAGTCCAAGACCAGAAAAAATGGAACCTGCAGAACAGGGGTCACTCAGGATCCATGGGAAAGGGGCCGCTCCGTTTTTGGCCTCAAGCCCTGGGAAAGCCGAGCTGGGGAGAGAAAGCACACCAAGCCTAGCTGCTTCATCTGCTGGTGGAGAGGATGTCGATGCCAGAGAGTCACCAGATTTTTCATCAGTTGCCCGAACTACTGCGTGAAGCTCCTGTTTGTTTTTTTTTCCCCTGAGATGGAAGCTGGTGCCATCTTCTACTGCGTGGCGTGAGCTAGTATTTTTTCCCTGGCATTTTGGGGTTTTGTTCTGGTGTGCGTGGGGTGGGGTAAGGTCTGACAGCTTAATATCTAGCATTTATTTTTTTTTTCCCATGCCTTGTGGGCATTCTGTTTGTTAATAAACTGTTGGATTATTTTTCACTTTCATCCACTAGTATTCATTTCCTATTGGTGGAAAGGGATTGTTGGAGCCCTTTTTAGAGGAGACTACTCATTCCAGAGTGTTTTCTCCTAAATTTGTCTCTAAACTTAGACAACATGCCACTGGCCAAGACTGGGCCAATTAGAAATGGTGTTAACACCTCTGTGATGACATATTTAAGAAGAAAATCAAAACAATGGTTGGTGGAACAATTTTAATTCTAAAAGCCAGAGAAGAGGAGGAGGTGAGAACATGTGAGAGAAACAATATGCAGAGACCAAGGTCAGTGAAAAAGGAGGGGGAGGAGGTGCTTTAGGTACCAGAGTCAAGATTCCTCTGCAGGCCATGGTGATGACCATGAGGAAGCAGGCTGTCCCCTTGCAGCCCATGGAGGTCCACGGGGAATGCAGAGATCCACCCGCAGTCCATGGGGGAGGTGCCCATGCTGGAGCGGGTGGATGCCTGGAGGAGGCTGTCATCCAGTGGGAGACCTTGTGGAGAGAGGGGCCCCTGCTCCCAGGCTGGAGCAGCATGTCCTTGGAGGACTGCACCCCGTGGAAGAGTGACTGACCCACTCCGCAGCAGTTTTGGGAGGACTGTCTGCCTGTGGGAGGAAATCATGTTGTAGCAGTTTGGGGAGGACTGCTGCTCATGAGATTGAACCCACACTGGAGAAGTTCAAGTGGAACTGACTCCTGTGGGAAGGGACCCCACAGTGTAACAGGGGAATGACTTCTTTCTCTGAGCAGCAGAAGAAAACCTTAGATTAGTGTGGTGCGTTCAGTGTTGGCTAATTACCAGTGCACTCACTAGAATGTACTTCCTCATTTTTTTGCTGTGAGATGGGATTAGGAGAAAGGCAAAGTAGGCTGAAAACTTTAAAAGGGTATAAGGCTGTCCCCTTGCAGCCCATGGAGGTCCACGGGGAATGCAGAGATCCACCCGCAGTCCATGGGGGAGGTGCCCATGCTGGAGCGGGTGGATGCCTGGAGGAGGCTGTCATCCAGTGGGAGACCTTGTGGAGAGAGGGGCCCCTGCTCCCAGGCTGGAGCAGCATGTCCTTGGAGGACTGCACCCCGTGGAAGAGTGACTGACCCACTCCGCAGCAGTTTTGGGAGGACTGTCTGCCTGTGGGAGGAAATCATGTTGTAGCAGTTTGGGGAGGACTGCTGCTCATGAGATTGAACCCACACTGGAGAAGTTCAAGTGGAACTGACTCCTGTGGGAAGGGACCCCACAGTGTAACAGGGGAATGACTTCTTTCTCTGAGCAGCAGAAGAAAACCTTAGATTAGTGTGGTGCGTTCAGTGTTGGCTAATTACCAGTGCACTCACTAGAATGTACTTCCTCATTTTTTTGCTGTGAGATGGGATTAGGAGAAAGGCAAAGTAGGCTGAAAACTTTAAAAGGGTATAAAGAAAAAAATTATCCATCGTAATTAAAAGAGTTATAAGAATCAGAATAAAACTTTGAGAATACTTCTTGTCCCCCCACAACTTTTTCTTTCTTACAACATACAGAAACAATTTAGTTAGTTTAGCATATCTAAAATAGTCTTTTTTTAAGTTAGTTAGGGAGAGAAGTCCCTCTTGTTAATGTTATGGAGACTTCTCCACAAGAAAATAGTTCTTTTGTGTCTTTTAATTTTTCACGAATAGCAGCTGCCTGGGGAAATCTGCAATCATGAAATCTCTCATATTTTTTCATAGTTTTTCTCACAACTGTGTCTATGGGCTATGTCAACCTATGGGGTACTAGTTTAAAGATGAGCTGTTCAAGAGCAAAGGTTCTCTTAATCTATCTTTGAAATCATCATTCTCTCTGGGAATTGAAGTCTTCTTTTCTCTCTGAGGGTATAGGGTCTTCATCGCTCTTCTTTCTTTTTCTGTTCAAACTTCTCATGGATCAGCTACTTCAACATATGCTTACTTTAGCATGGAGGCCTTTGATATCTACAATTTGAACACTTTCATCTCCTCATAGTTTTGTGCATTATGGGGGAAAAAAGAAAGTCTAATGTATCAATCATCCTTCTCCATAGCTTTACAAGAGGATTTGAGCCTAAAACTAAAGGCATCTCCTCATCCCTCTCATCTGGGACTTGATTTCTTCACTAGGTTGGTGAGGGGCTTGGAATACAAGTCCTATGAGGAACGACTGAGGGAGCTGGGGTTGTTTAGCCTGGAAAAAAGGAGACTCAGAGGTGACCTTATCACTCTCTACAACTTCTTGAAAGGTGGTTGTAGTCAGATGGGGGGTGTTCTCTTGCTCCAGGCAGAAACTGACAGAACAAGAGGACACAGTCTCAAGCTGCATCAAGGGAAATATAGGTTAGATATTAGGAAAAAGTTTTTTACAGAAAGGGTGATAAAGTTCTGGAATGGTCTGCCCAGGGAGGTGGTGGAGTCACCATTCCTGGATGTGTTTCAATAAAGACTGGATGTGGCACTCGGTGCCATGGTTTAGTTGAGATGTTAGGGCATGAGTTGGACACTATGACCTTGAAGGTCTCTTCCAACCTAGTTATTCTGTGAATTCTGTGAATTGTTCACTGACTTCGGTTTTTTCATGTTGTTTCTTTACGTGTCTGTGCTTTTGTCCTGTTCTTTCACTCGAGGGAGGATTGGAGCACTGAAAGAATTAATATCTTGCCCAAGGCCTGCAGATGGTCACGTGACCCCAGCTGGGCTCAGTAGCTTGCTGCAGGAAATGAGGCTGGGCTGGGGGGAGTGGCTAGGATCTCAGCAGCCAGCACACCAGGGTTGATGGCTTCTCCTCTCCCCTGCCTGGTGGTTGTGGGCAAATCTCAATGGTGGTAGAATCTTGGCCGAGCCGGCTCCAGCCCGAGGCAGTTCCTGGGGCCCAGCGGACCCAGCTCGGCCCCGGGCTGGCAGCGGGAAGCAGGGTTTAGTAGCAGCAAAGTGTTAGCAATCAGCCACAACCCAACCCAGCCTCAGCCCCACAGTCTCCCCTTCCCCCTGCTCGACAGCCGATGGGGGGGGAGTAGGGGATGGCCTGGTGGGTGTCCTGCAGCACCTATTCCCTCTGCTGACCAAAAAAGAAAGAGAAAATTCACGAGATTTTTAGTTTTTTCATTGAGTGTTTACAGAAGCATATCAGCTTTCTCAATAATTTAACAAATTGTCAATTCTCAAAATTAATTACTGGTTAGTATTTTTTGTCAGACATGGAAGAAACTGCTAGCAGCTTCCCTTTGCATCACTTCTATGAGTACCTCTAATGGCGGGGTATGCACCGGGGTATGCCTGGTGGGCTGCAATGGTCTGGATAGCGCAGTCCTGCTCAGCACAGCCTGTCCAAGTTCCCAAGCAGCTCCCAGCCGCAGGCAACCTTAGCAAGCTCAAGTGATATCAGCTCTTAGTAATTATCAGCTCATTTGTGATTTCAGCTCTTTAGCTTGCTAGGTGCCGCAGCAGACCCAGGGAGAGAGAGGAGAAGTGCTGTATAAGGTTCCTCAGAGAAGTCTTTATTGGGGTCTTCTGCGAAGGTTCTCAATGACAGCTCTTCTGCCGAATTGGGCAGAAGTAGGGGTTTATATACGTTACAGGGGTTTTGTAAATTGTCCAATAGTAAGAGTCAAGGGAAAGTGACCTATAGGCTTACAGAGAGATAAGCAAGAGTCCGAAGGTGGAAGAGAGGAGTTTCTAAGGTCCAGTCATCATGACTTGGCATTTTCTATCTTAGGCTTCTGGCCTCCAGGGAAGCCTTGTCCAGCCCTGGGCCTGCTACATACCTCCCATACAAAACCATCACAGTGACCAACTAACCGAAACCCCCACCCTTTCTCTTCCTTCGCTCTTGGTGGGAAGGAGGGAAGGGTTGGGGGTAAAAAGGTGCTTTTAAGGGCTTATTTTTTTCTCATTTTAGTGCTGTGGCCTTGTTAGTAATAACTGCACTTTCCATCTCTAAGTTGAGCCAGTTTTGCCCTTGGAGTGTTTTCTCCCAGTCCTTAACTCACAAACCCTTCATTAAATTTTCTCTCCTCTGCTCAGCTGGAGCACAGGAGGGTGAATGAGCAGCTTTCATGGGTGCCTGGCGTTTGACCAATGTCAAACCATGACATCCACACAAACCAGACCTGAGCCAGAAGGAGAAAAGGAAACAAATCAACAGGCACTGTGTCCACCCAAACCAGAGCTGAGCCAGGACAGCTGAAGTTGATAGCAGTTGCCCCTGTTCAGAAAAGAAAATCCAAGACTAAATCAGTTTGCATAGTGAATGGTGAGGAAGAGGCAGGACCTTTATACCCAGCAGAAGAGGCAGATTTTTTCCACCTTAATGATTTTGTGATTCAATTGCTATAAATGACACTTGTTAAATGTGTTATATAATATTGTGTTGTCTAATTTCATATTTCAAAACAAGCCCTGAAACCTGCGAGTTTCTCTTAAGCCTTTAGTAGCATTCAGTGAGCACCACTGCCTGTTTAACATCAGTCTTTGGGCAATGAAAAGCAGTATCACATCTGCTTTTCACCACCTTTAAGAACAGAAATAGATGTAGCACAGCTTTTTGCAGTGTCTTTGATCTAGGCCCTCTTCACTATTCAAAAGCTAATCATGATCACTGGAACACAATCTCCTGACAGAAGGTCTTTTCATCAGACCAGAAGCTTTAAATGTATGGGCAAGTCTTTACAGAATCTGTAGAGATGGAGATAAAAAAAAAAAAAAAAAAAAAAATTCAGATTTGTATCCAGCTAATACCAGCTAATATGCATTAGAAGGTGACTCCTGTTTCTTTTTCCTCAAGTGTGTGCTAGCCTTTTCTAGGGCTGTCATAGTTCTGCTTTTGTTTGAGATACATCTTGCTCATTGGATTGTCCAAACCAATGCTCAGTGTTCACATCTTTAAATTCAGAAACCAGGTTATGTTTCTGCAGGTATATTTAGGGCAGAGGGGGCTTGCTCAGTCTCAACAGTCTGCAAGGGCGGCAGTGGGAGCTGGGAGGTGCTAAGGATGATGTATAGATTAGTGAAGATGGAATAGGGGAAAATGTTCATGGTGTACAACCTGGAATGAGACCAGTTAGGAGTTGCGGTCTAGGAGACATTAGGGGTTAGCACAGGTCCTGTCCTCCACTCAGGCATCTCTGAGCAAGACCCTTGTTTTCAAGCAGGGGTGCACATAAGGAGCTGCTCTCTTCTCCCTTGTTCCTTCATGCTGTCCTCCTCCTCCCTTTCACCATTAGAAACCTGTATGGATTGAAACGTCCTTGGCAGCAATGAATGTCTGCTCAGCATTTTGCTCATGTAGATTCAAATACAAGGACTCTAATCTATGGAGAAGTGTTTTGAGAAAATTTGAGATGAAATGTGGTATGTTATTGTTAGTAATGCTGTTCGCAAAGTTGTTTAAACAACTTTTTTTTTTCCTAGAAATCACTAAACTACATCTTGCAAACTTCAGTAGTTACCATACTAATTAAAAATGGCATTTTAGAACAAATTATTGTTGTTTTTTAAACAAAACACATTGGCTTTTTTATGCGTGCTTTGGCAAGGTTCTTTGATAGACTTAAAATAAGCTAAATTTTTCCTTCTATTAAGTTATTTTAAGGTTAATTGTTTCACTAATAATTCAACACTTCATTTAAAGCACCTCAAAAACACAAGCAAATTTGTGCTTAAGCATATGTATAAGCTCTTGTCATACATTGCTGACTACCAGTTGTAGTCTGCCTAGGTTTTAAAGGAAATTCCAGTATAGGATCAGTATGAATCTATATGCATTGAGAGCAGTATTATTGGTTTCAAGCTTTCTCCTTGAATTCCTTTCAGAAATTATAAAATTTTATATTTATTTTTTAATGACAAAAAATGCACAATGCATTTAGTGGTTAATGGTTTAGTGTTTGTATTGAGTCTGACTGAAATAGAGTTCATTTTCCCTTAGCAGCCATCACAGTGCTGTGCTTTGCATTGGTAGCTGGAAAGGTACTGATGACACACCAGTGTTTTGGCTACTGATGAGCAGTGCTGGCACAGCATCAGCACTGTCTAAGATTCCCACCCCACCCCCCTCCCATCAAGGGGCTGGGAATGGGCAAGATCCTAGGAGGAGACACAACTAGGCCAGCTGACCCAAATTAACCAAAGGGATATTCCAAATCATATGATGTCTCAGCTCAGATATAAAACTTAAGGGAGGGAGGAGGAACAGGGGGGCATTTGTTATTTGATAATGTTTGCCTTCTGGAGCAACTGCTACACATGCTGAAGCCCTGCTTCCCAGGAAGTGTCTGAACATTTGCTCACTGATGGGAAGTAGAGATTTAATTTTTCCCCTCTGCTTATGCATGTGCAAACTTTCACTTTTCCTTTTTTTCTTTAGCAAACTGCCTTATTTCAACCTACTAGTTGTTTTCCATCCTATTTGCTCCCCTGTCCTGTTGGAATATTAGGGGACAAAAGACAGATGATGGACTTTGGAGCTGGTTAACATAAGAGATTTGATAACAGGATGCCTTGGCAAAAGCAAATGGAACTTTGAAAATTAGATCTAGATAGCAAGAAGATTTAATCAGACAGGTTTACTGGAAAAAGAAAATCCTATTAAACTCTGCAAGCAAGAGATGTTGTTATATGCTTAAGTTTGTGTGTGATTTTAACCTAATCATTGTAGTACACATTACTAGTCTCCCTAAAATAGTATATAAGAGCTTGTATCCCACAATAAAATTGGATTCTGATCACCGAGTCAGTCTCCCCGTCTCTCTCCATTGCCGACACTGTCCCACTGGGAAAGGAAGTGATAAAGCAACTTGGTGGGGACCTGGCACCCAGCCAAGATCAACCCACTAGAGTCTTTTTTTGGTGCCCAAGGTGGGGGGAGATAAAGGCAGTTATTTATTTATTTATATATATATATATATATATAGCATGCTATAGTAAATACCAGTTATCAAATAGCAAGCTCCTGTGTGGGACACAGAGTTTGTCAGCTGCACTGCTTATCACTTTATTTTGCTGAGTTTGGGAACATGTTAACACATACAGTGGCTCTGTGCTTTGCCCTTACATTGGCAGCCTTGTTATGCTGGGGGAGCTATCCACTGTGGACGATGAGGGAATACACCTCCTTCTCCCTGTCCGAGATGGATGTGAATGGTTTTATAATGCAGTCTCCCATGGTCTTTGCTCATCCTTATGTAAGCTGTTTAATACTGTTAATAATATTACCTAATACTGTTGGTACACTATGGAATTCATAGAAACTGGTGTCATCCTGGTGTAAGAGAAAACAAACTTTAGGTGAGAAGATATTGAAATCTACTCTGAGGTGTCCAATTCCTGGGTGGCAGGGTGCGTGGAAGGATTTGGGCAGGTTTTTAGGGCATTTATCACCTCCCGTTACCTGGGACTACACCTGAACAGGTAATCAACCCTGACAAACTGACCGATCAACTGATAAAAGGGTGCCTTGCCTACCCCAATGAAAACTGGCAGCTTTTTGCCCTTTACTGGGGCCTGGCCTGTGTCTACTGAGCCACTGTTCAGTACTCTCAGAGGACTGTAGTTGACGCAGAAACCCAAACTACTTTTGACGACACTATGGCTGAGACAGGGACTCAAACCACAGCAACTACAGTAATTGCCACAGTAATGAAAACAAAAATATAGACAAGGTGAGTTACAGGCCTATACCATCAATTACTAAGGGAGGAAGAAGAAGAAGTAGGAGAGGAGGGGGGAGAGGAGGGGTTAGATCAAGAAGCAGATCCTTTAACAAAGAAATCAAAAGGAGTGAGGCAAATCAAATAGGAAACTAAAGTTACTCAGTCCCTGACCTCATCAGAACTTCAAGAATTGCAAAAAGATTACAGCTGCGGAGCTACAGGTGAGCGTACTTCTGCCTGGTTGCTTCAATGCTGGGATAACAGGCCTGACAGTCAACCAGTTAGGTCATGAAGCCAAACAGCTGGGATTCCTTGCTAGAGATTGGGAAATCAAAACGGGAATTGGAAAAGAAGTAGCAATTTGCAGTGCCTGGAGACGATTCCTTTCAAGTGTGAGAGCAAGATATCCATTTAAGGAAGACCTTGTGAACTCCCCAGGAAAGTGGACCACTGCAGATGAAGGCATCCAGTACTTAAGAGAATTAGCAATGCTTGGAATCGCCTATAGTGATCTAAAGAATGACTCTCTGAAGATCCAGAGGATATCCCTTGCACAATGGCCATGTGGAGGAAGGTGGTTCAAAGCACCCCTGCATAATATTCCAGCAGCTTGGTATCATTGTATTACCCACAAATTGGTTCACTAACTGTAGAGATTGCATCCTCCTGGCTCCAAAATGTAGAAGAAAGTCTGGGTACTTCCTCATCCCTACAAGCCAACACCCCAGCTTTTAGGGGCAGCCCAAGAGATGGCTCCTCTCCTACCCTGGTCAGAGGGAAGGGAAGCCCCAAGCGCAGGCCATATGGCAAACTGGTTCTTTCTGTGTGAGCAGGGAGAGGACATGAGGAATTGGGATGGTGAACCCATCTTTAAGCTGGAAGCCTGTGTATAAAAACTGAGACGAAAGAGAGCTGTTAAGAAAGGGCTACCCAAGAAGACTCAGTATAGTTGCCAGAGAGATACAAGAAGGCAATCATTGATCTCTCAGACATAAAAGAAGTTAATCACTTCCATTAACCCTGGTGAGGGGACTTCTGGTCTGGCATCGCAAAGGTCAGACAGTGAATACTCTGACCAGAAACAGGAATAGAGGGTCCCTGCCTTTGGCCAGGAGGAGGAAAAGGATGATCGGGTATACTGGACTGTGTGGCCTGGCACATCAGATCCTCAGAAGTATAAAGCTTTAGTAGATACCAGTGCACGGTGCACAGTGCACACTGATGCCATCAAGGTACAGGAGTGCCGAACCCATCTGGATCTCTGGAGTGGCAGGGGGATGCCAGGAGTTGTCTCTATTAGAGGCCAAGGTGAGTTTAATAGGGGACAAGTGGGAAAAGCACCCCATTGTGACTGGCCCTGAGGCCCCTTGTATCCTTGACATCAACTACCTCGGGAAAGGATACTTCAAGGATCCAAAGGGGTGTTGATGGGCTTTTGGTGTAGCTACAGTGTATACAGAGAAAATCGGTTATCCACCCTGCTTGGCCTCTCAGATCTTTTCATTATGGGATTGCTGCAAGTTGAAGGCCAGCAAGTGCCAATTGCCACCAGGACAGTGTACTGGTGGCAATATTGCACCAACCAAGACTCTGTAACTCCCATCCATGAATTAATTCATCTACTGGAGAGACAAAGAGTGATCAGCAGGACTGGCTCACCCTTTAACAGCCCCATATTGCCAGTGTGAAAGTCTAATGGGGAATGGAGGCTGATAGTGGACTACCATGGCCTGAATGACATCACACCGCCTCTGAGTGTGGCTGTACCAGCCATGTTGGAACTTCAATATGAACTGGAGTCAAAGGCAGCCAAATGGTGCCACAATTGATATCGTTAATACATTTTTCTCAGTCTCTCTGGCGGCAGAGTGCAGACCACAATTTGCTTTCACTTGGAGAGTGTCTAGTATACCTGGAACTGAGTGCCCCAGGGGTAGAAACATAGCCCCACTATTTGCCATGGACTGATCCAGACTGTGAGTGATCAAGACACAGATTCAGACTGGCAGGGAATCTGAATCATTTATTCAAAGAAACGAGCTGGTTTTATACACTTTCCAAGGCACAGTATTTCTTTACATGGTAATTCTCACTACATGACCTATCCCGCATTGCCAAGTCAGCAACACGCTTTCTTAATGTCCTTCTGTGGGGTGATCATACACTGTTCACCCATCTGTCAGCTTATGGCAGACTCCTCTCCTGTAAGGGTCTGCTGCTTGGCACCTCCTCCCCTCAAGGTCAGGTGGAGACAAGCCTGTCTGTGCTCCCATGTGCTCCTTTATGTTGTCATGTGCTCCTTTGTGCTGCCATGTGCTTCTGCAGGCACGTCCCACAGTCCGCAGCTCAACTCCATCCCATCTCTTCCCACACCAGACTGCACTGGAACAGGGTGCAGCTCCAGAACACCTACAATATATTGATTATATTGTGTGGAGCAATACAGCAGAAGTTTTTTTGAGAAAGGGAAGAAAATAATCCAAATTCTACTGAAAGCTGGTCTTACTTTAAAACAAAGTACGGTAAAGGGACCTGCACAGGAGATCCAGTTCTTGGGAATAAAATGGCAGGATGGCTGCCATCACATGCCTATGGGGTGGTTAAAAAAATTGCAACTATGGCTCCACCAGCTAACAAGAAGGAAACACAAGCTTTGTAGGCCTTGTGGGGTTCTGGAGAATGCATATTTCAGGTTACAGTCAGCTTGTGAGTCCCCTCTATCGAGCAACCTGGAAAAAGAACCATTTTGAGTGGGGCCTTCAGCAACAACAGGCCTTTGAGCGGATCAAACAGGAAATAGCTTGTGCGGTAGCTCTTGGGCCTGTTTGGACAGGACCAGCCGTGCAAAATATACTCTAAACTGCAGCTGGGTAGCAGGGTCTCACCTGGAGCCTCTGTCAAAGGACATCAGGATAAACCTTAAATTGACTATTAGGGTTTTGGAGCTGGGGTTATCGAGGATCAGAAGCCCAATACAACTGAAAAAGAGCTATTGGCAGCCTATGAGGGGGTTTGAGCCACCTCAGAAGTTTCTGGGACAAAAGCATGTCTCTTCTTGGCACTGCGATTGCCCGTGCTACACCGGATGTTCAAAGGAAACATCCCCTCAACACATCACACAACCAGCACTACATGGAGTAAGTGGGTACCATTGATTACATGAGTCCAAATGGGAAAACCCAATTTCCAAGGAATCCTAAACGCGATTATGGGCTGGCCAAAAGGCAGAGATTTTGGAGCATTGCCTGAGAAGGTGACTTGTGACAAAGAAGAACCACCATATAACTAGTTACCAGAAAATGAGAGGCTATGGTCTACTTACTGATGGATCCTGCTGTGTGATAGGAAACCATCGGAGGTGGAAAGCTGCTGTGTGGAGTCCCACATCACAAGTTGTTGAGCCTGCTGAAGGAGAAGGCAAGTCAAGCCAATTTGCAGAAGTGAAAGCCATCCAACTAGCCCATGAGATTGCTGAACAAGAAAAGTGGCCTGTACTGTGTCTCTGTACTGACTCCTGGATGGTGGCTAATGCCATAGGGGGGTGACTGCAGCAATAATAGACCAACAATTGGCAGTGCAGGGATAAACCCATCTGGGCTGCTGCATTGTGGCAGGACATAGCTGCACAGGTAGAAAACATAACTCTGAAGGTACGTCATGTAGATGCTCACATGCCCAAAAGTTGTGCCACTGAAGAACATCAGAACAATGATCAGGTAGGTAAGGCTGCCAAGATTGGAATAGCTCAGGTAGACTTAGACTGGGAGTGAAAGGGTGAGCTATTTATAGCCCAGTGGGCCCATGAAACATCCGGGTATCTAGGAAAGGATGCAACATACAGATGGGCCTGTGGTTGAGGGGTGCACCTTACACACAGGTCATTCATGAATGTGAAATGTGCTGCCATCAAGTGAGCCATGAGAGTGAAATGTCTTTGGAATAGAAGATGGTGGCTGGGTTTCCAATATGGTGAAGCCTGGCAAAATGACTACATTGGACCACTGCCACAAACACAAGGCAAGAGCTACATACCATGGTAGAGGCAAAAACTGGCTGTCTGGAAACATACCTAGTAAACCATGCCACTGCTTGAAACACTATCTTAGGCCTTGAAAGACACATTTTGTGGTGACATGGTACCCCAGAGAGAATTGAATCAGACAATGGGACTAATTTTAGAAATAACCTTATAAACTCTTGGTTAAAGAAACATGGCATTGAGTGGATATATCACATCCCTTATCATCCACAAGCCTCTGGAAAGACTGAGAGGTATAATGGACTACTGAAGACTATGGCATTAGGTAATGAGACATAGAAGGATTGGGATGCAAATTTAGCAGAAGCCACTTGGCTGGTTAATACTAGGGGATCTGCTAACTGCCCTGGTCCTGCCCAAACAAAACCCCTGCACGCTGCGGGAGGACATAAGGTCCCTGCACTACACATAGGGAAGTGGCTGGGGAAGTCAGTGTGGATTTTTCCTCCTATGGGAAAAGGCAAACCTCTTTGTGGGATTGTCTTTGCCCAAAGACCAGGATGTACTTGGTGGGTAAGATGGGAATGGGGAGACCCAGTGTGTGCTCCAAGGAGATTTAACCTTGGGGGAAAAATAATCTGTGGTGTAAGTTGTATGTTGTAGTAAGTAAAGTAGCAGGAATGGCATGAAATGATAATGAATTTTACAAGGAACAAGGAGAATGCGATGATGACCTGAGCCAGGATGTTGTTGGTACCCAACGATCAAGTGTGCTGCTTCTTCTGTCCTGACCACTCATCCTGATGGAATGGAGCCCAAGTCATGGATCTGGAGGGATGGAAGAAGCCCAGGAAACTGGAAAATAATATCTGTCTGTGAAAGGATGGGGGATAGTAGTTAATGAAAATGTATGTTTGGTATAGTGATGGTTTAAGCATGTCGTTTAAGTTGTATGTGTTGGTAAGAAGGGATTCCAGTAATGAGAAATAAATATAATGGAACAGTTGGAAGATATATAAACTATGTGAGATCTGAGTATGATGCAAATGGTATGGAATAAGGGGTGGAGATTGTATTGGGTCTGACTGAAATTGAGTTCATTTTCCCTTAGCAGCCTTCATAGTGCTGTGCTTTGCATTGGTAGCTGGAAAGGTATTGATAACACACCAGTGTTTTGGCTACTGCTGAGCAGCACTGTCCCTCTAACATTCCTTCCCCCCATCAAGGGGCTGGTAGCAGGCAAGATCCTAGGAGGGGACACAACTAGGCCAGCTGGCCTGAATTAACCAAAGAGATATTCCACACCATATGACATCAGTTCAGATATAAGGGAGAGAGGAGGAATTGGGGGGGCATTTGTTATTCTACATTTGCCTTCCGGAGAAACCGTTACACATGCTGAAGCCCTGCTTTCCGGGAAGTGTCTGAACAGCACTCACTGATGGGACATAGAAATGAACTTTTCCCTTTGCTTATGCTCACACAAACTTTCCCATTTGTTTTTTCATTTTGGTAAACTGCCTTATCTCAACCTACTATTTGTTTTCCATCCTATTTTCTCTCCCAGTTCCACTGGGAAAGGGGAGTGATAGAGCGGCTTGGTGGGCACCTGGCACGAGCCAAGGTCAACCCACTACAGTGAAGGTTATGACTATATAATGGTAATGAATGGCTTTTATTGATACAAAAGAATTTGGAGATATACATGCTCCAGAACTTAGTTATGCTTTCATGATAATTTCCAATTCTGTCATTCTAGAAAGAACATCTAAAGCTCTTTCCCATATGACAACTGAAGAGTTGTCATGCTTATTTAACCAGCTCCATATGGCTTCCAGTAAGTCCCAAATTTAGGTTTTCCACAGCCTTGCATGGATTTCTGCTCTGCCAACAGAACACAGAGAAAATTTTTGCTAAGCTTGGATTTGTTTGTTGAAAGAAGTGACCTTTTTGCAGAAGAGGGGATTTAATATTTTTCAAATTGTGCCCTACCTCAGCGATTCCTCACTCCTTGAAGGAGAAAATACTGATCATCTGGCATGATCCTGCTGCTGGCACCCCTGCATGTGAAAAAGATTTTTGTTTGTTGTTTTTTTGGGCCAGGCTGGAGATGGTGGGGTCAATCAGCTGTAGCAGCTGGTGCCAAGCTTTTAGCCTTCATGCTGGTGGGCCATGGGGACCAGTAAGATGTGAAGCCAGGCCCTGCCACCACCTCACAGCCCCGGGGGAGAGTCACTGCTCTTGACCTCCCAGCAGTTCTTCGGCACACCAGCTTCAGAGTATGGCCTCTGCCACTCAAATACCAGCATCCTTGGTCATGCAGTCTTCAGTGTACACTTAACCTTGTTAATAATTTCCCTGCCACAGTTTGAAAAAAAAAAAAAAAAGGAAAATCTTCTCTACTGTCTTTCTGCAAGTGCGTCACACCAGAGAGGAATTTCTTATGCTCACAACTGAGAGTTTGTACCAGGTCTGCAGACAGGACATGCCATGAAGAGAGCAGTCTAAATGCAAATTAAGGAGAAAAACATTATTTTAAGAGTAGACAAATACTGAGAACAAAGAAAATATTTTCTGCATATTTGCTATTCAAAACACCCCCCAGCCAAGTTAACAAGTTGTTAGAAAATGTACAGAGAAAAATCACACATGCTTCTCTGAATTTTAGAAATTACAGATTTTATTTATAATGCAAGGCACAACCCCCATTTCAAAAATGCAAAAACGCTCTTTCTCCCTAAGTCTGCCAAATCATATGGTATTTTTACTTCCTGGTGGTTTAACCCCAGCCAGCAGCCAAGCCCCACACAGCCACTCGCTCACTCCCTCATCATGGGATCAAGGAGAGAAGTGGAGGGGCAAAAGCTAGAAAACTCATGGGTTGAGATAAAGACAGTTTAATAGGGAAAGCAAAAGCCACACACACAGCAAAAGCAAAGCAAGGAATTCATTCCCTGCTTCCTATGGGCAAGCAGGTGTTCAGCCATGTGCAGGAGAGATAACTTGGGTAGACAAACACTGCAACTCTGAATATCCCACTCTTCCTTTTTTTTTCATTCAGCTTTATATACTGAGCTTGATGTAGCCTGGAATATCCCTTTGGTCAGTTTGGGTCACCTGTCCAGGCTGTGTGTTTTCCCAAATTCCCATTGAAAAGGAGTTATATCTTATTTAGCTAGCAGTCTTGTCATCCTCCGAATTTTGCAAGGAGCTGTGTTTTAGTTAACTAAGGTATTTATGTTTTTTTGGACTTTATTATCTTAGCTGTTTTCAGTTTAAATCTGTGTTTCAGTAGAACAAGATAGAAACCCTGGGAAAATTAAGGAGAAGCCTAACTGCACCTGCAGGAAATTGCTCCATAGACCTATACACCCCAGAAAACTTAAACAATAGAGAATTGTTTAGTCAGAGGAGCAAATTCAATAAAGTATTGTTTAGCTAAGAGGAGGTTTGGGTTACCTTTTAACTAAAGAGAAATGCACTGTCGTAGTGGCAATTAAAATAATAAGAAAACTGGGACTCAGCAGAAGTGGAATGCGCATGTGCGGGAAGTTGCCAACCTGAAAGTGCATCTAAAGGATAAAGTGGTGAAGACGATAGCCGAAGAAGAGCTGACACCCCTCAAAATTATATCAGGAAAAGGACACTAGATAGAAGTCTTGCTCCACAAAAGAGCATCAAGGCAACATTTGAGAAGGCATCTGTGATGCAAGAAGATGGGTAGACTCTGGGAGGGCTTGAATGATACAGTGTATTTAAACCTCTAGAAACAGTTGTTTTGTTGGACATGTCAATAGCAAATAAATTCCCAATATGTCTCCAGCCTAGCCATAGCTGCAATAAAGGATTGTTCTGTCTAACAGAACTTTTCTGTTGGATCAAAGTTCTTTATTTCACCATGCACCCCCAGCCTCCTTGCCAGCATGGCAGCATGAGAAACAGAAACAGCTCTGTGCAAGCCCTGCTCAGCAATAACAAAAAACATATCTATATTATCAACCCTGTGTTCAGCATAAATCCAAAACACAGCCCCATACCAGCCACTGGGAAAAAAGTTAACCCTACACCAGCCCAAAGTAGCACACTGCAGTAAGAGCATACCTTGACCTTCCATTCTACCTGACTGCCTGGTGAGAGGCTGGAGACGGGCAGGTGATGAGCCACAGCAGGCAGGGGAATAAGAGAAGTGGGAGCAAAAGACAAAGAGCAGCAGCTGTGCTGCCTGTCTCCCAAATCACTGTCCATTGAGAAAATTCAGACACTGCTGTGCACAATCTCATGTTCCAAATCTGAATTGAAGATGTGTCAGGGCACTGGGGGAAGACTTATAAGATCTGGCTTGTTAAATGGACATGCAAAGGAAAGGAAGATAACATCACTGGTAATAAACTGCATTTTTACTGTTTAATGGTGTTTACTACATGTGTGGATTCTGGCTGAAAAGAAGACAAACCTGCTTCTGCAGCAGATAGCATGGAGCTTGTCCTCCTGAAAGATTGGCAGATAACTTTCTCTGTTAGTTTGCTGGCTAGAGTCACTGTAGAGACCACAGGAAAACATTTCTTGAAGGCAATGTATAGGGAGTCCTGTCTGTGAACTGTAGTCACAGTATGGTGTATTGGGTTTACATGGACAGGTAAGCTTCCCTCATGTCTGGCAGAGCTGATACCAGCCAGCTCCAGGACAGACCTGCCACTGGCCAAGGCTGAGCCAATCAGTGACAGTAGTAGTATCCCTGGGATAACATATTTAAGAAGGGGGAAAAGAAAAATTGTGGCAAGAACCTGCAGCTGGAAAGAAGAGTGAGAATATGTGAGAGAAGCAACCCTGAACACATCAAGGTCAGGGAAGAAGGAGAGAAGGAGGCACTCCAGGTGCCAGAGCAGAGATTCCCCTGCAGCCCATGGAGGACCCCATGCTGGAGCAGGTGGATGCCTGAAGGAGGCTGTGACCCTGTGGGAAGCCTGTGCTGGAGCAGTCTCCTGGCTGGACCTGTGACCCTGTGAAGAGAAGCCCACATTAGAGCAGGTTTGTTGTCAGGACCCATGACCTCATGGGGGACCCCCTGCTGGAGCAGTTCTTGAATAAGTTTCATGGGTTATATACCTCAGGTCCAGGTGGGAATGCCCAGGTACCTCCCCTGGGGTGGGGAGTTTCACACTGAATGATGCAATGCTGTAGATAATGGGACACTTTGTGAGTCTTTGATGGTTTATGACACCTCTGAAGATGCCACAGCTGCCTCTCAGGTCAGCATAGTTGAGTCAATTATGGCCCATCAGAAGGGGTGATTACTTTTGGGCTACATGTGAATGTCCTGGTGCTTCCCAGAGGGGAGTTTTCACAGCTGAGCCACTTGCGTAAGGACTTTGGCATGATAAAAAGCATTATCCCACCTCGAAGGATTTGCCTCTTATCAACCTCTTCCCTTATCTTGTTCAATACCCAGCTGTAGCCTGAGGTGGCAGGTGTGCTCACCCTCTGCACCTGGGCAGTTATTTTGCACATCCTCAGCTTGCACCCTGATTGTTTGAGCCATTAATATTCCAGTCCCTCACTGGGAGAGGCAGGGGTGTTTTAAGTTCTGGGTTTATTGCTCATTATCCTGCTCTGATTTTTCTTGGTAAATTAAATAATTTCCCCAAGTCAAGTCTGTTTTGCCCATGACAGTAATCGATGTATGATCTCTCCCTGTCTTTATGTCCACCCAGAAGCCTTTTGTTACAGTTTTTTTCCCCTGTCTAGCCGAGGAGGGGAGTGATAGGGCAGCTTTGGTGCGCATCTGGCATTCAGCCAGGGTCAACCCTCCATGTGTGTTAAGAAATGTAACGTGAAAGGACAAAATTAGTTAAGACATTACAAATAGTTGAAGGAACAAGTAACTTAAGTGTGATCACAAAGGTTGTGAAAAATGCCATATTACTAACATTTTGAGAGAAGGTAAAAGCTTTATTGGTCTGGTGAGTTTCAGTTATACAAATAAAATATGTATATAATATTTAAGGCAAAGAAGTTGTTCTAATGGGAAATTGAGACAAATGTCTAAGACTCATCTTGGTATTATGTGTCACTACATGAGTCTGCTTTACTGCTTTAGGCGAATCTAGTTTGGGTGATATTTTGATTTTGTAAGATGTTTAAGCTTTAATTAGCTATTTGGACAAGGAAGACTATCAGTTCTTTTGCTCTGTGTTTCTTCTAGCTCTTACAAGCTTGTGTTAGCTCTACCTGGATCTCTACAAGTTTGAAATAAACTTTTAGATTATCTAGTGTGAAAAATGCATATTACATGATTGGCTTTTTGAAAATTTTAAAATGAATACTTTATGTGTTATGTTGGAAAGTTATGTTGTATTAATCCTTTTTTGTAGTACTGTACTAATCTTTTTAAGCAGTGTGGTGAATATAGTTTTAAGCTACAGAAACTATGTGATTTAAGATACTTTTTCTAACTAGCTCAAGGAGAGATAACAGCAACAAGACACCAAAAACCCAAGAAAATAATTATTGCCTCCTTATCAGAAAGAACCAGACTTTGAGGGACCAAGACAATTGATTTGCAAGATGAGGGAGGGAGTTGACAACAATCAGAAAACACCCTTTTTTTGAAAAGAATATTTGCATCATGTATGAGATATATGAATATGCAAAAGGCTATTGCTTTTAAGGGTTAATCTTTTGTTAGCGAGCCACGTTTTCTTGAGGAAAGCATCCGGACGTCCGTAATTCTTTGCTTTTTTTATTGTCCTAACTCCGATTGTCCAAATTCTTATTGCTCTAATTTTTATTACTATTCTTATAGCTATTTTATTACTATTAAACTTTTAAAATTTTAAAACAATTGGCATTTTTCACAATTTGGTGCCGAAACCCGGGAATTAACACCTCGCTGCTGGGGCCTAGGAGGATTCCGAGTGAGGGAGGTGTGCCCTGCCCAGTTTGGCAGCCTCACTCTGTTTCTTCTGGCGTGATCGGGCAGATGCAGGTTCCAACTGTTATAGGTAAAAATCGATCCAGCCAATTTAATAAAAAATAAAAATATAATTTATTTCGTGACCGATATACAGTCCCGACAGCTAACAACCAAGGAACAGCACCGACCCCGGGATTGGAGCTGGGTGAACACTGACTCGACCTCTATCGCAGCGAATCACACACTGTTCACAAATGCGGCATGGCAGAGTCCATTTTTATACTCTTTTCCTAGCCCAAGGCAGAGTCTTTTGTCTCCTTTCAGGATTCTCCATATTCATGTTGCTTTCTTTCTCTGTACTGCATTGAACAAAACCTTGTCGGGGAAATGATGTACGTTCATAATTCGGTTACCGGAATCTGGTATTCAGATGTATGTTCCTGATGGCTCTGATTATCTAGATTGGGCATCTTCATGGGCCATCATCGTTGGGTGTCTTCCTGATCATTCCAGAGAGAATGACCATCTCCTGTGCCGGGCTAGGTCCTCTTCGTATGTTAATTGCATTCCTCCTCCTCTGCTGCTAGCTGCGATTTCGCCATCCTGTGAAGCAACCCTTTTGTCCCCAGCAAGTGTACTTTTTAGGATTTTATATTTCAGACATATTTAATACACATATATTCTCTACCAGCACAAATTACCATAATACGCATAACACAACCAGTGGACAAAAAGAGACAATAAAACTAAGAAAAGGGAAAAGGCTCCCTAAAACCGCAGTAATTGGTCCCCTAAGACTAGTAGTGTGCACGAAGACCCAGAAAGGATAAAAGGATTGGTAAGGACTTTTCGGGGGGGCAGGTAAGGGGGGGATGAATGTGTGTGTGGCTGAGAGGCAGGCTGGTTATCCCAGATCTGCTACATGAGTGAGGAGTCTCCCATGCTGTGTTTCGGTCTTTTCACGAGAAAAACAGCCAGAAAGAGACGAAGCGAGAGATAAAAGGAGTGAGAGAATCCCCTGGAGTTACTGGGACTGGGTCCCAGGGAAGGGTTGGCCCCCTCGGAGGAAGGGAGCAGAGGAGCTTCCTAGCAAAATCCACTAGGAAGTGGGGCAAAAAGGGAGGGGCCCCTAAAAATTCTGCTGGATTGAGGATATGGCCAAGAGCATCCAGACATGGACAACTGTCATGGTTTGACGCTGGCACAATGTTATCTCTTAGCTTTACCACAACTTCCTTTATTTTATTCTAAGCATCAGTAGTCTTGCTGCCTGATCTCTTTTACTCTACTATACTTTTATTTCGATGCTTTATTTGGCTATTGGGTCATGTCATGGTTTGATGCTGGCGCAATGCCAGTGCACCCATGAAAATATATTTTCCTCAAACAACTGCTGTGAGATGCAACCAGAAACAGAGCAGAGCAGGCTCAAGCTTAGAAATAAGAAAAAAAACTTTATTAACCTACAACTATAATAAAAGGAACACACAGAATTCAGAATGAAAACTTTCCAAAACATTCCTCCTCCCTCCACCCAATTACTACCAAAACACAGTGAGACAAAACCTTGGATTCTCAATCAAGTTACCACCCCTCAGATAATCAATTCTCAGTTCATCAAGGGAGAGAGGAGCCTCTCTTTTACCATAGTCTTCCCCAGGAAACACAGCTGAAACCTCTTGTGTTTCCTTGTCACACATGGCACCGCCTGGAGAAAATCTGCCATCGTGACATCTTCCTTCCTTCCATGTACAGTGCTCTCACAACTGTTCATGGACCAAAACTGCTTATATGGTTCCCTTTTAAGGATGCTTTGCCAAGTACCAAGAAAAGCAACAGTTTCTCACTTTTGGGACAAAAGTCCCCCCCATTTTCACTCCCCCTGGGGCCGAGGGTCTCGAGAACAGAGATCTTCTTCTTCCCCGAAGCCAGAGGGCACCACCACACCCTCCTCATCTTTCTCCGTTCTCTTCACTCCTGCACTTGGCAATCACTGCAGCAGGTCACTCTTGGCTCAAGCCATTGCCTCCCCCTAAATGCAGTCTCTGTGTTACAGGAAAAATTGGTTCAGTCTATGGCTATACAAGAAAAGTCCAGCCAGAGGCCACTCCATCATATCCTCCCACCTAGGATTCTTCCCCATCTTCTTCTGACATCCTTCACTTGCTCAGACCTTCACCACACTTGCCCATTTCCTTCTATTTCATGTCTGTCTCTCTTCTCATTCAAATCAAGGAGGATTAATGTTCCGCAAAGTTTTCATTGTTCAAGAAAAAGGTTAAAATCTCAGGCTCTGCTTGCCCAGTACTCCCAAGGCAGCCGGGCACCTTCTCGCCACACCCCCCTTTCTCCTTTTTGGCCATGCTGCCAGCACAGGATATCAAATTTCAAGGTGGCACAGGCTCTTTCTCTCTCTCTCTCTCTCCCGGGGGGGGGGGAGGGCTGCCCGATGCCTCTCAGTGTTCCTCCACCCCTCTGTCCTGCAGGGGCTCCGGCCTACCTCAACCCAGGCCACATGGCTTCCCCTCCCCCACCCAGCCCGCAGCTGGGCAGAGGGAGGTCTGACCTCTTTCACCAACAGGAACCGAGAAAGAGTTCCCCTGGGAGTTCTCTGCTTTTTAACCCCCTGTGTTCTCAGAGATGTATCCATGTCTCCAGTGGCCACACCAGGTGCCAATATTCAAATCTGACCACTGATTGGTTTGGCTACAACTTCCCCAAAAACTCACTTCCTTGTCAACCCAGGACAACAACATAGCTGGATTGAGGGATAAAAATGCCCAAGAGCATCTGGGGTTGGACAACATATCTGGATTGAGGGATATACCCAAGAGCGTCCAGGGCTGGACAGTAACATCTGAAATTGTAACAGGTGATTTAAAAGTAAAAGGTACCTTATTGTTGTCTTGTTGTGTGTGTGAGAGTGAGTCACACACAAAATCAGCCTCAGCTTCCCAGGCAGGTGGGGGGCTGTGGAAAAAGGTGTACATGACCCACAAAGAAGCCATTGTTGCCCCGGGTGGGGGGGGGGCCGTGGTGAAAGAGTGTGAGTGACATGCAAATCAGCCTCACAGGTGAACGGGCACCAGAGGCAACTAGATTCAGTGCCCTTCCCAGAGGCCCAGTGATACTGAAACCCGGAGGCCACCCCCAAGGCGAGGCGGGGGCCACATGGACAAGTGATTCTCTGGTGACAGAGGTCTGCTTTGTGTCATGAGGGTGTGAATGAGTGTGTGAAAGTGAATGAGAAATAAAAGTGAGTAAATGTAGATGAATAAAAGTATATGTAATGTAGACTGTGTATTTTAAGCTTCGCTATATCTACTTCGAGAGAGGTATATTGTATTGAATAGTATTGTGAGAAAAGGGGGATTTTTTGTGTGTAGTCAGAAGAAGGTGGTATTCAGGTTGCTAGAGAAAGTGAGAAACAGAGGCAGGGGATGAATAGATAAGATCTTGAAAAATGGGACAGAAAACCAGTAAGTTTGGTACAGGAAAAAAAAGGGGAATAAAAGGATACCAGCAGAGATACTCCAAGATAGCCCTTTGAGAGTTATGTTAGCTAACAGAGATACAAATCCTTGTACAAGGAGAAAATAGAGGGTATGCAGTAGTTGATGGGAAAAACATGCAAACTATTGAAAAAGGGAAAGTAACTTTAAACTGGTAAACTCATACTTGTGAATTATATGCTCTAAAAAGAGTACTGGAATATTTAGCACACAAGAAGAGAACTATATATACTGATTCAAGGTATGCCTTTGGAGTAGTACATACCTTTAAAAAAATTTGGGAAGAAAGGGGATTACTTAATTCAAGAGGAAAGGGCTTAGTACATGAAGGACTCATTTTAGAGGTTTTAGAGGCATTGAAATTATCTGAAAGAGATAGCTGTGGTACATATTGAGGGACACCAAAAGGAAAAGATCCCAGAAATAAGAGGACATAATTTGGCAGATCGGGAAGCTGAGGATGCAGCAGAAAATGGGGCCAAAGGAGTTATGTTAATTTTAACCTGAAATGAGGAAAAATTGTAGGTTCCAAAGTTTAGTGAAGCAGAAAAAAAAAAAAAAGAATTAAGCAAGATAGGAGGAGAGCAAGATGAATCTGGGAAATAGAAACTTCCTCATGGAAGACGATTACTTAATAAAACACTTACTAGGAAAATATTAGAAGACGTGCATCAGAAAACCCATTGGAGTACTCAGGCTTTGTGTGATCATTTTTTTAAGGAACTATGAGTATTGGGATTTTTAGATTAGCAAAACAAGTCCCTGAAAGATGTATAACTTGCCAAAAGATATATAAAAAGGTGATGAGAAGAAGAACATTAGGAGGTTGTGAGTTAGCTCGTCAACCATTTCAAAGCATCCAATTGGAAGTTTGGATTTGTCAGGCTCTGGATTTATTTGTAAATTCAAAATAACTGCTTAATCCAGAAGAAAGAGAATATGTCCCATGCTGGGTGGGAGATTGTAGGAGAATAAAATCTTCAAAATTTCAGAAACCCCCGAGACAAAGCAAGAAAAAAAAGGGGGGGAAAGAAAAGGGCTGGGAACAAGAGGGGGGGGGAAAAGGGAAAAAACAGAAAATTCCTTTACATGTATTACCTCCTCCGTTCCCGCTTCCTCCCTCACCGTTCGCAGCTGCACCACTGCCCCAGCCCCCGTCGCGGTTTCGGTTTCACCGCTTGCAGATGCACTACTCGATCCAACCCCTGTGCCAGCTCTGGCCCCACCAGTGAGTTTGTCTGCCTTGGTCCCAGCCGCATGGCTCACGGCGGCTCCACCGGCTGTGCCGGGGGTCCCTCCTGCCCATCCTGGCTGCCCTGCATGTGCTAGCTGCGCTGGGCGCCGCCGCTGCTGCCGGGATCGCCTCACCTGCTTTATCTCTGCTGGGAGCTGCCAATTCAGCCACCATAAAACATGTGCCCGCCATCCACACTCCGGTTTAGTTTCCACTGGAAGACTCTCCTCTGGTGGTTCTGGCAGCAGGCCCTGCCTACGCCTCGCCCTTGGAGGACTAAGTTTTGGAGCAAATTTCTCCCATCACCCCCCCTTCCTACCCTGAGTCCTGTTCCCTAAGTAATGACAGCTCCAGCTGTTCAGGGAAACACACTCTCTTTCAAGAAAAAACACCTTACTGAAGCACTAGAAGCTCAGTTAAAAGACAGCCCTCTCCTGATCTTTCCTCAAAACACGGGAGAAAGGCTATAGAGGATAAAAAAACCAAAAAGACTGGGATGAAGAGACTGGTCTATTTCTGCTAAGAGAGGTTCCAATGGGAGGGGGAGGAACGGGTTTGTAAATGCCCCTTTGACTTCTTCTGAGGTCAGAAATTTAAAGAAAGACATCAAAGGGATTTTGGAAGATCCCATAGGCACAGCTGAACAATTAGACCAGTTTTTAGGTCCAAACATTTACACTTATGTCCTGGTTTAAGGCAAATTTGGGAGAAAACCTCCAAAAAGAGCCCCTCCAGAAAGTCAACCCATGCAGCCCCTCCTGCCACCCAGTTCAGGAAAAATTTCCTCAGACAAAAGTGGCAAAAACCTGTTTATTTAACAGGGCAAGCACTCCCCAGCACACAAAATGAACAATACCGGATGGCAAAACTCATTCACTGCTCTGAAGAGATGACAAATCCAGAAAGTCTCTCCGGTGGGTGGTTGCTCTGTTATCAGTCCCTCCAGCACTGGGAATGGCTGCTGCAGGCCACAAAGTGCAAACTCTTGGTGTTTCCCAGGTCCTAGTCTGGAGCAGGTTCAAATGGTTCCAAGGAAAGAGAAAGAAAAACAGTCCAGGGAAAATTCGGACTGCATAGCTAAACTAACTAACAAGCAAAAGCAAAAGCAGGAGCAAAGTGAAAGCAAGACCAAAAAGCAAAAGCAGCACTATGTACTGCCTGGTCTGTGTCCCGCCAACTGTGCAGGAGTGAGCAGGCTGATAAAAAAACAAAACTTTGCTTTTCAGAGCCAGTCTTGAAGGCACAGAACACAATATCCAGCATAAACAGAACAGAACAGACGACTGGGGATATAAGCATCATAACGTCACCCTAGGACATTCCACCTCTTATCCCAATATCGTCAACATACTACGAAACATCATGCATTTTATTCACAGGGGGGGGGGGGGGGGGGGGCCCGATGCTTCTCAGAGCTCTTCCACCCTTCCATCTTGCAAGGCCTTCCCCCCCCCTCGCTGCCCAAGGCTCCGGTCTACCTCACCTGGCCGCATGGCTTCCCCTCCCCCAGCCAGCCCTGGCTGGCCAGAGGAGCTCTGACCTCCTTCACTGACCGGGACCGAGAGTTCTCCTGGGAGTTCTTGCTTTCAACCCCCTGTGTTCTCAGAGGCGGTCCATACCTTCAGTGGCCAAACCAGGTGCCAATATTCAAATCCAAGCACTGATTGGTTTGACTACAACCTCCAAAAAAATTCACTTCCTTCTTAACCTACGACAGCCCCGGCAGGCTACAAAGTGCATGCTCTCAGTGTTTCCCTGGGTCCCGGTCTGGAGCAGGTTTGAATGGTTCCAAGAAAAGGAAAAGAAAAACAGTCCAGGGAAATCGGACTGCTTCAGCTAGCTAAGCTAACTGAAAAGCAAAAGGAGTGCAGTGTTCTGCCCCATCTGTGCCCAGACAACAACAGTGTTCCAGCAGACTGTGGAGGAGTCAGTCCAGTCCCTGATAACAAACTCTGCCCCCCCCCCCCCCCCCCCAGGAGATTAGAAAATGCCAATGGCACCTACTCATTGGGGTCAAAATGATGTGGAGGGGAGGAAACACATAAATTATTATCGTAATTTGATAATCAGGGGAATAAAAGAGGCGGCACACGAAGGCAAAATGCAAAAAAGGCTTTTAAAGGACAGCTTTTAAGGGGGAAAGAAGAAACTCCAACTGAATGGTTAAACAGACTTAGGACATTCTAAGAGGAATTGCACTAATCAGGTAAAAGATCTGAAAATCTTCCAAGACATAGGCACAGAAGAGGAATAGAGAAGTCATAAACTCTATATTTTAGAAGACAGATATGATCTGGAGCCTGTGATAACTTAAAAAGTGGGTTCCCAAGAAGAAAAATTAGAGTTTGTAGTAGACACAGGAGCAGAAAGAACCTGCCTATTAAATATTCCAAAAAGTTATAGTGTAAGCAAAGACACTGTAAAAGTGACAGAACCAAAAGGAGAGTTTCACAGTTCCTGTTATTAAAGATGTAGTAATTGAAGGAGAAACTAGAATTTAGATGGGATATGTCTTATTGGTCCCTAGGGCTAGTAGCAACTTACTAGGAAGAGACAGGTAAAACTAAGAATAGGGATTATACTAGAAGAAGGGAAAATGACAGCTAGAGTTTTAAAACTTAGCCAAGAGGATAAGAAAAAAAAATTAACAAGGAAGTTTGGGCTGGGAAAGGAAATAGGGGAGGATTAGGTATTGACCCCATAAGGGTCACGACTGAGAGAGAAAATTGTCCCATGTGTGTACATCAGTATCCTATATCCTTAGAAGGATGGGAAGGTTTGAAACCAGTAATAGGACTTATAAAGGATGGGACATTAGAACCTTCTACGTCTCCTCATAATACCCCTATTCTCCAAGTAAAGAAGCCCGATGGGAACTATCTTTTATTATTCAGGGAAGCTGAAGTTGAGGTTAGGGAGGCTACTATTAAACTTTTGAATTTTCTCGGGGAAAAAAGATTAAGGGTATAAAAAAGGAAATCAGAAAACTACTCGGATTATTAGGATATTGCAGACTGTGGATTGACAGGTACACACAGGAAGCAAAATTTTTGTATAGAAAATTGACAGAGGGAGATAATATAAAGTGGACCAAGGAAAATAATGTTAAATTAGAAGAGCTGAAGTTAAAACTGGCCTCAGTACCAGGTTTAAGCTTACCCTCATTAGAAAAACCCTTTCATCTGTACGTAAATGTGGAAAATGGGGTAGCTCATGGAGTTCTGGTTCTGGGAGGAGTACAGAGACCAGTAGCTTATTTATCAAAGATGTTGGACCCAGTGAGCCATGGCTGGCCAGTATGTATTCCAGCTATAGCAGCTACTGCAATCCTGGTAAAAGAAAGTCATAAGTTTACTTTTAGAAGTAAACTAGTTGTGTGTACACCTCATACAGTCAGAGGTGTTTTAAAACAGAAGAAAAGAAAAGAAAGTAAGAAGGGAAGAAAGAGAGAAGTTAAAGAAGGGGGAGGGATGGTTGGCAGACTTTAGGATGTTAGAATGTAGAGTGATGTTTTAGTGCTAGAAGAGGACAAGAGTTTGAGTGCGGTTTCTGTGTGAAGGACGGGGAAGTGTCTTAACACATGGTTGTTAGGAGGTTGTTCAATGCCGAACTGGGGTCCGGGAAAGTTTAGCAGAACGGGCCCTCTTTGAAGGGAAAAGAGGATATATATTGACTGAGGAAAAAGAATGTCAGGAGCAGCTAGGGATGCCAGGTTTGGGGTTGTCAAGGTTGGGCGGTGTTTGCCCGCTCTCATGCAAACGGCAAGGTCTCAGGGCTGCGGCAGGGACCGATTCATGAAGGTGACCCAACGCAGCAACTCCCAGTGTTCGCCCACCCATGGAAGTGGTGCAGGGGGCAGTTTTCATGAGGCACTGCTGGGGTTTGGGGGCTAACTTGGTTGTGCCAGTGTCCCAGTAGGTGAGGGGTTGCCAGATGTGCTCACTGGCCCGGTGGTGCTGCTGGGCATGGATAGCATGGGTTTGCCGCCCAGGAGCGGACTGGCTCAGTAGCAGAGCTGCCGGGGGTGGGTGGCTCCCAGCCTGCTGGGGTCCTGAGTCCAGGATGGCAGCTTCAGCCCTGGCAAGTGGGTCGAGAGAGAAAGAGAGAGAGGGGGCAAAAGGGACCCGAGGAATGCCCCCAGGGTCCCTATGCCCGTGGCTGTCTGCAAGTTCCTCCCTGCTCCCGCTAGGGCAGGATCTGCCCTGGCCAGAGCCGCTAAAGTGGAGGCAGCGGGGGAAGGGTGAAGGACAGCGTTGAAAGCAATGCTGTGAAAAAGAGGGAGAGAAGGGCCAGCACTAGAAATAAGATCAAGGCAGAGGTAGCTGGGTCTCCAAACCTCACAAAGTTGCTTATTTTTTTAAAGCAAGATTTCTTTTTTCTTTCTGTTTTCTTGCTGTTAAGAAGAGGAGGCTTTTGTTCTGAAGAATGAGTCTGTAAGGCTAAAACAGTTAAATGTTGCCCAAAAAGTAAAAAGCAAGAGATGTGATACATCTCATATTAAAATCGGCCCGGCCTTTCTTGTTTATCTGATTGTAGCTCACAGAAAGAAGAATTTGCCTCTGCAGCTGTTAGCACAGCTGGATACAAGAAGGGACTGCTGTGGGAAAAAAAAAGAAAAAAGCTTGTTGCTAAACCCAGAAAGTTTTGAGGGAAGCTAATAGTAAAAGTTAATGTAGCATTATCTTTCTTTTATCACTGTGCTGTAGCCATGATATTTTATGAAAAATCCTTTGCTAGGATTTTTCTCCTGAGAAGCTGAGGAGCCTCAGGAAAGAAATGTCAACAATAACTATCTGCTGCTGTGGAATGCAACAGGTGCATCTGTGATTGGTGCATGTTGGTTGTTTCTAATTAATGGCCAATCACAGTCAGCTGGCTCAGACTCTGGGAGTCAGGAGTCTTTGTTATCATTCCATTCCTGTTCTTTCTAGCCTTCTGATTAATCCTTTTCTCTCTATTCTTTTTTGTATAGTTTTAAATATAGCATTGTAATATACCATATATCATAATATAATAAATCAGCCTTCTGAAACATGGAGTCAAGATTCACGTCTCTTCACTCGTCCCGGGAGCCCCCATTGGCTTGACCATACTGTGCTATTAAGAAGTCCTTTCCAGGTACTACTGAAGCAGCAATCCGAACCATGGAAAGAGGGTGAATTCAAGCCAGCAAAATCAAAGGACTTATGAAGAAACTTGAGGAATGGACTATCACATGTAAATCGGGTGATACCAAATTGACTTTCAAACAGGGACTGGGTGGTAATAGTTTAAGAAGACCCAAATGATTCAAGGAATGTACAAAGAATAACACCTAATTGAGATATAAGGCAAAGCTTACATCACTGATTTCAAGTACTGCCTGAATAAGCCCTGAGATGCCTCCGACACCTCCTTGGGGAAGAATACTTCAGACAGAAGGATCAAGACTGTTTTAGTGAAAGAGTTCTTATCTTGTGACCTTAGCCTGAGAATTGTATAGGGAAGAGGGGGAATTACCATTTCCATCAGTGCCATACTGTATACTCTGATTCATCCCAATGCTGGACACGCTAGCTGAATGATAAGTAAATGTTTAAATTGTGGGAATAATTAATATTGTAGTTCACAAAATGTATGCTCTCGTTGCAGGAAGTGTCGAGTACTAAATCTATCCCCTAACCAGATAGAACTCAAAACAACTGAAATAATAACTTAGTTTTATAGATGGAAATTATTAATGCCTGTTGAATGAAAGATACCTGAGGAATGGTGGGAAACCACAGTTAAGGAGTGTCAAAAACTATTTACCTAGAAATTAGTAAAAAGGAGTGACACGGGAAAAAGAGGGCAAACCTAGATTGACCAGTGTACTCGCTGCAAAAGGCTATTGCTTTTAAGGGTTAATCTTTTGTTAGCGAGCCACGTTTTCTTGAGGAAAGCATCCGGACGTCCGTAATTCTTTGCTTTTTTTATTGTCCTAACTCCGATTGTCCAAATTCTTATTGCTCTAATTTTTATTACTATTCTTATAGCTATTTTATTACTATTAAACTTTTAAACTTTTAAAATAAGTGATTGTCGTTTTTCATGTCTAGTAATCTATAATTAATTTTGGAATATCTGCAGTATAAAAGCAGAATGGTATATTAGCAACTTTTTGTGTATTCAGATCTCCTTTTTATATTTCACAAAAATTGTGAAATGTGATGTTCCACAAAGTCCAGTTTCTGAATGAGGCTATTTTTCTGGTGTTTATGTAGGCTTAAACTGATCTGACTAGTTCTCTAGTGATTTCATGTTTTTCCACTGCTGGTATACTGTACTGGGTTTGCATGACCTGGTTTTTGGTAGAGGGGGGGCCACAGAGGTGGCTTCTGTGAGAAGCTGCTAGAAGTTTCCACCATGTCTGGCAGAGCCAATTCCTGATGACTGAAGATGGACGTGCTGCTGGCCAAGGCTGGGCCAATTAGAAATTGTGGTAAGGCCTCTGCGATAACATATTTAAGAAGAAAACAAAACAAAATTTGTGGCACAGTTTTACTTTTCAACCAGAGAAGAGCAGAATGAGAGTATGTGAGACAAACAACTATGCAGACACCAAGGTCGGTGAAGAAGGAGGGGGAGGATGTACTCCAGGCACCAGAACCAAGATGCCTCTGTAGGCTATGGTGAGGACCATGGTGAAGCAGCCTGTCCCCCTGCAGCCTGTGGGGATCCACGGGGAATGCAGACATTCACTTTCAGCCCGTAGGGGAGGTTCCCATTCCAGATGGATTCCCAGGTGGATGCCTGGGAGAAGGCTGTGATCTTGTGGGAGCCCTGTGGAGAGTGGGGCCCTGCTCCTAGGCTGGAACAGACTGTCCTTGAAGGATTGCGTCCTGTGGAAGTGACCGATGTCATTGCAGTTTTGGGAGGACTGTTTGCCCGTGGGAGGGACCCCATGGTGCAGCAGGGGAATGACTCCTCTCCCTGAGCAGCGGAAGAAAATCTTGGGTGATGAACTGACCATAACCCCCATTCCCTGTTTCCATGAGCCACTTGGGGTAGGCAGTAGAGCTGGGAAGGAGGGGAGGGGTGAGGGAAGGTGTTTTTAAGGCCTTATTTTGCTTCTCATTATTCTGCTCTGATTTTGTTAGTAATAAATTCACTTTATATCTCTAAGTGGAGCCTGTTTTGCCCATTCTGGTATTTAATGAATGATGTCTCTCCCAGTCCTTAACTCATGAACCCTTATTTAAATTTTCTCTCCTCTGTCCAGCTGCAGAGGGGAATGAGTGAGTTGCTTTCGTGGGTGCCTGGCATCTCACCAGCATCAACCCATGGCATATATTTATCAGATATTCTCAGAAGTATACCATCTGTTTTTTAAGATTGTGAAATAGGCAATTTTTGCAAGCTAACACGTTAAAGTTTTGGGGTTTTTTTTAACAAGATTCACTGTTCTGTGATTTTTTGATATGAAAAAGCTTTAATTTTATTCCTTTTCATTTATATATATATATATTATATATATGCATACATATAAATATATTTAGCATGAGCCTTCTATTAATCCTTGTTGTTGTTATTAAATCACTTGTTAAAGTACAGGAGTTGAGTCAACATTGTCCTCACAGTTCAACTATTTTGTTTTGTTCTTTACACAGGAGCCCTTACCAAAGTAAAGGAGAGCAAGCGACATGTGGAAGAGGGGAAGATGGAACTCCCAAAAGCTGAGGGCATTCAAGAACGCTGTAACATTATTTCTTTTGCAACCCTAGCAGAAATTAATCATTTCCACAAAATTCGTGTGAGGGACTTTAAATTACAGATGCAGCATTTCTTGCAGCAGCAAATACTCTTTTTTCAAAAAGTGACACAAAGGCTAGAGGAAGCTCTTCACAAGTATGACAGTGTTTAATCTCTGAACTTTGATTTGTGGACTTTGCTCAGTATGAATGTGACTCAACAAGCAGAGCAAACATTGCTGCTGCTGAAAAACTGTTGCCAGTGGTAGATTGTGTCACAAGGGTGGTTTTGTGTTCACCTAGAATCTTCATTTAATCTCTGATTACGTAGAAAGGAAACAGTTATAGGGCTGTGTAGTAGAAACAGTACCACACATTGTAACCAAGTTATACTGTGTATGCCTATACTACCATAGTAACGTTTTAAAAATAATGAGTATACTATTTGCCTTATTGCTTTTTGAAATATGGTATCTTAGTGCATACTTTGTAGACCTCAAAACCGTTTGAATTTTTAAGGAAGTTGACTAGCTAAAAGCCAGCTTCAAACAGCCTTTTTACTTTCTTAGATTTGGATTTCTTATATTAAAGTGATTCTTTGTTTACAGATTCCTAGTAGAGCAGCCACATGATTCTGTGCCTTTAGACTCTATTTTTCCTTTTCTAATAAGTCACATTTTTATGATTGAATGAAGGATTGATGCCCATAACAGGAACTGATTATGAAACTGATTACTGACTGGAAAAAAATCAGCTCCCATCCAGTTTGCACAGCAAGGACTGTCTTATGACAAATGTTATCTCAAAAAGGAGAACTTAAATGTATTCACACTTCCCCTGAAAATGGCAACTACTTGTTACATGGACTAGTGTTGTCCTAAAACAGGTTCTATCACCTAGTGTGCAAGAAGCCAATCCACACACAGTTGAGGTATTTGATTTATTCACAGTTCTGTACAGAAAGGGGCACTGGATGGCAAATCCACAAAGCCAGCAGCATGACTATCAAAATTTTTCACTTTTATTCATTTTAGCATACAAAGGCACTAGTGTTCATTGGCAACAAGTTACATAGTTTTCTCATTAATTTGTATTCTACTTTCTATTGGTTAAATTGTTCTCTTATTTCTTATGCTATTTAGTCTGTATGTTCAGTCTTCTTTTGAGTTGGTGGGTTTCTTGGGTTGGTGGTGAGTCAGTGGTCGCGATCTCCCCCTGCCAGAATTACCTTCTACCCTAATTAGCACTTTATATTGATGGCTGGCCTTGTTTGTTCCTTCTGGCCTTGGTTGTTTCACCAAGTGTCCTTGGTTAGCTGATTTCAGCATTCTGTTATGTCTGGTTTCACTTGATATATTACCTCAAGTTTCTTTTTTTCTATTCTTTCTCTATAGTTGCAATTACTGAAGCTTATTAAAGCTGCAATTACTGAGATGTTAAACATAATTTATCTATTTGGAAGCCCAGTGGTATATCACTAGGAAGTTACGCACATATACAAAAATACACCACTAAATCCCCTTTCCAAAATGAATATTACAGTGAGGCAGATTGGGGGGGGGGGGGGGGGGGAGGTTGCATAAAACATTACTGTGAGCGTAACGTGTACTGTGAGCTAATGTAATAAAAATGAAACTTAAATTTATTAAGATTATATGAATACAAGTGGTATGGCTAGAACATTTTTTATTTTTTAACTGATCTGGTCCTTGTTGATTGCTGATTTACTTTATCTTCAGACTTCCATCTCCATTTCCAGTTGCCTGATTTGAGACTCCACTGTGATTCATTAGTTTACTAGTTACAAATTTTCAGGTATGTTCAGTAATATAAATTATCTGAAATAAGTTTTGGCTGAACTGACTTGGAGAACATTTTTATATTTATAACACTTGAGAATTAACAGTTGTCTTAATTTTTGTATAAATATTTTTGACAAGCAGGGTGCATTTATATATATATGTAAATATCTTTTAAAAAGTTTTCTGGATTATTTCCCTTGAATGAAGTCTGAAGTCTGTGTTTATAACCTATTGGTTTTCTTCATATAGGTCAGTATGAAAGAGGGGTTTTATTTATCCTATGTTTTTTCTCCTAAACAAAAATAACAAAATGTTCCGAGGAAGCAAAATGTTTACTTTTTTTTTTCTTTAATTAAATTAATCAGAGATAGATTAAACAAGTGAAAGCCTGGAAAAGGAAGTTAAGCAATAGCTACATTCAAGTGCAAACCATTCCTTACCTATGCAGCAGAAATGTACTGTTCTTTTGCTCAATCGTGAGTTTCTGTAGCTTAACCTCACATCTCTGTTTTATAGGAATAAATGTAGTAATGTAGTTTTGGTTTTGATTCATCCCCAGAAACTTAGAGATTGCCATTTTGATCATGTTTCATTTGGCAGTGCTGCTATTATGTACTCGAAGAAATAAAATACAGAAAAAAGGAGAGGAAAAAACCCAGTATGTGTAAAAGAAAGGACAATTGGTGAGGAAAGATTCCATTTCCAAATTATTAAAAGAGTGCTGCAAACAAGGTTGACAATATAAGGACCATAGTCATAGGGATGACTTGCTCTTTATCATCCTCATGGTGTTTTGTTCTACATTCAAAACTCGCCACTTCCCATAATGCCACTTCCCAGTAGTACTCCAACTTCTGTTATGGTGTTCAATTACATGAGATAGTGATGAGCTAGGTTTGAGCTGAGTTCCATGGCTTGTATTTGCTTAAGCCAGATATTGTCTTATTAAATGTCTTTGCAATAATTAGATCAAACTACAATCAAATTAATTCTACATGGAGATATTAAGATCTGTTCAAAAATTGATCTTGTTTAAGTATTCTAGGAGGTTAGTATTAATGACATATACATGTCCAGGGAAAAATTAAGCTGCGAGATATATATATATATATATAAATATATATATATATATATATATATAACATTATCAGATACATACAGTTTTCCCAAATAAACTGTCATGGCCTTCACTTTACCTTCTCATTTGTGAGCCTGTGGGGTGAGGGGGTGTCTTAGGTTGGAAATGCAAGATATGGCTGGGGGGTGTATTCTATTGCCATCTGTTAGATGTGGGGCAGTTATCTTCTGTTAATTGGGCCACCTGTTATAACCAGGTGGGGCAGTTTTCTTTATCTCTTCCACAACCAATCATCCCTCCAGGGAGATATCTTCTGTTAATGGGCCATTGAGTCTCACTGCATGACTGATAAAATTATATCATCCCATTGTGAGATGCTCTGTCCAAGGGGAGGAGCCAAGCATTCCTACCTGGATATAATCTGAGATTTAGAACACCAGAGCAGCCTATTTCACTGGATTCCCAGAGGAGCAGCTTTCTTTTCCACTGGATTCTCAGTGGAAGACCAGGACCATCTACACCACCACTGGACCTTCAGAGGAAAACTACACCCTTCTGCAGGGTCACTGCTTCAACAGAACCACATCTGTCACTCCAGGAGGACTGCAGCCACCATTTAATCAGACTGCTACAAAACCAACAGGGTGTCAGGTTGTATTCTGACTCTGTCAGTGTTGTTTTGTATTATTGCATTTTTATTTTATTTTTATTTTTTCCCTAATAAAGAACTGTTATTCCTACTCCCATATCTTTGCCTGAGAGCCCTGAAGCACAGACAGACAACTCTTCAACTAATTAAAGTTGAAAAGATGGGTATTTATTACAGTGCCGGACATGTGGAATTGTTTCCAAAGACATGCATGAGGAGTTGGAGACTCCTGCTCTCTATTTATACAGAAAAGGTTTTACATATTCACGCGGTTTCTAAGTATGCATAATACATAATCATTACCTGCCCGCTTCATATTATAATCAGCTGAATAGCCATTGCAGCTGTGCAATTGTCCTCTTTAATTGGGTTGGTGGGCTTCTGGGGAGGAAGTAAGATGTCTTCCTCATGGTACACTCTTCACCCGTGTCAAGTTAGCAGGGCTCCTTGACTTGCTGGTCACAGTCCAAACCTCCTCTTATTCTTAGAAGTCAGTGGTATTTATGGCTCATGCACTCTTACAATACTTCATGTATCACCCGTCATTCCCAACCCTGCTTCAGTTATCCCCACCTGGTATCGATTGATTTTCTTGTTAAGCTCTAACCACAGTATATGATCTTTGCTAATTACATTTCTAACTTAACCCCTTGACTC
>NW_024526454.1:0-1138 GCF_017590135.1 Pyrgilauda ruficollis | reverse complement strand
AAAAAAAAAACAAAACCAAAACCTAACAACAAACAAGCAGAAAAACCTCCAAACCAAAACCAACAAAAAATGGCCTGTAACCAAAAGAAACAAGACAAAATGAACCCAACAAAACAAACATTTTATTGATAGAAAAATCTTGAGTGTTTTTTGTTAATCAGGATGAACTCCAAAAATGTTCTTACTTTTGATTTTATTTTTACTCTTAAGCACATTCATGATGAAAAAGTTGATGCTTTTACAACAGTCCACCTGAAAATGTACACTGTGGAAATCTTAATTTTAAAATCCCTTATATTAGAAAATAAAAAAATTACTTTAAAAAAAACCCTACCGTGATTGAAGACTAACTAGAGATTTATTCATGACCCTTAGGTTGACCTTAAAGAGTATAAAGAGTATAAAATTTTCCCTTCACAGCTTTGCTTAGCAAAGAAATGTAAATGGGAAGCCTGAGATACCATTGTAGATAAGCCAACACAAATTCTCCTGAGGTAGAGCCACTTGCATAGTGAGTCGTAATGAGGTCAAGGCATTGAGACAAGTCTGCAGGGACTCTCCATTCTGAAGATTTCTGTCTCTGCTGCAAACCATCTGATAAATGCAAACATTTCTTGCTTGCAAAGCACGGAACTAAAACACATAGAAATATATATAAAGTTAATTAATATAAGCATATGTCAGTTCACATCAACAAAGTACAACAAAATGATAAGTAAGAAACGATCATGCATAACAGCAAAGAAAATTAGCATGACATTGAACTGAGCTTCAGATTATGGAGAAAGTGCTAAAGCTTCAGGGTTGCTGTACCATGAATGTGAGTCAGTGTCCACTGTGTCACAGGATTAAAATGCACCCAGTGCACTAGGAGTGCTGGAAGGGGTGTAGGGAAATGAGGCATTAAACTGCTATTCAAAGAATCTGGCTTTGCCACTTGGCATCCCTGTAGATGTCTTCCATAAACTAAGGCTACTTTTGACTTTTCTACACTCCTCCATCTATATCACCACTATCTTATTTCTCACTCTCATCTACTACTTTTCTCTTCCACAGATGGATTTTTTCCTTCTCTTCCTTGTAATACCTAAAATAATGTGACCTCACTTGTGCCTGGACTACAGCATCAGCTGAACAA
>NW_024526453.1:0-1138 GCF_017590135.1 Pyrgilauda ruficollis | reverse complement strand
CCTCTGGCAGCCATTCCCTGTGTCCTGCCATTCCAGCCCTTGTCCAAGGTCCCTCTCCTGGACCCCTTTATGCTCTCAGGTGTCCCCGGAGCCCTCCCTTCTCAGGCTGAACACTCCCAGCCCGGCTCTAGCGCACAGGGGATGGATTTTAACCATGGATTTTAGCCTCTTTTCCCGGGCGGTTTCCCCTCAGCGCCCCCAGCCAAGATGGCGCCGCCGGGGGCGCTGGGTTGGCCGGGGGGCTCCGCCTGCAGCGCCCACTGCGGCCGCTGGGCGGCGCCAGCCAGAGCGGCGCTGGGCCACAGTGCGCATGCGGTCATTGCCTGTGCGGCCAAACTACACCTCCCGGCATGCACCGCGAGCACAGCCTGGCCACCCGGCAGCTTGGAGACGAAAGACTCCAGTTCCCGGCATGCTCCAGGGAAGAAAACGCGACCACGTGACTCCATGCTCCGCTGCTTTCTGACCCTGCGGGGACACCGTCCTGCCCGACGAACCCGGAAGTGCCGCGAGCCCCGCGTGGGTCGCACATGGCGGCGCTCGGCCCGGACGGCCCCGGGCGATCGGGCCCCGACACCGCGCCCGGGTGAGCCCCCAGCGCCCGCCCCACTCTGCCCCTACCCCTTCTCCCTCGCTGCAATGGCAGCCCGGCGCCGTTGGGCCGTTCCGCTGCTGCTTTAATTCACGGCGGCCCCGGTACCGGCAGCACCGGCCCGTCCGTCATCAGCCATCCCCGCACAGCGCGGGAGCAGCTCCCACAACCCGCACCGGGGCTCACCGGGGCTCCTCAGGCCAGCTGGGGCCCGCAGGAACGCGTGTCTGTCCCCTCAGTGTCACCTCCCCCAGCCGGCCCGGGCAGAGGGAGCGCAGAGCGCCGGGGGGATTTGGGATGGATTTAGGGAAGGTTTCTCCCCGGAAAGCGCTGCCCAGCCGGGGCGCAGCTGCCAGGGCAGGGCTGAGGGCGATCCCCGTCCCTGGAGGGCTTTAAAGGCCGTGTGGCACTTGGGGACAGGGCAGCGGTGGCCGCGGCAGTGCTGGGGGTGCTCGGACTCTGATCTCGGGGGGATTTTCTGGCCCGAACCGCGCTCTGCTCGGTGCTCCCAGCGATCTCTCTGCAAGGGAATTTTCCTGTATGCAC
>NW_024526452.1:0-1139 GCF_017590135.1 Pyrgilauda ruficollis | reverse complement strand
TCCCCATTTTCCCCTGTTTTATCCCCACTTTTCCCAATTTCCCCATTTTTATTCCCATTTTCCCAGGAGTACATCGTGAACAGGAACCGCAAGATCCCTGTTTTATTCCCATTTTTCCGTGGTTTATTCCCAATTTCCCCATTTTTATTCCCATTTTTCCCATTTCCCAGGAGTACATCGTGAACACGAACCAGAAGTTCCCTGTTTTACTCCCATTTTTCCCTGTTTTTATCCAGATTTTTCCCATTTTCCCATGTTTTACTCCCATTTTTCCTTGTTTTATCCCCATTTTTCCCATTCTTATTCCCATTTTTCCATGTTTTATTCCCATTTTTCCCATGTTTTACTCCCATTTTCCCATGTTTTTTCCCTGTTTTATTCCCATTTTCCCATGTTTTACTCCCATTTTCCCATGTTTTTTCCCTGTTTTATTCCCATTTTCCCATGTTTTACTCCCATTTTCCCATGTTTTTTCCCTGTTTTATTCCCATTTTCCCATGTTTTACTCCCATTTTCCCATGTTTTTTCCCTGTTTTATTCCCATTTTCCCCCGTTTTATCCCCATTTTCCCCTGTTTTATCCCCATTTTTCCCATTTTTATTCCCATTTTTTCCACTTTTCCCAATCTCCCATGTTTCTGTCCCATTTTCCCAGGAGTACATTGTGAACAGGAACCGCAATATCCCTGTTTTATTCCCATTTTCCCTGTTTTATTCCCATTTTTCCCATTCTTATTCCCATTTTCCCCTGTTTTACTCCCATTTTTCCATTCTTATTCCCATTTTTCCCTGTTTTATTCCCATTTTTCCCTGTTTTATTCCCATTTTTCCCTGTTTTATTCCCATTTTTCCCTGTTTTATTCCCATTTTTCCCTGTTTTATTCCCATTTTTCCATGTTTTTTCCCTGGTTTTATTCCCATTTTCCCCTGTTTTATCCCCATTTTTCCCTGTTTTATCCCCATTTTCCCATTTTTATTCCCATTTTTCCCATTTTTATTCCCAATTTCCCCATTTTTATTCCCATTTTCCCAGGAGTACATCATGAATTTTATTCCCATTTTTCCCATTTTATTCCCATTTTTCCCATGTTTTATTCCCATTTTTCCCATTTCTATCCCCATTTTTCCATGTTTTATTCC
>NW_024526451.1:0-1139 GCF_017590135.1 Pyrgilauda ruficollis | reverse complement strand
TGCTCCTAAATCAACTTAAGACTTATATAATTGTGAACAAAGGACAGGTTCAAAGGCCTTCTTCCATGCTTTACTTCCTCATTTATTTATTAGAATTCATCTTTGTAACTGTCCCATGGTTGATTTCTACACATATTACAATCACAAATACACACCTTGCCTGTATGTACCTGACACGAAATACAGCTTGGTATTTCACACCAGGTCTTGTGTGTGTACAGGTGTGCCAGCAGATGCATGGAAGAGCTCTACTAGAGAAAATTTCCTTTTTCTTTTTTCTTTTTTTTGTTTGGTTTGGTTTGTCGTTCTTTATGTTGTTTTCGGTTGTTTGTTTTTGTTGGATTTTTGGTTTTGTTTTTGTTTTGTGTGTTTTTTGGTTGGGTTTTTCTGTTTGTTTAGGTGCTGGGGGTTTTTTTATGGTTTTGTTTGGTTTTTGGTGGTTTTGGGGTTTTTTCAGGTTTTGTTTGTTTGTTTTTCAGGTTTTTTTGTTTTCTTAATGAATTCCCCCATCTGCCAGCTCCCTCACCACCCTGGGGTGGATCCCATCTGGTCCCATGGATTTATGAACATCCAGGCATCTCAAAGGTTCTCTGACTGCCTTCTCTTGGATAATGGGGTGACCATTCTGTTTCCTGGCACCATCAACCAACCCAGGAGGGCAGTTGTCCTGAGGACAAGTCATCTTCCCTCTAAAAACTGAGGCAAAAAAGGCATTAAGCAACTCTGCCTTCTCCCTATCTGTAGTTACCAAGTTCCCTCCTGCATCTAATAAAGAACAAAGACTGATCGTACCCTTCCTTTCATCATTAATATATTTGGAAAAACATTTTTCATTATCCTTTATTGAATGTGCCATTCTAAGATCAAACCGAGCTTTGGCTTGCCTAATTGTCCTTCTACATGCTCTAGCAGCCCCCTTAAATATTTCCCTAGAGACCTGACCCTTCTTCCAAAGATGGTACATCATCTTTTTATTCTTAAGTTCCTTCAAAACCTCCTTGCACATCCAGGCTGCACGTTTGCCTTGTTGCCTCATCTTTCAGCACACAGGGATAGTCGGTTCCTGTGCCCTCCAGATCTCTCTTTGGAAGCACGCCCACCTTTCCTGAACGCCTTTGCTTTTAAGGGCTGCTTCCCAA
>NW_024526450.1:0-1141 GCF_017590135.1 Pyrgilauda ruficollis | reverse complement strand
TAGCACACTTTTCTTGGTTTCAAAAACCCTTGCAAGTTATCATGGTGAAGAAGAATTAGAATCCCATTAGCTCCTGTGTTTTCCACTGCATGTCAAGTTCCCTGGTTTAATAGTTCAGGTCTGATTTACAAAGGCACCTTTGCTGTTTCCTATTACAGACTGAAAAAGAAGATGTATTCAGATAATTTTTTGTAAATATAACAAGTAAGTAATTCACATATATATAATCTATGAATTGGAAACTCTGGCTTCTATCCTATAAATGCAGATGTCATTTCAGATGCATGCATTTTGTTTGTTATGCTTCAATAATTGCATTCCTGTTGCAAGATATTTCTTCATCCTGGGACAATGAAAGATTCAGTGCTTCTGTCTAATTTTCTAGCCAGTATAAATGAATTACCTTGGGCATATTCTTTCAGTTCTATCACTTGTGCTTATTAATACTGACTTATGAGAGCAGAGACTCCAAACAAGGTACTGGCAACATCTGTGTCTTGCCTACCTATTACAAAAGGATTTTTGCAAAAAATCCTAAGTAACTTGTGCCTAAGTAACTTCTTTTGATAAAGCAGGACGGACAAATATTTTGTTTCTCTTCCAGTTTTGAAGGACAGATCCTCCTTAGTGTACCTCTGTGTCAGAATGAGCAAGGTAATTTTTCCCTCCTGTACTAAGGAAATTCCGTTCCACAGTGGCAATGGAGTGCAGGCATTTCAGTTTGGTGCTCAGAGGGCTCTTGTGGGTCCTGGTTAGCAACTCTTGAGGCAAGGAAAGCGTATTAATGTACCATTGGTTAAGTACTCTGCATTTTCTGTGAGCCTGCTGATAATGAGTTCTGTAAGCCCTACCTGAGAAAAAGTCCTCTCTTCTTTCCAGTTTTATACAGAGTATAACCACTTTATGCAAAGCCCACAGCCCCCAGAGAACAGCGACATTTTACAGCCAAATTTGCTTCCATTCACTCTGCAGTGCTGAACATTTTGCTTTAATTAGAAAACAGAAGTTTAACTCAAAACAACATCACTTTTTATTTTTGCATATTTTTTATGAATGATCTGTCAGTATTTGATCAAACTGACATTCTCACTCATGTCTCAGAATCCTGTTGCACCGGGCAGTACATCAACATGGTATGAAA
>NW_024526449.1:0-1139 GCF_017590135.1 Pyrgilauda ruficollis | reverse complement strand
TTAATGGGAAATTTAATGGGATTTTAATGGGGATTTAACGGGATTTTAAGGGGAATTTATTGGCAATTTTAAGGGGAATTTCATGGGATTTTAATGGGGATTTAATGGGATTTCAATGGAATTTAATGGGATTTTAATAAGGGTTTTAATGGGATTTTAGTGGGGATATTAATGAGGACTTTAATGAGATTTTAATGGGGATTTTAATGAGATTTTAATGGGAATTCAATGGGATTTTAATGAGGGTTTTAATGGGAATTCAATGGGATTTTAATGGGAAGTTAATGAGATTTTAATGGGATTTTAGTGGGGATATTAATGAGAATTTTAATGGGATCTTAATGGGATTTTAATGAAGGTTTTAATGGAATTTAATGGGATTTTAATTCGGGTTTTAATGGGATTTTAGTGGGGATATTAATGAGATTTTAATGGGATTGTAGTGGGATTTTAAAGGAATTTAATGGGAATTCAATGAGATTTTAATGGGATTTTTGCAGATTTTTGCAGGATTTATCGATTTTCTCGGGGTTTTTTTTGTTTTTTTGTTCTTTTTGTGTTTTTGCCCCCAAACCTGCGGTGGGGAGGCGGAACCCGCAGCGGGGGCAGGGCAGGGAGCTGGGGGGGCTGGGAATTAATGGGAATTAATGGGATTTAATGGGATTTTAATAAGAATTTTAATGAGATTTTAATGGGATTTTAATGAGGATTTTAATGAGATTTTAATGAGATTTTAATGGGGATTTTAATGAGATTTTAATGGGAATTCAATGGGATTTTAATGAGAGTTTTAATGGGAATTTTAATGGGATTTTAGTGGGATTTAATAGGATTTTAATGGGATTTTAATAGAGATTTTAATGACGGTTTCAATGGGATTTTAGTGGGGACATTAATGAGAATTTTAATGGGATTTAGTGGGAATTTCATGGGATTTTAGTGGGATTTAATTGGATTTTAATGGGATTTAATGGGAATTTTGCAGATTTTGACAGGATTTATCGATTTTCTCGGGGTTTTTTTTGTTTTTTTGTTCTTTTTGTGTTTTTGCCCCCAAACCTGCGGTGGGGAGGCGGAACCCGCAGCGGGGGCAGGGCAGGGAGCCGGGGGGCTGGGAATTAATGGGAATTTAATGGGAA
>NW_024526448.1:0-1140 GCF_017590135.1 Pyrgilauda ruficollis | reverse complement strand
GGTGGGCACAGGTGAGCTCAGGTGAGGTCAAAGCGGGGTTAAAATGGGGTTCAGGTGAGCCCAGGGGGGTCCAGGTGTGCCCAGGTGGGCTCAGGTGAGGTTAAAATGGGGCTCAGGTGGGCACAGGTGAGCTCAGGTGGGCCCAGGTGAGCTCAGGGGGGCTCAGGTGAGCTCAGGTGGGCCCAGGTGAGCTCAGGTGTGCCCAGGTGAGGTTGAAGTGGGGTAAAAGGGGGCTCAGGTGTGCCCAGGTGAGGTTGAAGTGGGGTAAAAGGGGGCTCAGGTGTGCCCAGGTGAGCTCAGGGGGGCTCAGGTGAGCTCAGGTGTGCCCAGGTGAGGTTAAAGTGGGGTTAAAGTGGGGCTCAGGTGAGCCCAGGTGAGCCCAGGTGACGTTCAAATGGGGTTAAAGTGGGGCTCAGGTGAGCACAGGTGGGTCCAGGTGGGCTCAGGTGAGCTGAAAATGAGGCTCAGGTGTGCCCAGGTGGGCTCAGGTGATGTTAAAGTGGGTTAAAGTGGGGGCTCAGGTGTGCCCAGGTGAGCCCAAGTGGGCTCAGGTGAGGTTAAAGTGGAGCTCAGGTGTGCCCAGGTGTGCCCAGGTAAGCTCAGGTGAGGTTAAAGTGGGGCTCAGGTGTGCCCAGGTGTGCAGCAAAGACAGATTTTGGGGCATTTTTTATGTATTTTTGGGCTATTTTTGGGGTGGTTTTCGGCTATTTTTGGGGTGGTTTTCGGCTATTTTTGGGGTGGTTTTCGGCTATTTTTGGGGTGGTTTTCGGCTATTTTTGGGGTGGTTTTCGGCTATTTTTGGGGTGGTTTTGGGCTACTTTTGGGAGTATTTTTGGGGTGGTTTGAGGGTATTTTTGGGGAATTTCTTGGGCTATTTTTTTGTATTTTTGGGCTATTTTTGAAGGTATTTTTGGGCTGTTTTTTAGGTTTTCTGGGTGGTTTTGGGTTATTTTTTGGGGTATATTTTGGGGTTATTTTGGAGCAGTTTTGGGTTGGTTTTCGGATAGTTTTTGGGCTGGTTTTGGGGTGTTTTTTGGGCTATTTTTGGCTTATTTTGGAGTGGTTTTTGGGTTATTTTTGGGCTTATTTTGGAGTATTTTTTGGCAGGATTTGGGGTGTTTTTTGGGCTGTTTTTTGGCA
>NW_024526447.1:0-1144 GCF_017590135.1 Pyrgilauda ruficollis | reverse complement strand
AACACAAACCATTCCATGGTTCTATGATTTACAGACTATTGAAATATGGGGAAGAGGAGACATTGAAACCCAAGTAAGCCACACAATTTGTGTCTTCATCCTGTGGCCTTTAAAAATTGCTAACTGGATTAATTCTTGCAATCAAACCTGCCTGCACCCAGCCTGCCCAGTGAGTGCTGTGTTCTCCTGTGGAAGGAACAAACCAGATGTAGGGAATGACCCCAGTGCTGTCCAACACAAGAGCCCTGCAAAGCTGGGAGGCTGCAGCCAGGTAAGGATCAGCCTCTTCTCCCAGCTAACAAGTGATGGGACAGGAAGAATGGTCAGGTTGTGCCAGAGGAGGTTTAGGTTGGATATTAGGGAAAAGCTGTTCCCAAAGGATTGTCTAGCCTTGGCACAGCCTGCCCAGGACAGTGGTGGAGCCACCATCCCTGGAGTGTTTGAAGAGCGTGTGGCTGTGGCACTTCATGCCATGGTTTAGTGGTGGCCACGGTAGTGGTGCAGGGTTGATGGTCAGACTTGATGATCCTAAAGGTCTTTTCTGACATGAATGATTCTGTGATTTTGTGAAGTGCTGCCATAACCCTGCAGTGGAAGTTCAGCCACCAGTTTGCTCAGTTGAAACATAAAGCCAAATTCCTTTTTCCATGTGTCTTGCATGCAACAAGCTGTGGGTTATTTTGGAATGACCTGCACACCTCAGCCTGGAGTCCCAGCAAGCCAGAGTGGCTTTTGGACCCTGCCTGGCACTCCTGAGCTCAGCTGCGTGTGGCATTAACGGCAAACTTTTTATCTGCTCATAGTGAAACCACAGAGGGATGTGACCAGAGCAGCTATCTAGGGACAAAGTCCTCTTTGTACACAGAACAAAACTTGCAGGGAATGTCAGCACTGGCACCTCCTGCTGCTGAAATACTCCATGGAGGATGAAAACTCCATAAATACTGTGCCCAGGCATCTCCACTGACTTCCCACCCTTCATCTCTACACATCAGCAAAGACAAAGTCCCTTGAGATGCTGGTCACAAAATCCAGCACACTTTTCCCTCCCAAAAGAATGGATACATAGCTCGAAGTGCTAATGAGTAAAGTTGTACTTGGGACATTTTTTTGACAAAGGGGTGTAGTATTGCATTTTATTTAA
>NW_024526446.1:0-1140 GCF_017590135.1 Pyrgilauda ruficollis | reverse complement strand
GACTCAAAATGGCAGAGAGAGCAAAAATGCAAAGAGAAAAGATCTTTGAAACATTATGATGCGAATTGCAACGATGAAGTGTACACTTGGGACAAGGCAAGGAGAATTGCGACAGCAATTTTCTCACCTCAGACAGCGTCGGGGGTGGCCTTGACTCAACTGGACCGCATGGGTTATTGGTTGAACAAACACGCTCGATCAGTCTCTCTTGCACTGAGTGACATGTTGCAAGACATGGACAGTGTAAGACAGGCGACTCTGCAGAACACAGCGGCAATTGACTATCTGTTGCTAGCTCATGGTCATGGATGTCAAGAATTTGAGGGAATGTGCTGTATGAATCTCTCTGATCATTCAAAGATGACCTTTTGTTTCTCCCGAAACAAAGAGGGATTGGACCCAGAGAGTAAAATACAACAAATGGCCCAAGAGTTAAAAAGACAGGAGGCTGAGATGAGAAAAAGGAGGGTGGAGCAGGAGAGGCTGAGGACCCTCAGTGAACAATATGACCAATTGGAAAAACAGTACAACGATCTGGGGTTGCATGCTTCTGATAAAAATCTTTTTATAGATTTGATGCAGGAAATCATGACTGAATTAAGATTGTCTAATTGCTGGATTTGTGGAGGACTGAAATCGGCGGAGAAGTGGCCTTGGAAAGGTGAGAGTTTAGCTCCAGAGCAGCTTCTTAAATGGGACAACACTAAAATATCCAGACTAATACAACGACTGGAGGGTTGGGTTTTGGACCAACGGGTAATTGGAACAATCTGCATTAGCCGAGAAGGGAGGGAATATACCGAAGTAGTCGGATATACCCCTTGTATCTCCACTCTAGCAGTAAATTCAAATGCAAAAAGTAAAACCTGGCAACTAGAGCCCCCGGTGGGGTACTGGAGCCAGGAAAAAGGAAACAATTGTGAGTGGAGTAGTAAAATTGGACTATGCTGGAATAAAGCCTCTGGAGCTAACCCTTACCAATCTCTGGAAGGATTGAAAGGTTACTGGAATGAACCAGGGAGTACTACCTGCAAATGGAAGGCTCCTAACAGTTTGTATTGGATCTGTGGGAAAAAGGCTTATAGTGAATTGTCTCAAAAATGGAAAGGCTCATGTACTGTAGGTATAATTAGGCCTGTG
>NW_024526445.1:0-1140 GCF_017590135.1 Pyrgilauda ruficollis | reverse complement strand
CCAAGTAAACAAGCAGGGACAAGAGACCAGCACAGCGCAAGTCTGTCTCCCTGATCCTGACAAGGAGTCACTGATTCTGTGGGTCAACAACCAGCTTTACTGTGACCATGGCACTATTCAAGGATTGACAACTGCCGGAAATAGACAGGACCCACCTTGCAAAGGGGAAAAAATCGTCTTTGTCATCAGGCTGTGCAAGCAAGTGGGAAGATTAAAGTAGGAACAACGGGACAAAGTCCACAGCCAGTAAATAAATGAGGAAATGGTGGACTAGGTTGGCAAGCAAAGGTTCCAGGGTGATGTGTGTGAATATCCTTATTATGAAAAAATTTAAAAAAAAAAGTTGAAAGGGGTCCATTTTAAGCACAGCTACAGAAATAAAGGAGTACCTACAAGCAAAGACAGTATCACGAGGAACACACTCACACCTTTTCTGGAAAACGAGCATGGCTGGGAGCCTCTCTGAAGTGCCTGTATAGCAGCACATAAAACACGTGAACAAATAAAGAAATAGACGTCAGTGTGTAGTTGCAGGGGGGTGAAAGCATCCTAGAGGTGTGGTAAGAATTCATACAACTGAAGGGCTGCAGTGGATGGAGGCACGTCTCACTTTAGGGACACTTAAGTACAGGTCAGGATGGCACAAAGGGAGAGTCATTTCATGGTAGTGAATACATGACGGAATACATGGAGGTCTTCCTTCTGATGAATGATGAGCTAGCTGAGATCTTAGGGGTCAGGATTAGAGGTCAGACCAAAGTGGTTGTTACAACTGTGTGTGTCTACTATAGGACACCTGATCAGGAAAATGCAGAAAACACCTTCATATAATTTCATTTTTTCAACCCGTGATACTCATGGGAAATTTGAATAACCTCAGTATCTCCTGGAGAAACAACACAGGAGAGCAGCAGCACTCCAAGACATGTAAGTAGTGTACCCAAAGGGTCAATACTAGGGCAAATACTGTTTAACATCTTCATTAATTAATTAATTGGATAATGAGACAGCATTAGATGTTCAGAAAATTTGAACATGATAAAAAAACTGAAAGAAGCAATTGATAAACCACAAAGTGGTGCTAATATTCAAAGGGATCTCAACAAGCTGAAAAAATGGGCTGACAGGAATCTCATGAAG
>NW_024526444.1:31957-44503 GCF_017590135.1 Pyrgilauda ruficollis | reverse complement strand
TATGTTATAACCCAGAGCTGTATTTAAGACGCTGCTCAAGAGAATGGATGCAGCACAGCTCTCTGACACGACACGTCCGCTGTTCCCCGCGCTGTTTGCCAAAAGCCGGGGTGCAGCGGGCGCTGTGCTCCAGCTGAGCTGTCCTTTCCCGTGCCGCAGGGAGATCCTGCAGGAGATCCAGCGCCTGCGGCTGGAGCACGAGCAGGCCTCGCAGCCCACGCCCGAGAAGGCGCAGCAGAACCCCACGCTGCTGGCCGAGCTGCGCCTGCTGCGGTAACAGCACCGGCGCCGGGGACCGGGGAACCGGGCTGGGGTACTGGGGCACCGGGGTGGGGTACTGGGATACTGGGATGGGGTACTGGGGTACCGGGCTGGGGTACTGGGGTACTGGGATGGGGTACTGGGGTACTGGGATACTGGGGTACCAGGGCGGGGTACTGGGGTACTGGGATGGGGTACTGGGGTACCGGGGTGGGATACTGGGGTACCGGGCTGGGATACTGGGGTACCGGGATGGGGTACTGGGGTACTGGGATGGGGTACTGGGATACTGGGATGGGGTACTGGGGTACTGGGATACTGGGCTACCGGGATGGGCTACCGGGGTACCGGGATGGGATACTGGGTACTGGGGTGTTGGGGTACCGGGATAGGTTACCAGGTACCAGGATGGGATACTGGGGTACTGGGGTGGGATACTGGGGTACTGGGATACCGGGCTACTGGGATGGAATACCGGGATACCGGGATGGGATACAGGGATAGGAGACTGGGAGGGGCTACTGGGTTACCAGGATGGGATACAGGGATACCGGGGTACCGGGGTACTGGGCAAACACCTTCACTCCCCAGTGCAAACACCTTCACTCCCCAGTGCAAACACCTTCACTCCCCAGTGCAAACACCTTCACTCCCCGGTGCAAACACCTTCACTCCCCAGTACAAACACCTTCACTCCCCACTGAAAACACCTTCACTGCCCTGAGAAAACACCTTCACTCCCCTGAGAAAACACCTTCACTCCCCAGTGCAAACACCTTCACTCCCCAGTGCAAACACCTTCACTCCCCAGTGCAAACACCTTCACTCCCCGGTGCAAACACCTTCACTCCCCGGTGCAAACACCTTCACTCCCCAGTACAAACACCTTCACTCCCCACTGAAAACACCTTCACTGCCCTGAGAAAACACCTTCACTCCCCTGAGAAAACACCTTCACTCCCCAGTGCAAACACCTTCACTCCCCAGTGCAAACACCTTCACTCCCCAGTGCAAACACCTTCACTCCCCAGTGCAAACACCTTCACTCCCCGGTGCAAACACCTTCACTCCCCAGTACAAACACCTTCACTCCCCACTGAAAACACCTTCACTGCCCTGAGAAAACACCTTCACTCCCCTGAGAAAACACCTTCACTCCCCGGTGCAAACACCTTCACTCCCCGGTGCAAACACCTTCACTCCCCGGTGCAAACACCTTCACTCCCCGGTGCAAACACCTTCACTCCCCGGTGCAAACACCTTCACTCCCCGGTGCAAACACCTTCACTCCCCGGTGCAAACACCTTCACTCCCCTGAGAAAACACCTTCACTCCCCGGTGCAAACACCTTCACTCCCCGGTGCAAACACCTTCACTCCCCTGGGAAAAGTTTAGTAGAGGACACAAGGAGACAGGGAACACAGAGCAGAGGTTTTCGGGGCTCTCCAGAGATACTCCTTGGATTCTCCTACAGCAGCTTCTTGCATATGCACAGACTCTTATGTGTAGTATACATAATTCTTTTCTTAAATTAATTTACATCTTGTGATGATTCTGTGATTCTTCTTTTTAAAAATTAGTTTACATCTTTTTTTAAATTAGTTTACATCTTTTCAAAAATTAATTTACATCTTTTAAGAGCTGTTTAGTGTGGTTCTTTGGGTCTGTTTCTTTCGAGTGTGTCTGTTCTTTGTGGTTTTAGGGTTTTTTATTATTATTATTTTCAGTTTTGGCTGTGGCCCACCCTGTCTTTAGGCAGCGACTGTTGGTAGTTGGTGTGTTTGCAGTAGGTGGTTTTTTCCTGTGTTTATCTCATCTAAGTAGCTATTTTAACACAAGTATACTTATATTAGTTATTTCCCTATTTTAACTAACAACAGAAATAAAAAACCACATCTTTGTAACAAAGTTACTTTAACATTACACATATAAAATTCATTTTCATGTTTGAGAAAAGCCAATATTACAATGCATAATAATAGTAATTATTATTATTAGCTCCTTAGATGAGATAACATCCAAGAACCACATGAAAAAACCACCTACTGCAAACACACCAACTGTCAACACTCACTGCCTAAAGACAGGGTGGGCCAGAGCCAAAATGGAAATAAATAACAAAAAAGCCAAAACCACAGCCAAGGCATACACATACTTAAAAAAACAAACCCAAAGAAGAACCGCACTAAACAGGTTTAGAAAATGTAAACTGGTTTCAGGAAAAATTATGTTTACTATACATAAGAGCCTGTGAATAATAGTAGTAATAATAATAATAATAATAATAATAATAATAATAATAATAATAATAATATATCTTTCTATATGGAATAGATAAATATTGCAGAGTTTTGTGTCCTTTAAAGAACAGCTCCTGCTGTGGAGTGTCCACAGTGTGGCAGTGCCAAACAGCCAGGGTGGTTAAAATTTGTAATAATAATAATAATAATAATAATAATAATAATAATAATAATAATAATAATAATAATAATAATAATAATAATAATATATCTTTCTATATGGAATAGATAAATATTGCAGAGTTTTGTGTCCTTTAAAGAACAGCTCCTGCTGTGGAGTGTCCACAGTGTCCCTCTGTGGGTTTTCCACAGTGTGGCAGTGCCAGCCCCCAGGGTGGTTAAAATGTGCTTTATTAAATGCATTATTATTGTCGTTGTTATTATTATGATTATTACTATCAATATTATAATCTCGATAATTAACATTAACATTTATACTGATAGCGATTGTTGATGTATAACAATACGGTTGTTATATACGATATATTCCACATAACAATAATAACTCTGCCTGCAGCAGTCACTCCGGCTGGCTGCTGTCCCCTGGCTGTGCTGCAGGGACGTGTCCTGGCTGCTGTGTCACTGCAGGGAGCTCGGTGTCCCCCAGCCCCGCAGCCCTTCCTGCCCTCATTTCCCCTCTCCGCTCCCGCGGCTCCTCCTGCTCAGTCTGGCCCTGCAGGATGCCAGCTCCGACGCTCAGGGGTTTTCCTGCAGGGCTGAGCCTGGGGACAGCAGGGAGCTGTCACCCCCAGGGGTTGGAAGGGCAGCAGGGCAGCGGCAGTGCAGAATTCCCTGCGGCACAGCCTGAGCTTGTCTCTGCTCTCTGCCCCATGTCCCTGGCACAGGCAGAGGAAGGATGAGCTGGAGCAGAGGATGTCAGCCCTGCAGGAGAGCAGAAGGGAGCTGATGGTGCAGCTGGAGGGGCTGATGAAGCTGCTCAAAGTAAGGAGCCAAAGGCAGAACTTCCCTCCCCGGGGGCTCCGGGGTCCCTGCTCTGCTGCCACTCCCTAAAAACCCTTCCTGAGGAGCAGCAGGAGCTTTTGGAAATGCCAAAAGCCGTGGCCAGGGCAGCCCTGTGTGGGGAGCAGGGCGTGAACCTTTCTCCAGGCTGGTGTGAATAAAACATGCAGAGCCCCAGATCTGGAGGGGTTAGAGGGGTTTGGGTTGGTAACTGGGCTCAGCACTGCCCAGTGGGGTTTGTGGGTGAATAAAACATGCAGAGCCCCAGATCTGGGGGGGTTAGAGGGGTGTGGGTGGGTACCTGGGCTCAGCACTGCCCAGTGGGGTTTGTGGGTGGATAAAACATGCAGAACCCGAAATCTGGGGGGCTTAGAGGGGTTTGGGTTGGTACCTGGGCTCAGCACTCCTCACTGGCACTGGAAATAAACTGGGAGCAGGGCAGGCTGTGAGTGCCAGGGCAAGGAGCTGGGCAGGCTGTGAGTGCCAGGGCAAGGAGCAGGGCAGGGGGTGAGTGCCAGGGCAAGGAGCAGGGCACAGTGTGAGTGCCAGGGCAAGGAGCAGGGTACAGTGTGAGTGCCAGGGCAAGGAGCTGAGCCTGCCCAGCCCCTGCCACACCTGGGCTTTGTCTCAGGGCTCTGCTGCTGCCTCTCAGCTCCCAAAAATGTCCCTGGTTGGGTTCCTCATGAGGGTCCCTCTGTGTTTTCATGGAGTTCCCCAGGCTGAGCTCACAGGGGTGGCTGCAGGGACATTGTGCCACACCTGGGCTCTTGCTCTCCCTGCAGGGCATGGGCAGAGCCTGGCCTTGGGGGGTTTGGGGACAGAGCCTGGCCTTGGGGGATTTGGGGCAAGACAAGGAGCCCCAAAGATGCTGGGGGAGGGGTGAGGAGGGAGAGACCTGGCAGGGGTGTGAGTGGCACAGGGGTGACAATGGCAGGGCAGGGGTGGGAAGGGACCTCAGAGCCCACCCAGTGCCACCCTGCCATGGCAGGGACACTGCCACTGTCCCAGGTGCTCCAGCCCCAGTGCCCAGCCCGGCCTTGGGCACTGCCAGGGATCCAGGGCAGCCCCAGCTGCTCTGGGCACCCTGTGCCAGGGCCAGGGCACAATTCTTGCCCAATATCCCACCCAAATCCCCTTTACCACTCTGAAGCCATTCCCTGTGTCCTGTCCCTCCAGGCCTTGTCCCCTGTCCCTCCCCAGCTCCCTTTTTGTTACCAAATCTGTTCCAGAGCAGGTGGGGCTGGTGAAAGGGGAGCTCCATCCCCCTGGGGTGCCCAGGCTGGGGGAGGAGGCCACAGAGGCTGCACCAGCTCCATCCTGGGGCTTCCCCACACCTGGAACAGAGCCCTGAGGTTCAGCTGAGCTGTTCTGGGCTGGAGCCCTCCCCAGGAGCCACTGGGGTTATCTGCTCCCACACCTTGCTCACAGAACGGTCAGGGTTCTGTGGGGCTGTTTCCATTCCCCCATTCCCCCTCTGGAGCCCTGCAGCTTCTCCTTGGTTAAAGCTCTTCCAGACAGACATCTGCTCTGGAGCTGGAGGAATCCAAAGTGGAGAGCTCCCTGCCAATGCAGATTGGCCTGAACAGTCAGAAATGTGTGCCTGGTTCTCAGTGAGAGCTGGGTTTGCACCAGTTGTTCTGCTCCCTCCAAGCCAGGAGCCCTTCAGCTACAGCAGAATTGCTGGGAATGAGCAAAATGTCACCCAGAAAACTCTGCCCCGCTGAGCTCTGCCCATCAGAACACCCTAACCTTTACCCTCACTGCTCCCTCAGGGCTGTAAATCCCTAAAGAGGGATTTAAAATCCCTTAAACAGGCACAGCTGAGCCCCTCCCAGCCCCCTGCTCCAGTCTGCCTGGGGATGGGCTCTGTGCCCTGCCCAGATTTTTTGTATCATTTTTTTACATTTGTGTTTTTTGTATTTGGGAAAAGCAGGCTGGAGGTCGAGTTCCTGCCTTTTATTTATATTTGTTGCCTGCTGTGCTCACTGCTTGGTGAGGATGCTGTGGGTAAACCCCCTGCCCTGCAGGTTTCCTGTGTCTGTGCCTTCACAAACCAAACTTGGGATACACTCAAAGCACCAAATCAGCTTTCCTTGGCAACATTTCCTTTCCAGGCAGTTCTAAAGCTCCCGTGCCACCTGCAAGTGGGCCCTGGAGCAGCATTCCTGATGCATCAGTAGGAATGGAGCAATGACAGGCTCGGGTCATGGAGCCCCTTCGGGCCCTGCAAGGTCCCATTTGGGTCACCCCAAGGAGTTTCTGTCCCCTAAGCTGTCTCCCCTCCCAGTCTGAACCTCCAGCCCTGAGCGTTCCAGGAGCCAGCACAAATTCCCTGCCCTGCCCCAGGTAGCTCCTGGCTCAGGTAATTATTTTAAGCTGCAAGTTCCCCAGCCTGCTGAGCTAAAAATATCATTTCTCCTAGGTACTTCTGACACCTTTTCTCATGGTTGGTGTCAGAGCTTCCCTGGCTGCTGGTGCAGGCTCCAGGGGAGGGGAGGAGGCAGAGCCAGGATCCCTCCCTCGCTCCCTCCTGCCCTGCTCAGGATCTCACCCCGGCCCCTGCTGCCTCCAGGCTCTGCTTTGTTCCTGATGTTGGTGTTTATTTCCAGCTCTCATTTTCAGTGGTTTTAGCCCTGCCAGACACGATTTTTCCCCGCCAGGTTTTAGTTTCTCTCATCACTTGGAGCTCTTCAGAGCTGTTCATGTATAATTTACATCAGCTGTTAAGCTTTTATGGGTTTTTTTCCATTTTCTTATGCAGTATTTTTTACATTTTTAATGCTGCCTTCATTTCACCATTTAGGGCTGGATTCAGCTCGCCCAGCTCTGCTTGCCTGAGAGTTTGGGGCCTCAAATCCCTCTCTGAAGGACAGGAGAGTGGGGAAAGGTCCTGGAGGTGTCAGCAGCTTCCCCCCAGGGGCAGCTGTGACCTTCATCTCTGGGACAGGGACAGGACCCAGGGAAGGGCTGGAGCTGGGCCAGGGGATTTGGGGTGGATTTTGGGAAAGGTTCTGTCCCCAGAGGGTGCTGGGCACTGCCCCAGGGCATGGGCACATCCCCAGCCCTGCCAGAGCTCCAGGAGCCTTTGCACAGCCAGGGATGGCCAGGGTGGGATCTGGTGGTCTGGGCAGGGCAGGAGCTGGGGTGATGATCCTGTGGGTCCCTCCCGAGCCAGAATATTCCACAGCTCCAGGAAAGCCCATCTGTGCAAGGCCATCCGTGGCTGTCCTCTGAGGCTCACCCGCTGTCCCCACGCTGTGGGGGTGGCACTCAGAGCAGGGAAAGGCCCTGGGCAAGGTCCCTTCCAAGCCAAACCATTCCTGGTTCTGTGATTTCTGACCGTTCTGGTTCTGTGACTTCTGACTGTTCCCATTCTCTGATTTCTGACTGTTCCCATTCTGTGATTTCTGCCTGTTCCCATTCTCTGATTTCTGACTGTTCCCATTCTGTGATTTCTGCCTGTTCCCATTCTCTGATTTCTGACTGTTCCCATTCTGTGATTTCTGCCTGTTCCCATTCTCTGATTTCTGACTGTTCCCATTCTGTGATTTCTGCCTGTTCCCATTCTCTGATTTCTGACTGTTCCCATTCTGTGATTTCTGCCTGTTCCCATTCTCTGATTTCTGACTGTTCCCATTCTGTGATTTCTGGCCATTCTGTGATTTCTGACTGTTCCCATTCTCTGATTTCTGACCATCCCCATTCTGTGATTTCTGACCATCCTCATTCTCTGATTTCTGAGTGTTCCCATTCTGTAATTTCTGACCATTCTGTGATTTCTGGCCATTCTGTGATTTCTGACCATCCCCATTCTGTGATTTCTGACCATCCTCATTCTCTGATTTCTGAGTGTTCCCATTCTGTAATTTCTGACCATTCTGTGATTTCTGGCCATTCTGTGATTTCTGACCATCCCCATTCTGTGATTTCTGACCATCCCCATTCTGTGATTTCTGGCCATCCCCATTCTGTGATTTCTGACTGTTCCCATTCTCTGATTTCTGACTGTTCCCATTCTGTGATTTCTGACTGTTCCCATTCTCTGATTTCTGGCCATTCTGTGATTTCTGACTGTTCCCATTCTGTGATTTCTGACCATCCCCATTCTGTGATTTCTGACTGTTCCCATTCTGTGATTTCTGACTGTTCCCATTCTGTGATTTCTGGCCATTCTGTGATTTCTGACTGTTCCCATTCTGTGATTTCTGGCCATTCTGTGATTTCTGACTGTCCCCATCCTGTGATTTCTGACTGTTCCCATTCTGTGATTTCTGGCCATCCTGTGATTTCTGACTGTTCCCATTCTGTGATTTCTGACTGTTCCCATTCTGTGATTTCTGACCATCCTGGCTGTTTTTTGGGTTAGGGTTAATTGATCCCCCTGCAGTCCTGCCCTGATGTTCCTGGGCTCTCACAGGGACCTCCCCAGGCTGCTGCCTTTGAGTCAGGGTTGGGCTTTCTCAGTGTTGCCCACACATGGGACATCTGGGGCACCCTGGCAGTGCTGACCCTTCTGTCTGGGGCTTCCAGCTCTGGGAATTTTTGGAATCACAGACTGGATTGGGAGGGGAGGCAGGGAGGCTGTGCGTGCCTTGTGCTGTGCCCTCCCAGCCCTGGATCCTCTGCCCTTGCCAGTCCCCCTGGCAGGTCCTGCAGTGCCAGGGGAGCTGAGCCAGGGGGATGTTGTGCTGCTGGGGCTCTGTGCTGGCACGTTTCTGTGTTTGGACACTCCCAGGGGCAGCTCCAGACTTTAGGGGATGGATTTGGGGTCTGTTGGCTCGAGGGTAGCTCCAGAGGCCTCAGGTCCGGAGCAGGAGAGGATTTGAGGATCATGGCGTGGTTTGGGTGGGAAGGGACCTCAAATCCCACCCAGATCCCCCCTGCCTTGGGCAGGGCACCTTCCCCTGTGCCAGGCTGAGGCCATGAAGTCCTGCCTGGAGGAGCAGACACCCTGGCTCTCCTGTCCTGCATCCAGGGATCCCCATCCCATGTGCTCCACTGTGGGCACCACCAGAGGCCATTAGAGTGGGACAGTGGGACCAGTGTCACCTGTGCCTTCGTGTCCTGTCGTGCTGCAGGTGCTGGCACCACGTTCTGTCCTTTCACTGGGTGTTTTGTGTGAAATCATCATTTTCACATGGTAATTGATCTTTCCTCTCTCTCTCCCACGTCTCTAGGAAGAAGAGCAAAAGCAGGCAGTAAGTTGACTCCACTTTGTAGGTGATCTGACTTTTTTTCCCCCCCTTCCTGCATGAAATCCATTTTCTATTAATTGTCTTGTATGCAAATGAGCCCTGGGAATGGGTGGGGGGATTTTGGGAGCTGGAGCAGAGCCTCCCTGATCTTCCAGCAGAGCGTGGTGTGTGTGTGTGTGTCCCAGTCCCAGAGTTATCCCTCTCTCCCCTTGCAGGGAGCTTTACTGCCCCGGGCAGGGCTGCTGAGGCTTTTGTGGAATCATGCACGGCCATGGGAGCAGGGACTCTCAGCTGGCTTCGTGGCTGATTTCTGGGAGATCCTGGGAGGGTTCCACGTGCTGAGGAAGCTTTCCTGTCTCTTCAGGAATCCTTTCATTTGCCTCCTTGCCACATACAAGTCCATGCACGAAAAACTAATTAATGACTTAATATTCCGGGCATGGCTCCATGTGGTGCAGCCCGGCGGAGTGCTCGCTGCAGGCAGGGTGAGGGAAGCAGCGGGAGCAGGAATGCCTGCGCTTTGTTTGATTCCCGTTCTGTCTGCTCAGCCCGAGCCCTGTGTGCGTTTCGGGATCCACTGCAGAGGGAGCCCTTCTGCTTTCTGCTTTCCCCGGGAGCAGCCAGATGTTGCCGCTGCTCCCAGCAGAAGGTCTGCAGCGTTTGCAGACACGGTTCCCTTTCCACGCATCAATCCGTGTTTTGCACCCTCGGGGTGTTTCTCACGGACATAACTGCGTGTTGGGTACACTGGCAGTCCTGGGGGCTCGTTTTGGTGGGGAAACAGACATTTTGGGGCAGCATCTATTGCTGGAACACCTCGGTTTTACGTGTGCTTGGTGACTCCTGGATGGGTTCGTGTTGCTGGGGTGGTGCTGAGTGGGCACCTTCCACTGGAGCCCAGCTCATCCTTGGGGAATCCTGGAATGGTTTGGGTGGGAAGGGGCCCTAAACCTCACCCAGTGCCACCCCTGCCATGGCAGGGACACCTCCCACTGTCCCAGGGTGTTCCCAGCCCCAGTGTCCAGCCTGGCCCTGGGCACTGCCAGGGATCCAGGGGCAGCCCCAGCTGCTCTGGGAATTCCATCCCCACCCTGCCAGGGAAGAATTTGTCCTGTGTCCCACGCAAAGCCCTCCCTGGGTTTGCTAGGGCTCCTGGCAGAAGGGCTTTGGTTTGCTGAAGGCTGCAGCAGGTGGCAGGAGCTGCAGGGAATGTCCTGGGGGAAGGAGAGCACCCAAGGCACGGCCGTGCCTGATGTGTGCCACTGGGATGTCACACAGTGTGTCCCTGTCCTCCCCAGCTCCCCTCCTGGGAGTGATCTCTGCAGGGAAGGGCAGAGCTTTGTGTGGGCCCCAATCTCCTCTGGATTGTGGGTGTAGGAAAAGGGTAAATATGAGATCAGGGAAGAAACTGGCCAGTCTGACATCCCTTTTTTCCCTGGAACATTGTGTCAGGAGGAGGATAAAGAGCCAAAACTGAAATAAGGTCAGCACAGTGACATTCTGTCCAGGCCCATCCCTCTGGAGTCAGGAATGGAGCAGCCGAAGTGGATCTGAAGCTCAAGAAAGGCAGATTTTGGCCAACCGAAGGACACAGTTCTGGTCTGTAGGGATTGAAATTTGACATTCTTCCTTTGCATGGCCTGGAGTGGCTTGAGCTGCTCCCCTCTCAGGGCTGTGACATCACACCAGGCTCTGTCACTGCAGGGCTGTGACATCACACCAGGGCTGTGACATCACACTGAGCTCTGTCACTGCAGGGCTGTGACATCACTGCAGGGCTGTGACATCACACCAGGGCTGTGACATCACACCAGGCTCTGTCACTGCAGGGCTGTGACATCACACCAGGGCTGTGACATCACTGCAGGGCTGTGACATCACACCAGGGCTGTGACATCACTGCAGGGCTGTGACATCTCCAGGCTCTGTCCCTGCAGGGCTGTGACATCACACTGAGCTCTGTCCCTGCAGGAGCCCAGGACAGATCAGAACCTGCCAAGCCTTGGTGGAAGTTCAGCTCTGAGCATGTGGCACCAAATCCCCCGCCCCCAGCACAGCCTGCACACAAAATCTTACCATTAAAACCAGAAACAACCCTGCAACCCGCACAAAATAACCCTACAGCTAAAATTAAATACAAAAAAACCCAAAACCAACCATACAACCAATCCTAACATAGACCCAACCACAACTCCCACCACAAACTCCAAATAAATCATAACCTACAGCTAAAATTAAATACAAAAAAACCCAAAACCAACCATACAACCAATCCTAACATAGACCCAACCACAATTCCCACCACAAACTCCAAACAGCCATCTACAAACCCCAAACAAAACATTAACTCTTTCAATACTTCAATCATCCCTCAAATAAAAAAATCCCAAAATACAAACATATAAAAACCCCCATAAAAATATCAAAATCAATAAAAAAATTAAATCCTCAAAAAAACCCCCAAAAACCTTAATCTTAAAATTAAAATCCCCTTATAAAACTATAAAACCACCCCTCTATTTCCCTATAACACATAAAAACCATTAAAAAAAATAAAAATTCAAATGAATATCAAACAAACACCTCCTGGGGTCAGAGTCTGTCAGCACACCAAGTGTGAAACTCTCAGCAGCCACAACTCCAACCCCAGGTGTCCCTGCCCGGGGCTGGGGGTGGGACAGGTGAGCCTGAAGGTCCTTCCCAACCTTCCCAGGCTGCACCTCCTCAGCCAGGGGGGATTTCTGAGCCTGCCCAGGGATTTCCAAACCTGTCCTGGAATTCCCAACCTTCCCTTCAAGTGATGTCACAGCCCTGGTGTGATGTCACAGCCCTGCAGTGACAGAGCTGGAGAGGAGGACCCATTCCAGTGCCACGTGCTGTTCCTGTCCCACCACGCTGTTCCCCCATGCTGGCCCTGCCGTGTCCCAGCAGTGCAATCCTCACTCCAGCACCCCTCTGCAATTCCCAGCAGTGCAATCCTCACTCCAGCACCCCTCTGCAATTCCCAGCAGTGCAATCCTCACTCCAGCACCCCTCTGCAATTCCCAGCAGTGCAATCCTCACTCCAGCAGCCCTCTCCATGTCCCAGCAGTGCAATCCTCACTCCAGCAGCCCTCTCCATGTCCCAGCAGTGCAATCCTCACTCCAGCAGCCCTCTCCATGTCCCAGCAGTGCAATCCTCACTCCAGCAGCCCTCTCCATGTCCCAGCAGTGCAATCCTCACTCCAGCAGCCCTCTCCATGTCCCAGCAGTGCAATCCTCACTCCAGCAGCCCTCTCCATGTCCCAGCAGTGCAATCCTCACTCCAGCAGCCCTCTCCATGTCCCAGCAGTGCAATCCTCACTCCAGCAGCCCTCTCCATGTCCCAGCAGTGCAATCCTCACTCCATCACCCCTCTGCAATTCCCAGCAGTGCAATCCTCACTCCAGCACCCCTCTGCAATTCCCAGCAGTGCAATCCTCACTCCATCACCCCTCTGCAATTCCCAGCAGTGCAATCCTCACTCCATCACCCCTCTCCATGTCCCAGCAGTGCAATCCTCACTCCATCACCCCTCTCCATGTCCCAGCAGTGCAATCCTCACTCCAGCAGCCCTCTGCAATTCCCAGCAGTGCAATCCTCACTCCAGCACCCCTCTGCAATTCCCAGCAGTGCAATCCTCACTCCATCACCCCTCTCCATGTCCCAGCAGTGCAATCCTCACTCCAGCACCCCTCTGCAATTCCCAGCAGTGCAATCCTCACTCCATCACCCCTCTGCAATTCCCAGCAGTGCAATCCTCACTCCATCACCCCTCTCCATGTCCCAGCAGTGCAATCCTCACTCCAGCA
>NW_024526444.1:0-30935 GCF_017590135.1 Pyrgilauda ruficollis | reverse complement strand
TTCCCAGCAGTGCAATCCTCACTCCAGCACCCCTCTGCAATTCCCAGCAGTGCAATCCTCACTCCAGCACCCCTCTGCAATTCCCAGCAGTGCAATCCTCACTCCAGCACCCCTCTGCAATTCCCAGCAGTGCAATCCTCACTCCAGCACCCCTCTGCATTTCCCAGCAGTGCAATCCTCACTCCAGCACCCCTCTGCATTTCCCAGCAGTGCAATCCTCACTCCAGCACCCCTCTGCATTTCCCAGCAGTGCAATCCTCACTCCAGCACCCCTCTGCATTTCCCAGCAGTGCAATCCTCACTCCAGCACCCCTCTGCATTTCCCAGCAGTGCAATCCTCACTCCAGCACCCCTCTGCATTTCCCAGCAGTGCAATCCTCACTCCAGCAGCCCTCTCCATGTCCCAGCAGTGCAATCCTCACTCCAGCAGCCCTCTCCATGTCCCAGCAGTGCAATCCTCACTCCAGCAGCCCTCTCCATGTCCCAGCAGTGCAATCCTCACTCCAGCAGCCCTCTCCATGTCCCAGCAGTGCAATCCTCACTCCAGCACCCCTCTGCATTTCCCAGCAGTGCAATCCTCACTCCAGCACCCCTCTGCATTTCCCAGCAGTGCAATCCTCACTCCAGCACCCCTCTGCAATTCCCAGCAGTGCAATCCTCACTCCAGCAGCCCTCTCCATGGCCCAGCCAGTGCAATCCTCACTCCAGCACCCCTCTGCAATTCCCAGCAGTGCAATCCTCACTCCAGCACCCCTCTCCATGTCCCAGCAGTGCAATCCTCACTCCAGCAGCCCCTCTCCATGTCCCAGCTGCTGAGGAGCCTGGATAGTGTGGGAAACATGAAACCCTCTGTGCTGTGTGGGCAGAGGAGCAGCCCTGGGCACTGCTGGCAGCCCAGAGGAGCTTGCAGGGATTCCCCAGGATGGGCATCACTGCCAGGGTGTCCTTGGGCTGTCCCACAGCCCCTGCAGCAATCCCAGAGCTCCAGCACCAGGGAACGTCCCTAACTCCAAACAGGCACAGAAACTGCCCCGGGCAGAGGGGCTGGAAGCCTGGGATGGGATCTTTGGGAAGCCAGGGGAGCAGCAGAGCAGAGGGCTCAGCAGCTTGTGCTGGGCAGCAGAAGAGGATGTGTGCCCACCCTGCCATCCCTGGGAGCCCTGGGGAAGTTCCTCCTCAGCCCATGGAGAGGGAGGCAGCAGTTCCCACTTCCCCCCATGGTTCAGTGTGATTCAGGGATGGTTCAGATTGTTCAGTGTGATCCAGGTTGTGTTCAGGTTGTGTTCAGTGTGATTCAGGGATTGTTCACTGTGATTCAGGGGTGGTTCAGGGTGTTCAGTGTGATTCCGGTTTTGTTCAGGGTGTTCAGTGTGATTCAGCGATTGTTCAGGTTTTGTTCAGTTTCAGGGATTGTTCAGGTTTTGTTCAGGTGTTTCAGGGATGGTTCAGGTTGTGTTCAGGGTGTTTCAGGGTTTTTTTAGGGTGTTTCAGGTTTTTTAGGGTGTTTCAGGGAGGGTTCAGGGTGTTTAAGGATTTTTTAGGGTGTTTCAGGGAGGGTTCAGGGTGTTCAGGGTGTTTCAGGATTGTTTTAGGGTGTTTCAGGGATTGTTCAGGTTGTTCATGGTGTTTCAGGTTTTTTAGGGTGTTTCAGGGAGGGTTCAGGGTGTTCAGAGGAGACCCTGCAGCAGAGCCAGGGCAGAGCCCTGGGGTGAGCTGAACCCTCAGCCCTGGCTCAGCACAGCCCAAACCTCCGGCCAGCCCTGTCCTTCCCCAGGGCTGCAGAGCCCTGGGAGAGCATTCCCAACCTTCCAGAGTCCTGACAGAGAATTCCCAACCTTCTAGAGCCCTGGGAGAGCATTCCCAACCTTCAAGATCCTTGTGAGAGGAATTCCCAACCTTCCAGAGCCCTGAGAGAGAATTCCCAACTTTCCAGATCCCTGTGACAGGGCAATTCTCAACTTTCCAGAGCCCTGGGAGAGAGGAATTCCCAACCTTCCAGAGCTCTGCTGAGTGTTGGGAGTGCCCTGTGCTACCTGAGCTGTGGCAGCAGAGCCCAGGATGGGTTCGTCCTGCTCTGGGTAAGCAGAGAGCCCTGGTTTGGGATCAGTCCTGCTCTGGAGCAGCAGAGAGCCCTGGTTTGGGATCAGTCTTGCTCTGGAGCAGCAGAGAGCCCTGGTCTGGGATCAGTCCTGCTTTGGAGCAGCAGAGGTGTTTTCCAGCCTGGGCAGGGCTGTCAGGGCCCTGTGCTTTCTCCAGGCTGGGGAGCAGCCAGCAGGCAGCCCGGCCTCTGCTCCATTCATGCCTTCCCTGAATCACATTCCTGTGCCCTGAATCAGCCCTGGATCCCTCCCCACAAACAGGCAGCAGTTTGTTCACTTCCCTGTCTCCCAGCCCTGCCTTCCTGCCAAGTCCCCGAGGCACAGAGCTCAGCCCAGCTCTGCCTGCCTGGACAGGGAAATCCCCCTGGGAAGGGTTTCAAACCCAGCTGATGGGGTGGCCTCCATTTCCTGAGCAGCTCCTGCCTGGAAGTGGTTCCATTTCACCCTCTGGAGGGTTCTGGTTGTTTTTGTGCTGGTTTAAGGTGTGTTATCTGTGGGATGAGGATAGGAAAGGGAGTGTTCCAGGGCACCTGCAGCTCCTGTGGGTTATGGGGGGTGGCTGTGATGTGCCCAGGGGCTCCACAAGCCCAGAGGCTCAGGTTCAGTGTGATCCCCTCTGAGGAGACCCTGCTGGAAAGGACAGGGGATCCCCTGGCACTGGGGCTGTGGGTGATGCAGGCTGTGGTGCCCCTTGTGTGGCTCTCCAGGGTGGTTAAACACGGGAGAGGGACCAGGGAGTGTCCTCATTAACACACTGGTGGTGTGCTAATGATTCTCCTTTATCTGGGCAGCAGGCCCTGGGTGCCCCTGGCAGCACCAGAGCCCAGGGCTGGCCCTGGGAGGGTGACAAGGGACAGCCTTGTGTGCCAGCACCGTGCCAGCCCCCCTAGGGCAGGTGCCCAGGGAGGGCAGGGGCTCCTTTAGCACCTTCAGAGCCCCTGGCAGGGCCTGGAGGGGCTCCAGAAGAGCTGCAGAGGGACTGGGGACAAGGCCTGCAGGGACAGGAGCCAGGGAATGGCTCCCACTGCCAGAGGGCAGGGCTGGATGGGAGATTGGGAATTGGGAATTGTTCCCTGGCAGGGTGGGCAGGCCCTGGCACAGCTGGGGCTGCCCCTGGATCCCTGGCAGTGCCCAAGGCCAGGTTGGACATTGGGACCAGCCTGGGACAGTGGCAGTGTCCCTGCCATGGCAGGGGTGGCACTGGGTGAGTTTTGAGGTCCCTTCCCACCCAAACCAGGCTGGGATTCCCTGGTTCCATGCCCCGTGCCAGCCCCCAGCCTGGCATTGTCCTGCTCAGACATTCCTGGGACAGGCTGAGCCAGGAGCTCCTCTGGCTGCTGCACCTCTGACCTGCCCAGACCTCTGGGAGATGCTGATCCCACCTGGAAGGGGCTGGGAGGGGTTCCCAGGGCTGCTGATTCTGTGTCAGCCAACGAAACTCCCTGGATGAGCACTGCAGGGAAAGGGAGGGTGTGACAGCAGGGGCACAGCAGGACCTGAGCCTGAGGGGCAGGAGGAGAGGGAGGCTGGTGTCAGAGCAGAGCAGCAGCAATGTCACAGAGCAGCAGGAATGTCCAGAGCAGCAGGAACATCCCAGAGCAGGAGGAATGTCCAGGAACAGCAGGAATGTCCCAAAGCAGAGCAGCAGGAATGTCCAGAGCAGAGCAGGAATGTCCAGAGCAGAGCAGGAATGTCCCAGAGCAGCAGGAATGTCCCAGAGCAGAGCAGGAATGACCAGAGCAGAGCAGGAATGTCCAGGAACAGCAGGAATGTCCAGAGCAGAGCAGGAATGTCCCAGAGCAGGTGGAATGTCCAGAGCAGAGCAGGAATGTCCCAGAGCAGAGCAGGAGGAATGTCCCAGAGCAGAGCAGGAATGTCCAGAGCAGAGCAGGAATGTCCCAGAGCAGAGCAGGAGGAATGTCCCAGAGGCTGATGAGCAGTGTCCCTGCAGAGTCACTGAGTATCAAAACCATTAATTCACTGCTCAGGTTTATCTTGTAGGAACCAGCAAACCCCAGACTGGTTTGGGTTGGGAGTGCCCTCCCTGCCATGGCAGGGACACTTCCACTGTCCCAGGTGCTCCCAGCCCATCCAGCCTGGCCTGGGATATTTTATCCATCCCATTAAAGATCTCACTGGTGAGATCAGTGGGATTTTCATTGCAGTCCCTCTCCCACTCTGTGGGTGTTGCCACCCTTTGTGCCCTGTTCCTGAGGGTCTCTGGAATGTGTTGGTGGTGTTTCTCACTCCCCTTCCACGTTGCCACGGACCGTTTGCTGCCAGGTTTGGGGACAATCACTCCTGAGCCTGTGGCAGTTGTGTTCCCATCGTGGGGAGATGGCTGCCATGACTGCAGAGATGTTCCACGAGGATTTGCATTTGTTTTGGCAAGGCCTGGCTTTCCTTGCTGTTTGTTTAGTCCCTGGGAAACGTGATGCTGCTGCTGAGTTTGGCAGGACCCACGACAGAATTCTGGAATACTCTCCTCTGACGTCTTTTCTTTGGGCATGGGCTGTAAGTGGTTAAAGGATCGTCCTTGTGGAGTTGCAGGATGTGAAATATTTATTGCTTCCCTGCTGAATCTCACAGGCCTGCTGGCTCTTGTGAAGCAGTGCTGTCTTCACTCTGCAGCCAAGTGCTCCAAGGGCTGGAGGAAGCGCGGGCAGCGCGCTCCTCCTCCTCGGTGTGACCCAGCACACCCTGCTGACCTCCCTCCATCCCTCCCGCCATCCCTGACTCCTCCTGTGGCCTGGAGCACCCAAACACACCTGGCTGCTGCCATGGACAGTGCCCAGCAGCAGCTGTTCCATTCCACAATGCCATTTGAACAACCAGAGCCCAGAGCCGAGCGTTTCCGCGCTGCTCCGTGTGGAATTGTGTCTGCTCAGGCACAGGGAGAGCTGAGGCTTTTCAGGTGCTCAGGAATGTCCACCAAGGTGTTGGTGAAATTCAGGTTGGAGGCTTTGCTGTCACCCAGAGAAGGGATTGTTTATAGAGTCACAGGATGGTTTGGGTGGGAAGGAGCTTAAAGCTCATCTTGTCCCATGCAGGGACACCTTCCCCTGTCCCAGGGTGCTCCCAGCCCCATCCAGCCTGGCCTTGGGCACTGCCAGGGATGGGCAGTCCACAAAAACTTCTCTTTTCGTGGACTTCAGAAGAAGTTCACAAAATTCCTTCCATCCACAGTGATGGAAAATCCAGCAGAAGCCAACTGCACCCCACAGGGCTCCTTGCAGGAGAACATCCACGGAGCTGACCGGTGCCCACCCCGTGGGCTGGGGGTGAATAATGCTCCTAAAGCCCACTAATTCAATTGCAGAGAATTAATATTAACGTGTTTCTCTGGATGCATCTGCAGTGCTTTCCCTGGGATCATTATCCAGCCTGGAAGGGCAATCAAAGCCACGTGAGGGACATCTGGATCCACTGTTGGTTTATGTGGCACCTGGCCCTTATTAATAGTAATGAGGAAATGGCAGTTTGGGATTGCTTGACCTCACATGAAATTCATTTCTCTGGGCAAAGGTTGCTAACAGATGGCAGCAATTTGGGGCTTCGTTCATCATCTGTTGCACAGGCTTTATTGCTCTGGTTTGGCCCTTTCCTCTGTTGGGAACCATCCCTTTTTCCACCTCATCTCTTTACAGGGGTTGTCTTTTTCAAAGGAAGCCCTGGAACATCTTGTTAAGGCATGTTCTGTGCAGCTCCAGGGTTTAGGTATGGCCTGACACAACCCAACAATCCTGTTGAGCATAAATCACTCTTTTACTCTTTACTGTGCTGTAAACTTTTGTCTTTTTGAAGTCTCTGCTTTCTCTGGCGCTCTTGGCCCCTCTCCAGTTTGTTCTTTACCCCCCAGCCCACAAAGACACTTTTGCACTCAGGCTTGGAGCAGAGGGAAGAGCTGCAGGGGGACACAGCCCTGTGACACAGGGAGCTGGAATCCTGGGGGCTGCTCAGCTGGAGCAGAGAAGGCTCTGGGAGACCTCCCAGCACCTCCCAGGAGATGGAGAGGGACAGGGCACTGGGGACTGTGATGACAGGGCAAGGAGTGATGGGTCCAGCCTGAACAGGGGGAAGTTTGGATTAGATATTGGAACTGTGCCCTGGCAGGGTGGGCAGGCCCTGGCACAGGGTGCCCAGAGCAGCTGGGGCTGCCCCTGGATCCCTGGCAGTGCCCAAGGCCAGGTTGGACACTGGGGTTGAAGCAGCCTGGGACAGTGGCAGTGTCCCTCCCATGGCAGGGGTGGGATGGGCTGGGTTTGAGGTGGAGGAATTCCATGGCAGAATTCCATGGAGGAATTGTCCCCAATTATTGTCCAATTACACTTTGACGATATCCTGGGTGTGGCAGAGACAGGAGATCTCTGTGCCCCTTGCAGGGACAGTCGCTAAAGGTCTTTGGGTGTCTCCTCTCTGGCCAAAGATCTCCTTGACTAATGGGACCAATTATGGCTCTGTGCAAGAGCAAAACCTTTTAACTGTGGGGTTTTTTTCGTTTTTTTGTAGTTAGAGCTGATTTGAAGCAGGCTAGAAGCAAGATAAAGAAACCCAGCAAGCACAGGCCTGGTTTGGCATTACAGAAATATCCTGGATTCAGGGCCTGGGGATGCTGGGGTTGGATGTTGCTGGCTCAGATGGTGTCAGGCAGGGCAGGGATCCCTTCCCCTCTGCTGCTGCACTGCCACATCACAGATTTACAGCCTTGCCTCAGAAATCAGTGCTGCACACAGCCACACACCCGTGTCAGTACCTCACTGTGCCACGGGAAGGGAAACCTGGCCCTGGAATCAATTCATCTCCAGGGCTGCACCAAAGCAGTCCTACCTCAGAGCCTGGCTCTGGGGATATCACTTCCAGCTGCAGCCTTGGCCTCGCGTGATGCTCTCTGCCTGAAACCTCTTGGGGTTTTTTTATTTATCAAAGTGAAATGGGAGTTGTTCTAACGAGCAGAATCGTTGTGTAATCCAAATTGGGTTTACAGAGAAGGGCTGGTATTGTATTTGTGATTTACTGCTGTAAATACCACTCCAGTCTCACCAGCCTGAGGCAGGTGTGCTTAAATCCACAAAGAATTAAAACAGCAGAGAAACAGAAAGTTTTGGTGTTTTGACTGATGTAGTTCAGGGGAAGTGCCCAAGGCCAGGTAGGACAGGGCTGAGAGCACCTGGGACAGGGTAAGGTGTTCCTGCCATGGCAGGGCTGGCACTGGGTGGGCTCTGAGGTCCCTTCCCACCCAAACCATTCCATGAGTGGATGGTTCTGAGCAAACCCTGCTCAGCTGAATATCAGTTTTCTCTCCTCTGCCCCTTTCTCTGTTGAATTTCACCCAGTGGAGGTGAGGGAGAGATGAGGATTCCTGGGCCTGAAAAAGCCCTGTCAGGCACTGCCCCTCCCCACCCTGGGGCTCATTTGGAAACACCCCAGGTTTGCTCCCAGCCAAGCCAGGCTCTGAAATCCTGCAGCTGAACCCTGCCTTAACCCTGCCTTGCTGACAGCAGCCACGAGCCCAGCAGGTGAACTGGGGCACGGAATTCTGCATCCTGTGCCCGGGGCAGGGCTGGGGTGGTGCTCTGGGCACTCACTCTGTGCATCAGGACCAGGGCACAGCACTGGCTGCTCTAGGTTGGAGTGGCCTTAAATGCCACCCAGTGCCACCCCTGCCGTGGCAGGGACACCTGGCACTGTCCCAGGCTGCTCCCAGCCCTGGCTTTGGGCACTGCCAGGGCCTGCCCACCCTCCCAGGCAGGAATTCCTGCCCAGGCTCCCTGCAGGGAAGCTCCTGGTGGGACAGGGCACAGGGACTTGGTGTGGCTGTACCTGACAGGAGGTCAGGCTTGGTGTCCAGGTCCCTCCCTGCTCTGTGCTGCCCTGAAAGCTGGAGTGATGGAAGGGTTTTGGGAGAATCTGTGGGTTTGAGGCTCTGCAGGTGTGGCTGGTGGTGATCCACGAGCCCCTGGGCAGGTGGGAGGCTCTGGGGGATGTTCAGTCACGCTGCTGGGCTGGCCTTGAGTCTACCCACGTTCCCAGGGATGGGATGGGAGCCCAGCCTGCCTGCAGGATGTCAGAACTGATCCCAGCTCCCTGGGAACTGCCCTGGCTCCTCTGATCCACTGTGACATGGAGCTCCTTCCTAGGAGCAGGTTGGAGGAGAAGGGATCTTGCACACACATTAAATAACCCAGAGCCAGCAGCTTTCAGATGAGCAATTTAGACAAGTAAACATCTCATCATGCCCCCCAAAAAAGTAGAAAATTGTGGTTTTGTATAAAAACTTCCCTTCAAGGAGCATTTTTGTGCTCAGAAGACAGTTACACCTGGATGCCAAAGGTTCCCACAGCTCAGAAATGGGACAGAATTTGTGCTGTAGAATTGTTCCCACAGCTCAGAAATGGGACGGAAATTGTGCTGCACAATTATGGTGAGGCCCTGCCTTGTCCTGAGGATGAGGAGAGGGACAATCTGTGACATGGGAAATGGGAGAGCAGAGTCTGAGGGTGGGCAGGCCCTGGCACAGGGTGCCCAGAGCAGCTGGGGCTGCCCCTGGATCCCTGGCAGTGCCCAGTGCCAGGCTGGACACTGGGGCTGGAGCAGCCTGGGACAGTGGCAGTGTCCCTGCCATGGCAGGGGTGGCACTGGCTGGGATTTAAGGTCCTTTCCCACCCCAACCACTGCAGGCATCCATAAGCTGGCCCCAAAGAACAGTGCCTGCTGCTGTGAGCAGAGCTAAACCACAGCTTTTATTCCCAAATGACTTTTTCTTTCAAAGAAGAAAAGCTTTTTTGGGGTTTTTTTGTTGTTTTTGTTTGTTTGTTTGTTTGTTTGTTTGTTTTGTTTTGTTTTTTGTTTTTGGGTTTTTTTTCTGATGCTTAATCCAAAAGGAGTGTCAGTGTCCCAGGGCAGCGGGGTGTGCTGTGGTTCCTCTCTCCAGCTCAGGGGTGAAGTGCCCTATTCCCACTTTCCTGTGGAAAAACTGAGGAAAAGGTCACGTTGTCAAACTAGGGCAGGGAGTGTACAGGGCCTGTGTGCCCTCAGCAGGAGCAGGGTCTGTGTGCCCTCAGGAGGAGCACGGCCTGTGTGCCCTCAGGAGGAGCACGGCCTGTGTGCCCTCAGGAGGAGCACGGCCTGTGTGCCCTCAGGAGGAGCACGGCCTGTGTGCCCTCAGGAGGAGCACGGCCTGTGTGCCCTCAGGAGGAGCACGGCCTGTGTGCCCTCAGGAGGAGCACGGCCTGTGTGCCCTCAGGAGGAGCACGGCCTGTGTGCCCTCAGGAGGAGCACGGCCTGTGTGCCCTCAGGAGGAGCACGGCCTGTGTGCCCTCAGGAGGAGCACGGCCTGTGTGCCCTCAGGAGGAGCACGGCCTGTGTGCCCTCAGGAGGAGCACGGCCTGTGTGCCCTCAGGAGGAGCACGGCCTGTGTGCCCTCAGGAGGAGCACGGCCTGTGTGCCCTCAGGAGGAGCACGGCCTGTGTGCCCTCAGGAGGAGCACGGCCTGTGTGCCCTCAGGAGGAGCACGGCCTGTGTGCCCTCAGGAGGAGCACGGCCTGTGTGCCCTCAGGAGGAGCACGGCCTGTGTGCCCTCAGGAGGAGCACGGCCTGTGTGCCCTCAGGAGGAGCACGGCCTGTGTGCCCTCAGGAGGAGCACGGCCTGTGTGCCCTCAGGAGGAGCACGGCCTGTGTGCCCTCAGGAGGAGCACGGCCTGTGTGCCCTCAGGAGGAGCACGGCCTGTGTGCCCTCAGGAGGAGCACGGCCTGTGTGCCCTCAGGAGGAGCACGGCCTGTGTGCCCTCAGGAGGAGCACGGCCTGTGTGCCCTCAGGAGGAGCACGGCCTGTGTGCCCTCAGGAGGAGCACGGCCTGTGTGCCCTCAGGAGGAGCACGGCCTGTGTGCCCTCAGGAGGAGCACGGCCTGTGTGCCCTCAGGAGGAGCACGGCCTGTGTGCCCTCAGGAGGAGCACGGCCTGTGTGCCCTCAGGAGGAGCACGGCCTGTGTGCCCTCAGGAGGAGCACGGCCTGTGTGCCCTCAGGAGGAGCACGGCCTGTGTGCCCTCAGGAGGAGCACGGCCTGTGTGCCCTCAGGAGGAGCACGGCCTGTGTGCCCTCAGGAGGAGCACGGCCTGTGTGCCCTCAGGAGGAGCACGGCCTGTGTGCCCTCAGGAGGAGCACGGCCTGTGTGCCCTCAGGAGGAGCACGGCCTGTGTGCCCTCAGGAGGAGCACGGCCTGTGTGCCCTCAGGAGGAGCACGGCCTGTGTGCCCTCAGGAGGAGCACGGCCTGTGTGCCCTCAGGAGGAGCACGGCCTGTGTGCCCTCAGGAGGAGCACGGCCTGTGTGCCCTCAGGAGGAGCACGGCCTGTGTGCCCTCAGGAGGAGCACGGCCTGTGTGCCCTCAGGAGGAGCACGGCCTGTGTGCCCTCAGGAGGAGCACGGCCTGTGTGCCCTCAGGAGGAGCACGGCCTGTGTGCCCTCAGGAGGAGCACGGCCTGTGTGCCCTCAGGAGGAGCACGGCCTGTGTGCCCTCAGGAGGAGCACGGCCTGTGTGCCCTCAGGAGGAGCACGGCCTGTGTGCCCTCAGGAGGAGCACGGCCTGTGTGCCCTCAGGAGGAGCACGGCCTGTGTGCCCTCAGGAGGAGCACGGCCTGTGTGCCCTCAGGAGGAGCACGGCCTGTGTGCCCTCAGGAGGAGCACGGCCTGTGTGCCCTCAGGAGGAGCACGGCCTGTGTGCCCTCAGGAGGAGCACGGCCTGTGTGCCCTCAGGAGGAGCACGGCCTGTGTGCCCTCAGGAGGAGCACGGCCTGTGTGCCCTCAGCAGGAGCAGGGCCTGTGTGCCCTCAGGAGGAGCACGGCCTGTGTGCCCTCAGCAGGGTCTATGTGCCCTCAGGCAGCAAAGTCTGCTCCAGAGGCACTGCCTGGAGTTCTGGGTGTGGGGTTTGGGAAGGGGGATTTGGGATGTGGGGTGTGCGATGTGGGATTTGGGATGTAGGATTTGGGATGGGGGATTTGGGGTGTGAGGTGTGGGATGTGGGACATGGGATTTTGGGTGTGGAATTTGGCATGTGGGACGTGGGATTTGGTGTGTGGGATGTGGAATGTGGGACATGGGATTGAGGGTTTGGGATGTGGAACATGGGATTTGGGATTTGGGGTGTGGGGTGTGCAATATGGGATGTGGGACCTGGGGTTTGGGGTGGGGTGTGTGGGGTGTGTGATGTGGGATTTGGGTGTGGTATATGGGGTGTGGGGTGTGGGACATGGGATTTGGGGTGTGGGATTCGGGGTGTGGGACGTGGGGTGCTGCAGCAGCCCCTCCTGGGCTGATGCCAGGGGGTTTTCCATGGCAGAGCAGCCCGCAGAGGGGCAGAGCAGCCTGGGCTCTGTGGCAGGGACAGGATGGAGCCCCTCAGCTCCGTGCCCGCCCGGGGGCTCACGGAAAGCCCGAGGTGCCGGGAGGGGCTGCGGGCGTGCCTCGCGCTCCGCGGCCGTGTGTTCTGAATTAGCCGAGAGCCTCTCCTCCCGGAGATCAAAGGGGCTGTGCTGGGACACGAGGGGCTGCCTTGGACAAACATGCCTGCAGCAGCTGCTGGAGCAGCCCCCAGCACGGCATCCACAGAAACTGGGGACAGCAGCTCTCCCACCTCCTCCCTGGGCCAGCTGCTCCTGCTGCTCTCCGTCTGGGGATCCTGCTCCCTCAGCTCTGTCCATCCTGGGATCCTGCTCCCTCAGATTCCTCTCAGCTCTGTAAATCCTGGGCCTCCTGCTCCCTCAGCTCTGTAAATCCTGGGCCTCCTGCTCCCTCAGCTCTGTAAATCCTGGGCCTCCTGCTCCCTCAGCTCTGTAAATCCTGGGCCTCCTGCTCCCTCAGCTCTGTAAATCCTGGGCCTCCTGCTCCCTCAGCTCTGTAAATCCTGGGCCTCCTGCTCCCTCAGCTCTGTAAATCCTGGGCCTCCTGCTCCCTCAGCTCTGTAAATCCTGGGCCTCCTGCTCCCTCAGCTCTGTAAATCCTGGGCCTCCTGCTCCCTCAGCTCTGTAAATCCTGGGCCTCCTGCTCCCTCAGCTCTGTAAATCCTGGGCCTCCTGCTCCCTCAGCTCTGTAAATCCTGGGCCTCCTGCTCCCTCAGCTCTGTAAATCCTGGGCCTCCTGCTCCCTCAGCTCTGTAAATCCTGGGCCTCCTGCTCCCTCAGCTCTGTAAATCCTGGGCCTCCTGCTCCCTCAGCTCTGTAAATCCTGGGCCTCCTGCTCCCTCAGCTCTGTAAATCCTGGGCCTCCTGCTCCCTCAGCTCTGTAAATCCTGGGCCTCCTGCTCCCTCAGCTCTGTAAATCCTGGGCCTCCTGCTCCCTCAGCTCTGTAAATCCTGGGCCTCCTGCTCCCTCAGCTCTGTAAATCCTGGGCCTCCTGCTCCCTCAGCTCTGTAAATCCTGGGCCTCCTGCTCCCTCAGCTCTGTAAATCCTGGGCCTCCTGCTCCCTCAGCTCTGTAAATCCTGGGCCTCCTGCTCCCTCAGCTCTGTAAATCCTGGGCCTCCTGCTCCCTCAGCTCTGTAAATCCTGGGCCTCCTGCTCCCTCAGCTCTGTAAATCCTGGGCCTCCTGCTCCCTCAGCTCTGTAAATCCTGGGCCTCCTGCTCCCTCAGCTCTGTAAATCCTGGGCCTCCTGCTCCCTCAGCTCTGTAAATCCTGGGCCTCCTGCTCCCTCAGCTCTGTAAATCCTGGGCCTCCTGCTCCCTCAGCTCTGTAAATCCTGGGCCTCCTGCTCCCTCAGCTCTGTAAATCCTGGGCCTCCTGCTCCCTCAGCTCTGTAAATCCTGGGCCTCCTGCTCCCTCAGCTCTGTAAATCCTGGGCCTCCTGCTCCCTCAGCTCTGTAAATCCTGGGCCTCCTGCTCCCTCAGCTCTGTAAATCCTGGGCCTCCTGCTCCCTCAGCTCTGTAAATCCTGGGCCTCCTGCTCCCTCAGCTCTGTAAATCCTGGGGCTCCTGCTCCCCCATGTCCCTCGCAGCCCTGGCAGATCTCCCAGCCCTTCCTGACGCTGTGCTCTGCTGCTCTGTGGCTGGATTTGAAGCTGGATTCCCAGTGCTCAGGGGAGGGAGCTGGGACCTGTCCTGCTTTCAGGGCTGCTGAGCCCCAGGAGCTCCTTCTGCAAGGAAAAGGAGAGTGGGAGTGGTGTGGGAGCCACGGGGCACAGGGAGCCCAGGGTCACCCCCAGTCCTGGGGACCAGGGCTGGTTCCAGCCTGCACCCTGGCACTGCTGGAGGGTCAGTGTCACCCTCTCTGCTTCTTCCTCTTGGACACCAGCAGGAATTTCCCCATGGAAAGGGTGCTCAGGCCTTGGAACTGCCCAGGGAGGTTTGGAGTGTCCATCCCTGGAGGTGTCCAGGGAATCCCTGGATGTGGCACTGAGTGCCCTGGGCTGGGGACAAGGTTTGGGCACAGCTTGGATTGGAAGGTCTGGGAGGGCTTTTCCAGCTCCAGGGACTCTGGGATTCCTCCAGAAATGGAATGCTGCCTGCCCCGGGTGTGTGCAGAGCTGTGAGCATCACTGGAAATGCTGAGCAGGGAGGAGGAGGAGAAGGAGGAGGAGGAGGAGGAGGAGGGTGAGCTGGAACCGTGACGAGGCAGCTCCGTGCCTCTGCCCTGTCATCCCTGACGTGTCCCTGCTCCGTGTGTGGGCCCAGCCTGGGGAGGCAAACCCGAGGATGATTCCCCAGGATCTGGGGAGGGTGTGCAGCTAGGCTGCATCTCGTGCTGCTGCTGCTGCTGCTGACGAGCCAGGAACGGCAAAAATAGGATGACAAATGCTTCAGTTTTGTAGGAAAAGTAGGAAATGCTGCAAGGCCCCAGCTGCTCCTCACCTGTGGAAATGTGAGAGCCCGTGGCTACCAGAGCTGGCCATGGGAGCCAAGGGCACTGCGAGCCCTCATTCTCTGCCTGAAGCTCAGACTTATTCACCCAGAGAGCCACAAATGTCACCCATCCTTCTCAGTCCCCTAAATTCATATTCATTACAGTCTTCCTGCACAGGGTTTACAAAGTGGATTTTGGAAGCTGGTGGTTTTACATCAGCAGTGAGAGATGCTTTCCTTCAGCTGCGCTGTGCCCTGCTCATCAAACTCCTCATTTCTCATTTAATCTCCTCTAACCACTTTACTCAGAGAAAATCTGTAGGTACAGAAATCCAACCGTGCACATGTTTTATCATTCAATGGTTAGGCTGAAGTTTATTGAGAGCAAAGCCCACATTTCTTGATGCTGTCAGGACTGCATTTATCATGCCAGGCCGTGGCCAGTGAGTGATCCATCTTGCTGCAGATCTATTTTTAGTGCTCTGGCTGTGGCTGTCAGCTGTGGATGAACATCCCAGCCCTGACCAGGGATCCCCCATTTGGGAGGAGACAGGAGCAGCAGAGTGAGGCTCAGTGGTGCTGCCCAGGACCCACCAGTGGGGCTTTGCCTCCATCATTTTCTGTCATTTTATCTTCATGAAAGCAACATTTCCTGAGAGGCTCTGTGGCCAGAGAGGTTTCCTTCTGTCCTTGCTCCTCACCCCTGTGCTGGAGCACAGCAGCATCACCCACATTGTGCAGGATGTTCTTGGGGCTGGGGCATTGCAGGGCTTAGCACTGGCACGGATCTGGCACTTCCCAGGCTGGGGCATTGCTCAGAGCTCAGGATCTGGCACTTCCCAGGCTGGGGCATTGCTCAGAGCTCAGGATCTGGCACTTCCCAGGCCCTTCACCCCCTATGCAACATCTGCAGCTTGGCCCCAGGGCAGCCCCTTCCCATGTCCTGGACAAGAGCAGGGTGCTCCTCACTGCTTCTCCCCAGCCAGCGAGAAGAGCACGCAGAGCTGATCCATTCCATGTCTGATCCATGATCCATTCCATATCTGCTCCATTCCATGTCTGACCCGTTCCATGTCTGACCCGTTCCATGTCTGACCCATTCCATGTCTGCTCCGTTCCATGTCTGACCCATTCCATGTCTGCTCCATTCCATGTCTGACCCATTCCATGTCTGCTCCATTCCATGCCTCATCCATTCCATATTTGTTCCATTCCATGTCTGCTCCATTCTATGTCTGCTCCATTCCTATCTGCTCCATTCCATGCCTCATCCATTCCATGTCTGTCTGCTCCATTCCATGCCTCATCCATTCCATATTTGTTCCATTCCATATCTGCTCCATTCTTTGTCTGCTCCATTCAAGCTGGAAGAGGGAAGAGCATTTTTCCTTCTGTGCCCCTTTCCACAGCTGAGAATGACCTGGGGTGTGACTCTCTGTGGGTTTAGCTCTTTAGCCTGGAAGAGAAGGTGCAGAGCCCACCCTCAGCCTCAGCACCAGCACTGGCACCACCCGAGGCCACCAGAGCTGGGAATTGCCACTCACAGCCAGGAAGCCACCAGTGCCACCAGCCTAGGGAGGGCGACCCTGGCACAGGGTGCCCAGAGCAGCTGGGGCTGCCCCTGGATCCCTGGCAGTGCCCAAGGCCGGGATGGACACTGGGACACCCTGGGACAGTGGCAGTGTCCCTGCCATGGCAGGGGTGGGATGGAAGGAGCGTTTCCCACCAAACCAGTCTGGAATTGTTCTGTGCCTCTGGGAGCCACCTCCCTCCCCCAGAGGGCCAGAACTGTCCCCAGCCACAGGCAGTGTCACAGAGCCTCCGTGGCCTCTCCACCAGAGTCACTCCCTGCAGTTCTCATTGCTCAAAGCTCCCACAAAGCCCCAAAAGGGAGGGGTTGAGGCCTGATGATGGATCCAGCTGAGGAAGGGGTGATCACACTTTGCTATTTATGTCCTGGCTCCAGGAGCTGGTCCCTCCCAGCAAGCTCCTGTCCCTGTGCCCTCATCCCTTATGGAAAATGTGCGATTTTCCCAGGATTTCTCCCATCCCAGCAGCTCCTGGTTCCTGTGCCCTCGTCCCTCATGGACAATGCAGGATTTTCCCAGGATTTCTCCCATCCCAGCAGCTCCTGGTTCCTGTGCCCTTGTCCCTCATGGACAATGTGGGATTTTCCCAGGAATTCTCTCCTGTCCCTGCCCTTCAAGTGGCATTTCCTGGAGCCTGTGGCCCCGTGGGCAGCCAGAGCTGTGTTCCCATGGGAAGCAGAGCTGGCCCAGCCCTGGCCATGGCATAGCTCTGGCTCTTCTGGCACCAGCTTGGGCTACAGCAACACCTGCCTTGGCAGTGCTCACCTCCAGCACACAGCTTCCCAAGTCTCCAGAGTCCTTGAGGACTGCATAAAATATTGGGAAAGCGTTCCAGGAAATGATGGAAGCCACGAGGAATTTAAATATTTTCCCGAGTTTTCTGTCCTCGCCCACATTCTGTCTCCGCTGGCTCCCTCCTCTCCTCTTTTCCAACCAGCTCAAACCTTGAGCTGCAGTTCCCAAGGTCCTGCAGCAGCCTGGAGCTGCTCTCAGCCTTCCTCCCTGCCGTGCCAGCCCAGGGGATGAGCAGCCCTGTGGATCCAGGCAGTGTTCTCTCCCCTGCAGCAGCTGAAGCCACATCATTAATTAATGATTAATCCTCGGGCACAGTGTGTTGTTTCCATCACCACCCCACAGCACTCTCCCCCAGGATGACTCCACACCTCCTTTCCTCCACACGCGTCAGAGGAGCCTCGGGGGCTCAGTTTGGAACCAGAATTACTCTTCCCTGCCTCCCTCCCTCCCTGCCTCCCCCGGCTGCCACCAGAACATCCCAAACGTGCAGCCCCTCCTGGGCTTGCTGCTCCTCATCCTGAGCTGGCTCTGCACAGCTCCTCGGGTGATCTGCAGGTGGCACGGACCTCGGGAGCTCTGAACACCCCTGGAGGGGTCCCAGGAAGGGCTGGATGTGGCACCCAGCGCCCTGTGGGGCCAGGCACAGCTGGGACTGGATGGGCTGGGAGGGCTTTCCCTGCCCCATTCATTCCTCCCCCGTCCAGCCTCCTGCCCACCCCTTTTCTGGGTGGTTTCCTTCCAGCTTTGGAGCTGCAGCTCGCAGGAGATGCAAGCTCAGAGAGTTCAGACAGTGCAGTAATTGGGTTTTACTGTGCACAGCCTCTTCTCTCTTGAGAGGAACAATAATGTGTAGCTTTGTCATCTTTCTTTCCATGAGTCAGGTGGTTTTCCCCTCAAAGCAGCCTTTTCAAAGTGTCTGAAATATTTCCATTCCTCGGGAAGACAACTGCTCCACTGCCACTGCTTTTTCTGCACTTCTCCACTTTTGTGTAGAAATTGGAAATGTCTAAACATAGGAAATGGGGGTTTTCTATAAAAACTTCCCCAGGCCAATTCACCTGCTTGATTCAGCTTTTGAATCCAGTACAATTCCGTTCTGTATTCACCATTTGAGCCAGAAGTATCCCTGGTGCTGTTGTGAGAACGTGGTGGAACAAAGGATCCATGGGTTTGAATTCCCATTCCTGCCATGCTGCACCCCAGGCTGTTGGAGAGCACCTCGTCTCCAGCCCAGCATGGCCAGGTCTGGCCTCTGCTGGGTTTGGTTTAACTCAGCTGGGCTTGGTTTAACTCGGCTGGGCTTGGTTTTACCTCTCCTGGCCCATCTCTGTCCTGCATTTCCACCCTGCTCACCTACAGCAGCCAAGTCAGCTCCTGCCAACCTTTGGGCTAAGGGGGGTGTCCCAGGTCATTCCAAATCCTTTAATTTACTATTATTATTATTATTATTTTGTTTTATTTCTTTAATTAATGCCTCTACTTGGCTTTTCTCCCCTCGTCAGCACCTTCTCCCCTCTGCCTGTGGTCTCCAGAAGAGTTTGGCTCTGCTGTTCCCCTTTCCCCCTCGGCACCCTCGGCATTCCCAGCTCCACTTCCTTTGCCACAGCCAAAAGCTCCTGGTACCAATCCTCTGCCAGAATCCTGTCTTTCTGTGCTGTTCCCATCTCCTCTCAGCTTTTCTGCCCTGCTTCCTGTTTCTCACTGATGTGAGCTTCCCAGTCATTCCCCTTTTCCTTTTATTATTATCCCGGAAAATGCAACTATGCCACTGGAATTTCCCTGTTACTTCAAGATTTATTAAAAATGGATATCAGTAGGCAAAAAAAACCACTTCCAGCAGCTCTCCAGGGCCTCTTAGGCCCAAGCTGCCTTTGGGAATGTGTCAGCAGAGGTTGATGCTGAGGGTCTGGGCTGCAGGAGGGCAGAAATGCTCTCTGGATGAGGAGGAGCTGCCCAGCAGCTGTGACTTCATCCTTGTCCCCATCCTGAGGCCCAGGGGCTGATCCTGAGCAGGGTCTGGTGCTCTGGGGAGGAGGAAGCACTTGCAGAGTTCCTTGGGGAGCTCTTGCAGACCCAGCTTGAGCCGAAATCCTCCAAAAATGCTGAGCTTCACTTTGGAGTTTGTGCCTCAGCAGCACAAACTGTTCTTGCTGTGCTACCCCATTCCACTGGCAGCCTTTGTCCGTGTCACTTATCCGTGGATACCCCGTGGATACCCCATGGTTCCACTCCTTTTGAGGTCCTGCCCTTGAGGCTTTACTTTTGCTAAGATGGAGAACAGAGTTTGTGTCTCCCCTGCCCATTTTTCCTTTTACATTTCAAGTTCCTCTCTCTGGACCCGTTCTGCAGGGATTTGGGGTTTTGGGGATTTGGGGGTGGGTTGGGGGCAGTGCCTGGGGCTGCCCCGCTGCCTGAGCTGGGCTCACACCCCGAGTTCTCAGCACGGTGAGTGCTCCCCACGCCAGCCCAGCCTCCAGAGCGTGTGTGAGGCTCTGCACTGCCTCTGTGCTAATGACTCATCCTAACCTTTATGTCATCAGGAAGTGTCATTAGAGCCAGGTTATTTTTGTGCTCCTAATTACAATATGAAGTGGATGGATCCCCGAGGAATTCCTCCTGGATCCTCCAGCCCGGGGTTGTCTTTCAGAACCCGTTTTCTCCTGGATTTCACGAGGATGCAGAGCCACAGAGCACAAACCCTTCAGGGACAGCCCCAGACAGTGCAGGGTGCTGGCCAGGTCCCTGCCCGTGGCTCCTTTTCTGAGCGGTGATTCCTGGGAGATTTCACGCCCGTGTCTCACGGTCACAAGTGATATTTTCAGACACTCCATCCTTTCAGCTGCCCCAGGCCTGCTGCCCCGCCGTGTCCCCGTGCGTGTCCCTGGCCACGGCTGTCCCAGCGGCTCACGCTCAGCTGGGGGCTCCTGGCCCTGTCCCTTTGTGTCCCCCCGGCCCCCAGGAGCGCCGAGCTCTTTCTCCACGCTGTGCAAAGGAGCAGGGCTCATCCCGGATTACCGAGGTACCTCTTTGTTGTGGATGTGTGTGGCTGTTGCCCAGCCGGGGCTGCTGCCTGCCCCAGCCTGCTCGAGCTCCCTGTGCAGACCTGTCCTCCAGCTCTCTTTGCCCAGCAGGAATCCCACGGGTGCCTTGGACAAAGCTGGAGCTGCTCAAAGGCCGTTCCTTCTGGTCCTTCTCCCCAGAGCTCTTTGGGTGGTTCCCATCAGCACAGGACCCGAGTCCTGCCCCAGAACCACCCCGAGTTCTGCTCCTCAGTGTGGATCATGGAAATAATGCACCAAAGGGCTCCTCCCTGGGAGGGGAGCCAGCTGTGGCCTTCAGGACCTCGTGTCACCCAGGTCCTACCTGTCCCTCCTGCCATGGCCGGGTGCTGTGCCGCTCCTCCTCCCCCCTCCACCCTGCCTGGCATGGCTTTCCTCAGTTTTGTACACTTTTCCTGAAAAACACTGGGACAAGAGCAGCCCTTGGACACACCCAGCGTGGCTGCAGAGCCCTCTGCCACCACAGGAGCCAGGGAATGGCTCCCACTGCCAGAGGGCAGGGCTGGATGGGATACTGGGAATGAGGAATTGTTCCCTGGCAGGGTGGGCAGCCCTGGCACAGGGTGCCCAGAGCAGCTGGGGCTGCCCCTGGATCCCTGGCAGTGCCCAAGGCCAGGTTGGACATTGGGGCTGGAGCAGCCTGGGACAGTGGGAGGTGTCCCTGCCATGGCAGGGGTGGCACTGGCTGGGTTTTGAGATCCCTTCCCACCCAAACCATTCCTGATCTCATGAATTTGATGTTTTCTGGGCCAGGAGATGGCTTCTCTGCCCTGTCTGAGCAGCAGCGATGGGGACACTCCTCACTCTGCTGCCCTCCAGCTTGCATGAAGCTCCCAGGCTGCTGTTTTGGGTTTTTTTAAGGACAGGGAAATCAGACCCTGCCCGTGTCCCCGAGAGTGCAGGGAAATCCCGGGGCAGAGCAATCTGCAGCTGCGGCTGGATGCTCCCACCAGCAGAGGCTTTGCTCCTGCGGTGCCCCCAGTGAAACCTCCCAAAGCAGGGACAGCAAACCTGGGACAATCGGGACAGATAACGCTTGTAGCCTTTCAGTCCCAGCCGGCCGTGGCCCGGGAGGGGAACCGGAGCCGGAGGAGCGCCGGGAGGTGCCGATGGAACAATCTGGAGCATCTTGAGCGCAGCTCCGGGACCCCCACTTGGGGCCCCGCTGGCGGGGGGGGCAGCACATGCCCCAGCACTGTGGAAATGGCGGATGAAAGCAAAAATGTCAGGCTTTGAAAGGAGCCAGGGAAAAGGCGGCATTCTGTGTGGTAACCGAGATTTTATTGTTTCCTGATCCCTGCTCTCGGTGCCGCAGCTGGGGGGATGGAGAGGAATGAAAACAAACAGCGCTGCGTCAATGGCGAGTTCAAACAGCTCGGGAACAGGAGCTGCTCGGGGGGCACGGGGGGCTGGGGGCAGGAGGAGCCCGGCCGGGAACCCCCCTGCCAGGGAACCCCCCTGCCCCGGGATCCCCCTGCCCCGGGATCCCCCCTGACCGGGATCCCCCCTGACTGGGACCCCCTCTTGCCCTGGGGACACAGCCTGGTCACACCGCTGTCCCCACGCAGCTGCCACGTTCCCTGGGGACAGGGTCCAGCCACATTCCTATACCTAGGCTGCTGCCGCCCTACCTGGGGACAAGGTCCAGCCACATCTCTGTCCCCAGTCAGCTGCCACATCCTTGTCCCCAGGGTGCTGCCACCCTTACTGAGGACAGGGTCTGGTCACATTCCTGTCCCCATGCAGCTGCCACCCTCCCTGGGGACAGGGTTTGGCCATGCTGCTGTCCCCATGCAGCTGCCACCATCCCTGGGGACAGGGTCTGGTCACATTCCTGTCCCCATGCAGCTGCCACTCTCCCTGGAGACAGGGTTCGGCCACATTCCTGTCCCCAGGGTGCTGCCACCCTCCCTGGGGACAGGGTCTGGTCACATGCCTGATGGGGACGTGATGTCCCCACGCTGCTGTCCCCGGGTGCTGCCACCCTCGTGGGGACACAGCCGCGCTGCAGGCACCGCTGTCCTGCCGGGATCCGCGTCGGAATTAAAGCTGAAAAAGCGAATGGCAGCAGGAGCGAGCAGCGCCCGCGGCTGCCAGCGCGGCCCGGAGCGCCGGGTCCTGGCAGGGGAATGTGCAGGGTCCTGGCAGGGCAATGTGCTGGGTCTTGGCAGGGCAATGTGCTGGGTCCTGGCAGGGGGATGTGCAGGGTCTTGGCAGGGCAATGTGCAGGGTCCTGGCAGGGGGATGTGCAGGGTCCTGGCAGGGGGATGTGCAGGGTCCTGGCAGGGGAATGTGTAGGGTCCTGGCAGGGCGATGTGGTGGGTCGTGGCAGGGGGATGTGCAGGGTCCTGACAGAGCGATGTGCCTGGTCCTACCCTGGCAGGGGGATGTGCTGGGTCTTGCCATGCCCCCCCCGTGTCCCCCAGCCCAGGCCTTTGTGTGTCTGGTCCATGATCTGCTTTTGGACCATTCCAGGTGAGTTTTTGGTGGGAAAGGCCATGGGCCATGCCCTGACGCCCTCACCTGGGATGGATCCTGAGTGTCCCTGGCTGGCCTGGCTGAGGAGCCGGGTGCTGGCAGGGATCCAAACCCCAGCAGAATCCCAGAGCCCGAATTCAGGCTGGAAAATCCCTCCAGACCATGGAGTCCAGCTGTGCCCAATGCCCACCTTGTCCCCAGCACTCAGTGCCACATCCAGGCCTGCCCTGGACACCTGAGGGATGGGCACTCCAAACCACCTGGGCAGTGCCAAGGCCTGAGCACCCTTTCCATGGGGCAATTCCTGCTGCTGTCCGAGCAGGCATGTGCCAGCCTGCAGTTTGTGTGTGCAGTGCAGCCCCACGCCCCCAGCCCTCTCTCCAGCTGTGCTTTATGTGTGCAGTTCGTCTGTCCCTGTGGATGTCGGGCTGTCACTGCACACTCAGTGACACCATCCCATGTCCTGGAGCACCGTGTGCCTCTGGGTGTGGGGAGCAAGATCCTCATCCTCTGGGTGTGGGGAACAAGATCCTCATCCTCTGGGTGTGGGGAACAGGCCAGGACAGGGTTGGGATCCATCCTCATCCCTCTGGGTGTGAGGAACAGGATCCTTGTCCTTCTGGGTGTGGGGAACAAGATCCTCATCCTCTGGGTGTGGGGAACAGGCCAGGACAGGGTTGGGCTCCATCCTCATCCTCTGGGTGTGAGGAGCAAGATCCTCATCCTCTGGGTGGGGGGAACAGGCCAGGATCCCACAGGGATGTGCTCCATCCTCATCCTCTGGGTGTGTGTCCCCACCCCACACGGGGGGACAGGGATCTGTGGGGTCTCTGGGATCTGTAGGATCTGTGGGGTCTCTGGGATCTGCGTGTTTTCTGGGATCTCTGGGGTCTGTGGGAACGGGGACAGGACACCCTGCCTCTCTGCCTCCGTTGCCATGAAGCTGTCCCTGCGCTCGGGGATGTAATTAATGCCTCACAAAGGTTATTAGCCTTCCCCACTAATGAGCCTTTCATGTTGCTTGGCGTGCCCGCTCCGGGAGGCGGCTGGAGCCGGGAGCCCACGGAGGACGGGGAAATTCAATTTCCCTGCAACAATCGGGTTAACAGCCCCGGCTGGGGGGGCTGATTTAGGGGCCTTGTTTTCTGCTTTAAATATTTCCCTCAAAGAGTGTTTGCAGGGAGGGGGTTGGATTATTTTTAGCGCACTCGCTTCGATCGAGCTGGAATTATTCAGGCAGCAGCAGCAGCAGCAGTTTCATGTGCAGCTCTGGAAAGGCCTCTCCCCCATTCCTGGTTAATGTAAATAATTGTTAAATTACTGGTGAAGAAAAAAAAAAAAAGGCAAAAGGCAGCACAGCCCCAAATCCTGGAGAAATACCTCACAGGGAAAGTGCAGACCCGTGACTGCACTCGTGATGTGCAGTGCCAGAGAGGCTGGAGCAGGGAGGGGATCCCAAACATGGGATTTGGGGCTCCCAGAAATGGGATCTGGGCCCTGCAGGCGGTGCTGGTGTGTGCCCTGAGGTGTCCCTGTGCTCCCAGCAGCACCCTGAGCCTGGCAGAGCTGTAAGGACAGGAGCCACGTCCTGCAGGACCGGCCCAGCAGCATTCCAGCTTTTATCACAGCCTGGAGCTGTGGAGCCACTGTTGGAGGGAAAAGCAGCCCAGGGGGAGATCCCCGAGTGCAGACACTGCCCAGCAAACTGTGATCCCATCCCTGAGTGCAGACACTGCACAGCAAACTGTGATCCCATCCCTGAGTGCAGACACTGCACAGCAAACTGTGATCCCATCCCTGAGTGCAGACACTGCCCAGCAAACTCTGCTCCCTCCCGTGCAGCCTGAGTGGCGTGGGTTGGATCAGCCTCATGCAAAGCAGGTTTAAATGTGGTTGGAGAAGTTTTTTTTTCCCCCCCAAAATCAGTTGTCAAGGGTTTTCTGTTAAAATAGAAAGACGTGTAAATTGAAATTCCTCTGTAGTTCATTATTTCTGTCCTGAATTAATTACTATTCAGGCTTCCTGCGAGGGACTTGGATTTGCTCTTGGCATCAGGCAGAAGGAGGTTGCTGGGGCTTTGGAGATGGGGATGAGAACTCAAAACTGAGGTGTTTTCCAGCCTAAACTGCTGTGAGGTTCTGTGGGAAATGGCAGGGATATTTGGAGGAGAAGCTGTGGGTGCTCCATCCCTGGAAGTGTTCGGGGCTGGGACGGTGCCTGGTGTCCCTGGCAGGGCTTGGAGCAGGATGAGCTTTAAGGTCCCCTCCAGCCCAGCTTTTTTGGGATTCTGTGAGGTCCCCAGGAGGCTGATGAGGAAGCTCACCCTGGCTGGAGCTCTGGCTCACCCAGCAGTGCTGGAGGACCTGGAGCAAGGGCACAGAGCAGCTTTAGGCATCTCCAGGCACAGCAGAGGAGGGAAGAGCTGCCCGCTGCTCCCCCAGAGCTGCAAACGCCCTGCCTGGGCTCAGAGCTGTGCAATAAACATCTGCCAGGAGGAGCAGAGCCAGCTGGGGTGGCCGAGGTGTTTCCTTACAGCTGGGCTCTCCAGGGGCTCTGCTCATTCCTGTGCTCCCCCAGCTCTGCAGGAGCAGCCCCTGAAAGTGCAGGAAACACCGGTTTTGGTGTTGTTTTAGCGACAAAAACAAACTCACAGTTCTATGGCAAGAACTGTGTGTTTTCTGTAGCACTCCAGAGTGTTGGTTCTGTGATAGTCTGGTCATAGACTGGAGTGGTTTGGGTGGGAAGGAAGGGATCTTAAATCTCATCTCCATCCACCCCTACCCTGGTCAGGGACACCTTCCACTGTCCCAGGGTGCTCCCAGCCCTGGCCTTGGACACTTCCAGGGGTCCAGGGGCAGCCCCAGCTTTTCTGGGGCTCCTCACCTGCCAGGGAAGGTTTTTCCCTCAGGGAGAGCTCGAGGAGCCACAGAGGAATGGCAATACAGGGTCTGGGGGCTCAGCTGTGTGTGCCCCAGCCCTGGGCATGGGGACAAGGTCTGGGCCAGAAGGTGCTGCTTTTCCTGAGGAAAGCCCTGGAATATTCACTGACAGGGATGTGGTAAAAGCTCTCCAGCAGGACCTGCTGACTCCTGGGTGAGCTCAGGGGCCTGTCCCTGAAGGAGAGCATGGAGAGGGGAGCCAGGCACGGAGTGAGATGTGCTGAGAAAGCCTCAGCACTGGCCTGGAGACCCCTGGGACCCCTGCCAGGAGCTCTCTGCTGGGGCACACGCAGCCACAGACGAGAGGCACGGGCCATGTGTTCCTGTTCTCCTCTCTGCTCTGTTTGTGCTGCATTTCTGCAGTATTTGGGGCATGATGAGATGTTTACTTGTCTAAACTGCTTATCTGAAAGCTGCTGGCTCTGGGGTTATTGTGTGTGCAAGATCCCTTCTCCTTTAATCTGCCCCCAGGAAGAAGCTCCGTATTGAAGTGGAGCAGATCAGCTGTGGCTGCTCCTGGATCCCTGGCAGTGTCCAAGGCCAGGTTGGGAGCACCTGGGACAGTGGCAGGTGTCCCTGCCATGGCAGGGGTGGCACTGGGTGGGCTCTGAGGTCTTCTCCCACCCAAACCAGTCTGGGATGTTTCTGTGGTAAAATCAGTGTCTGTGGATCTCTCAGTTCCTCAGTCAGCATCTGTAGGTTCAGGGACTTCTGGGGTTCTTTGGTTCAGCTTTCCACTTGAAGCAGATGAGCTTGATGGTTGGACTCAACTGAAGGTCTTCTCCAACCTAAACAATTCCCTGATTCCACTCTTCCAAGCAGGACTGCAGCTGGAATTGGATCGAGTTAGTTCTGGCTTCACGTAGCTTTGGAATCCTCCAAGGGCTGTGGGTCCTGTCCCTCTCTGGGGCAGCTTTTCTGCTGGTTCTGGGCTTCTTTTTTCTGCCTCTGTCAAGGTCAGGATTGAAGCTCTCAAGATGGAATTTCACATTCAGACTCAGGTGTTTATTATTTCCCATCTCTGTTACAAGTTGTGAGTTCTGCAGCACTCTACTAACAAGCTACAAAATGGCCAACCATCTTTCCCTACAGGGTCTTTTAAGGCTAAACTATCCAATTAAGGAATGACACCTAAATTATTTTCACTTTTAACCCCATAACTGATCACTCAAAATCCACAATGTGGACTTTTCTGTCCAATTACAAAAAAAACCACCCAAACCCATGGAGAAGAAGGTGAAGAAGAAGGAGCAGCCTCTTCCCTAAAACCTCCATCTTGCTTGATATTTATTACTATATTCTAAAACCCCAAACTCTGAGTTTCCCACCCTGTGCTATCACCCACTTCTAACCAACTCCACACCCACAATCCCAGTGCTGTCAGTCAATTTTTGAAGCCTTCTCCACAGCCTCAGCTCACATGCAGTGCTCTCCTGGGGTCCAGAGCCTGTCAGCACAGAAATCTGAAATTCTCAGCATCCAGGGCTCCAACACTTTCCCAGTGTCCAAGGTGGTTCAGGAGAGGAGGAGGCAGAAGGGAATAAAAGGAAAATCCAGCTGGGCTCATCTGTCTGCTCCTGCCCCAAGAGGAGGCAGAGCCAGCACCTTTCCAGATGTGCATGGTCACACACCAGCTGGGGATTCTGGCTGGACTGGGACAGGAATTCCCATGGAGCAGCTGCCCACAGGGGTGGTGAGGCCTCCTTGGGGAGCCTCTCAAAGAGGAGCTGAAGAGGAGCCTGAGCAGCACCCTGAAGGTGACCTTGGTGCTCCAAAAACCCCTCAAGGCTCCTTCCAACCCGCATTTTTGAAGGCTTTTTCCATCCTGTTCTCCTTTAAAGCTTTCCTCTGTCACAGTGGTTGTAGAAAATTTGGCAGCAGCTCCCCAGAGGGTGGGGGACCTCCGGCTGAACTGCTGGGCTGAGGGAGGTGATGGTGAAACTGCTCCTGGATCCCTGGCAGTGTCCAAGGCCAGGTTGGGAGCACCTGGGACAGTGGCAGTGTCCCTGCCATGGCTGGGGTGGCACTGGGTGGGCTTTGAGGTCTTCTCCCACCCAAACCAGTCTGGGATGTTTCTGTGGTAAAATCAGTGTCTGTGGATTTCTCAGTTCCTCAGTCAGCATCTGTAGGTTCAGGGACTTCTGGGGTTCTTTGGTTCAGCTTTCCACTTGAAGCAGATGAGCTTGATGGTTGGACTCAACTGAAGGTCTTCTCCAACCTAAACAATTCCCTGATTCCACTCTTCCAAGCAGGACTGCAGCTGGAATTGGATCGAGTTAGTTCTGGCTTCACGTAGCTTTGGAATCCTCCAAGGGCTGTGGGTCCTGTCCCTCTCTGGGGCAGCTTTTCTGCTGGTTCTGGGCTTCTTTTTTCTGCCTCTGTCAAGGTCAGGATTGAAGCTCTCAAGATGGAATTTCACATTCAGACTCAGGTGTTTATTATTTCCCATCTCTGTTACAAGTTGTGAGTTCTGCAGCACTCTACTAACAAGCTACAAAATGGCCAACCATCTTTCCCTACAAGGTCAAACTATACAATTAAGAAATGACACCTAAATTATTTTCACTTTTAACCCCATAACTGATCACTCAAAATCCACAATGTGGACTTTTCTGTCCAATTACAAAAAAAACCACCCAAACCCATGGAGAAGAAGGTGAAGAAGAAGGAGCAGCCTCTTCCCTAAAACCTCCATCTTGCTTGATATTTATTACTATATTCTAAAACCCCAAACTCTGAGTTTCCCACCCTGTGCTATCACCCACTTCTAACCAACTCCACACCCACAATCCCAGTGCTATCTATCAATTTTGGAAACCTTTTCCAAGGCCTCAGGTAAAATACAGTATTTTCTTGTGGCTCTGTGCCCTTCAGCACAGACAGTTTAAAATTCTCAGCATCCAGGGTTCCAACATCTCTTCCCTTGCAAATTGTGCAGTGCCTGGTTCCCAGTGGGGCTGCTGGGCTCAGCTGCTGGGCTGGGCTGATGGCCAGGAGGGGTTCCTGGCTCCCTGCTGTCCCTCCCAGCTCCAGGAGCAGCGTGCCTGGATGGCCTCGGCTCCTGCAGACATCAATATTGATGGCCCAAGCTCATAAAATCTGCAAGGCAAGGAATACCCAGGGGGGTCTGGGCCTGCAGTTCTGCCTGGGTTGGTTGGTGGTGTTTGCTCCTTCCTCAGGGCCACATCAGCTTCTCCCAAACATGTGCCGTGGTTCCAGGGCTGGGGACATTCCCTGGATGCAGCAGGGAGGGGCATCCCCTCAGATCCCAGAGCTCTTTGTTCCCCTGGAAGAACCTCCCCTTGCAGTCCTACAGAACACCACAGGTTTTATGAGAATGTTGAACAAGCTTATAGGAATATGATTTGAAGGGCTCTGTCCCATCTGCTGACAGTTCAGAAAAAAAAAAAATTGTAGTTTGCCATTGAAATCTAGAAAATTTAGGATAAATTCACTACAATAATTTTTGTTTCTTTCTTAGTACAATTCATGGTACTTTTCCTGCCATGAATTTAAAATTTATACCTTAGGTTGCCCAGAGAAGCTGTGCCTGGAAGTGTCCAAGGCCAGCCTGGATGAAGCTTGGTTTAGGTTGGACATTGTGAAAGGTTCATGCCCAGAGGTGCTGGCACTGCCAGGCTCCCCAGGGGATGGGCACGGCCCCGAGGCTGCCAGAGCTCCAGGAACATTTGGACAATGCTCTCAGGGATGTGCAGGGTGGGAGTGTTGGGGGTCTGGGCAGGGCCTGGGGCTGCACTGGATGATCCCTTTAGGTCCCTTCCAGCTCAGGATATTCCATGAGGGAACAATTCCCACCTGGAAAGGGCTGTCCATGCCTGGCACAGCTGCCCAGGCTGGGGTGGGCTCCCCATCCCTGGAGGGTTTCAAAGCCCTGTGGCTGTGGCACTTGGGGACAGGGGACAGTGTGGCCTGGGCAGTGCTGGGGTGCTTGTCTCCATGGTCTGGGAGGGATTTCCAGCCTCAGTGGCTCCGTGGCTCCGTGGCTCCACCATTCCAGCCTGCCTTTGGGAAGATGCCACAGCAGCTCGGTGGGGTCGGTGCTGGCCAGGAGCTGCTTTGTCACCGCTCTGGGGTCAGGAGTGAGGGGTGCTCCAGCCGGGGGCCCAGCACGTGTTTCTAGGAAGGCAAAGCTCAAGGCTCCACTGAACCCACAACTTTCGGATCCCCCTTTGAGCCCCGCGTGGCTCCGTCACCCCGGGGGCTGCACGGGCAGGGGGAGCAGCCTGCCCTGTCCCCATCCCCCTCAGGATGTGCCGTGACCTCAGGGGCTGCCGTGACAGCCACGGTGTTTTCCAGGAACCGTGTCACCCGCGGGTCAGGGACGTTCCCAGCCCCGCTGCTCCGCTGGCCGTGGAATGCAAATCAGCCCAGCCAGCTGCTGCCAAGCGGTGAAAAACGATCGAAATGGAACGTTCAAGGGTTCGGGCACCTTCTCGAAGAATATCCTGTGCAGGGTGTGTCTCAAAGACCAGCGTTGGTGACAAAAAGATTTCCTCTTGCCTGGGTGTGACGGGAGTGGGCACTGCCAGCCTGGGGGTCACGGTGTGCCTTGGCCCAAGGAGTGAGCACAGCTGGAGTGGTGGGACAGGGGACAAGGGCCAGGGCTGGATGGGATGTTGGGAATTAGGAATTGATCCCTGGCAGGGTGGGCTGCCCCTGGATCCCTGGCAGTGCCCAAGGCCAGGTTGGGCACTGGGGCTGGAGCAGCCTGGGACAGTGGCAGTGTCCCTGCCATGGCAGGGGTGGCACTGGCTGGGATTTAAGCCCCCTTCCCACCCCAACCACTCTGGGGTTCAATGATCTGCACGGCCCACTGTGGCCAAGGTGGGGACACGTGAGCTGGGCTGGGCTGTCACACGCTGGAAATTCTGTCCCCTCGCAGTTTGGGTGGATGTGTTTGGCACAGAGTGAGCCCTGAGATCTGACTGCAGGAACTGAGCTGCCACCTCTCCTCCTGGCACATCCTCAGGCCTTGGCAGGGGCTGCCCAGCGAGGTTTGGAGTGCCCAAAGTCCAGGGAATGTGGCACTCATGCCCTGGGCTGGGGACAAGGATCAGGCACAGCCTGGACCTGCTGATCTTGCAGCTCTTCTCCACCCTCAGTGATTCCAAACAACAAAAGCTCTGTGACTTTTCCTCTCCTCACACCTGGAGTCTCCAGGGCTAGCAGCAGCACGTGCTGAGGTCCCACAGGACGGGACCTGGGGCACGAGCTCCAAACCAGAAAATATTCAAACAGAAAACATTCCCAGCCCCTCCTCGGCTCCCTCCTGGGGAAGGACAGCTCTGGGCCTGGCCCATCTCTGATCCAGGACTCAGGGCTGGCCCTCTCCTCTTTTCCACCTTCATGGGCTGGTTTCCCTCCCTGCGTGGCTGCTGAGGCTCAGGCTGGGAGGAGGAGGAGGAGGAGGAGGAGGAGGAGGTCAGAGCCCGTTCTTCTAAACCAGAGCCATGGGACAGGTGACAGCTGCCACTGTCCCCATCCGTGTCCCACAGGCTGCGCTGGGAGAGCTCCAGGCGTGGGCACCTTGTGCCACAAATTGATGCAAATTCAGACACTCCTGCCCTTTTTTTGTGCGTTTTGGGGTGGGTGTTGCAGGTCTGATTTGGTGTTGTGCTGCATTTTGTGGTTGCAGGTCTGATTTGGTGATTTGGTGCGGTTTGGAGTGGGTGTTCCTGGTCTGATTTGGCATTGGGTGCATTTTGGGGTTTCAGGTCAGATTTGGTGTTGTGGTGCATTTTGGGGCTTCAGGTCAGATTTGGTGTTTTGCTGCATTTTGTGGTTGCAGGTCAGATTTGGTGATTTGGTGCATTTTGGGGTTGCAGGTCTGCTTTGGTGTTGGGTGTGTTTTGGGGTTTCAGGTGTGATTTGGTGTTTGGGTGCATTTGGGGTGGGTGTTCCTGCTCTGATTTGGTGTTTGGGTGTGTTTTGGGGTGGGTGTTGCAGGTCTGATTTGGTGATATGGTACATTTTGGGATTTCATGTCTGATTTGGTGTTGTGGTGCATTTTGGGGTTTCAGGTCTGATTTGGCATTTGGGTGCGTTTTGGGGCTTCAGGTCAGATTTGGTGATTTGGTGCATTTTGGGTGTGTGGCAGTGTCACTGTGTCTGGGGTGCTGGCAGT
>NW_024526443.1:4777-5635 GCF_017590135.1 Pyrgilauda ruficollis | reverse complement strand
GGTTGCACTTCATGGGCAAAATCATTCCCAAAAGCCCTCACTTGGATTAGGAGTCCTCTCACCCTTGTGTGGAAATGCAGCAGTTCTGGGCACTAAATCTTGTAGGATTTGCCACAGGAAATGGTGCAGAATCTTGTAGAAATCAAAGCTTGCAGAATGGCACCACAGAATGCCACGGGAATCCCATTCCTGTGTCCAGGAGCACATCTGGCCATGAGCCATCCCACTGGGAAAAGCAGCCCCAGAACAATCCTGGAGAGCTCCTGAGCCACCTCCAGGTCTGTGGACGCTGCCAGCAGGGTGTAACCACCTCAGCAAGGAGGTGCATGTTCTTCTGAGAGCACACTGCTCACCTGAACTGCACCCAGAACCCTTCCAGCAGTTTGTATTTCAGAATGCAGCTCCCCAGCCCTGCAGCAAACACATCCCTGCCTCTCTGGACTGCCTGTTCTGGAAGGAGATCTGCTATCAGCTATCAATTGCAGTAGCAAGCATCTAATTTGACTTTGGCAGCAAGATGACAGTGTCTTGAATGCTAAATTACATCTGCAAAAAGGTCAAACCCCATGGATACCTGAGCATTTACATAATTCAAACAGCTCATCATCAGTTGCCTCCTTTTTTTTTTTTTTTCTTCTTTTTTTAAAGCTACTCCAAGGCAATGAATTTGCCATGACTTTCGGGAAAGTGACTTTTAGTGGGTAATGTTCTTGGGTTTGACCTTGTTTCTACGGTGTTAATTACTGCCATTATCAACTGCTTGCATCTTCAGGAAAAAAAGGCAATTAGTTGTAGGAATCAGCCCTCCCCTACACTGGAGGTAATAAACCTGAAACCCCTGCCCTGGGAGGAGCAGCT
>NW_024526443.1:0-3373 GCF_017590135.1 Pyrgilauda ruficollis | reverse complement strand
TTCCTGCCTCACTCCCTTCACTCAGAGCAGGAGCATTTTGAGCAGGAATCTCTCCCTAAGAGACTCTTTCCCTCCCCCTCAATACTCCTGGGAGAAAAGAAAAAAAAAGGACAAGAAATAAAAGGAAAAGAAAAAAAAAAAAGTAAAAGAAACAAAAGGAAAATAATAATAATAAAAAAAAGGACAAGGTTTGCTCTGAGCTTGTCTATTCACTGCTCAGCCAGGAACAAATGTTCAAACCTCCCCAAATTCTGAACACCCTGAGCACCTGTGCCACCAAAGCCATCAGGCAGCCCCTCCCTGCTCCTGTCACCTCGCACAGTACCTGTCCCACTGCCACCACCCAGCACCAGGGGTCCCATTCAGGGTCCCACTAAGCAGCCTCTGCTTCCCTCCAAGCCCACTCCAACACTTGAACTCTGCCTCTCTCTCAAACTGAAAAAAAATTTCAATTTTTTTCCTTGTCCAAGACCTGAAAACACGCTGGAAAGACATGGTTAGGGTTAATAAGTATCTCTATCAATAGAATATTCAATCAGTATGAATAACCATCAGATCTCTCCCCACCCTTCTGACTGATGATAGCTAAATTACTTCTAAATATAGCCCTTAAAATCTGCATTAATCCTGTCTGCTCAAACACGTTGGCTTTATTGACAGCATGAAGATATAAGCCAAGCACCTGCATGCAGCACGAGCTTATAAAACAGGAAATAAGAGCAATCCAGATGAAATGCAACTTCCATTAACCTTGGCTTTTTGTTTTCACTTCTCTGAATGCTCACAGTGCCACCAAACAATCATTGCATTGCAGGCAGCTCTGGACTCCAGCCCTGCCAGAGAACTGCACAGCACAACCACCTCCATCCTCACTCTTCACTCTGCAGCTTGGGGGAAGATCACCAGAGGGAGAAGTTCCTCTCAGGACCCCAAGAAGTCAAGACCATCAGTGCTGGATGGACCTGCAGTATTGTATTAGGGGAGTTCCCAGATGAAGGAAGGAATGATGAATCTGATTCCATGTTCTCAGAAGGCTAATTTATTATTTATGATACTATATTATATTAAAGAATACTATACTAAACTATACTAAAGAATACAGAAAGGATACTTAATGCTAAAAACATACTAATGAAAACTCCTGACTTTCTAGAGCCTCGACACAGCTTGGCCCTGATTGGTCAATAAGTTAAAATAATTCACATGAAACCAATTAAACAACCACCTGTGGGTAAACAATCTCCAAACACATTCCAAAGCAGCGAAACACAGGAGAAGCAAATGAGATAAGAATTGTTTTCCTTTTTCTCTGAGACTTCTCAGCCTCCCAGGAGAGAAATCCTGGGTGAAGGGATTTTTCCAGAAAATGTGTCTGCCACACTGTAGTGTCTGTTTCCCCTTAAAAGCTGTGTCAGTGCTCCCTGTGTGTCCAACACCTGAGCCAGCAGGAACAATTCACTTCCAGCTGCAAACATCCCCACTTACAAGCTCTGAGGAGCTCCTGGAGAGCTGGCAGGCAAAAGGAATCAATTTTGAATGACCACACCTGGCTGGGTTTGTGTTCACCAAGGAAGGAGCACCTGGATGAAGCCACAGTCTCACTGTTCTTACCATGAGTCACCAAATCCTGCAATGGGTTGGGTTGGAAGTTACAGCTCATCCCATTCCACCCACCTCCCACTACCCCAGTTTGCTCCAGCCTGCCCTTGGACACTTCCAGGGATGGGGCAGCCACAGCTCCTCTGGAAAGAGCCACAGAAACTCCTCCCTGCATGACTTACAGGGCAGCAAATCCCAAGGAATTTTAAGGCTAAACTATCCAATTAAGAAGTGACACCTAAATTATTTTCACTTTTAACACAATAACTAATCACCCATGTCCCACAATGTGGACTTTTCTGTCCAATTCCAAAATACCACCCAAAGCCATGGAGAAGAAGGAGAAGAAGAAGGACCAGCCTCCACCCTAAAACCTCCATCTTGCTTCATATTTATTTCTATATTCTAAAACCCCAAACTCAAAGTTTTCCACCCTATGATATCACACACTTCTAATCAACTCCACACCCACAATCCCAGTGCCATCATTCCATTTTGGAAGCCTTCTCCATGGCCTCAGGTCAGTGCAGTGCTCTCCTGGGAGCCAGGGTCTGAAAGTCTCAAACTCAGCAGCCAGAGCTCCACCTCCCTCTCAGTGTTGGTTTTTATTGTCTGGAAGGTGCTGGTGCTGCTGAAGCCTGGCTCTGCTGGATTTCATTCCCCAGGAGAGCTTTTCTGGAGCCAGACCTCCAGCTGGTAATTTCAGGAGAGGTCAGGCTGGATCCCTCAGCACCTGCAGCTGACACAAGACCCAAAAGAAGCCCATGGACACATCTGGAGTCAGTCCCTGTTTCTCTGGTGTGAATTACAAATGACTCCATGAACTCCTGGAGTCACCTGAGAGCCAGAGGTGAGCCAGGCCCTGCCCTGCCCCTCTGAGGGCAGCCTGTCCATCACACTCTGGGTTACTGCACAGCGCTGGGAGCTCTGGGCTCCTCGCCATCACGAGTAATTGGATTGCAAGAAAAGCACAGATCTGCCTCCAAATGACATTTTTATCAATATCTGTCTGTTTACAGGTGTCTGTCATAACCTTCAAATACACTTAAATAACTCATTCATCCAAGCATTGAGCATGTGCTAGGGAGAAGATTCATCAAGCAAATGCAAAACTACTGCTCCAGTTTGTGCCTTCTGAGAAAATGTTCATCAAAAAACCTCTCCAAGAGTCCTGGAAATCCTCTCCTGGAGTGGCAGCATGGCTTGAGTGGCCAGGGTTTCCCAACAGAAGAGGTGGGGAACAAAGATTGGAACAAAGATTCAGCCCAGAAATAAGAATTCCAATAAACTGTTTCTTCACAAAACAGTTTGTTTGAGATTCACTGCTGCCCTGGGACATCTCAGCACAGTTCCATCATTCTCACTGCAATTTAAGGCTGAAGAATTACCCTAGTCAGTGGAAAAGCTCAAGGTTTCATGTGGATTCTGATATGCAAAGACAAACCTGTGGAAATGAAGAATCAAATCTTTCAGCCCCTCCCCAACCAGACAGAATCAAACCTTCTGCTGCCAGGCTGTTTCAAGCTCCAGTGAACCCAAATCACTGCATCTGAGCTTCTACTCCAGAATTTAAGTCTGTCAAAACATCCCTCAGGCCAGGCCAACCTGTACAGCAAGAGCTGAGCTTGTACCTGAAGCCCAGAGTGATTTGTTTGCAATTCCTCAGCGCTGTTCTGGCTGCAGGAGTGCTGATGTTCCCTCCCACCACCGAGCACCCCTGGTTATTTCTGGTCTATTATCCACAGCAGGAATGAAATCCAGCAGAGCCAGGCTT
>NW_024526442.1:0-1145 GCF_017590135.1 Pyrgilauda ruficollis | reverse complement strand
TGCCAGCCCAGGGGCTCCTTGCCCTTCATCTTGGGCACACAGGAGCTGCTGACTCTGGCACTGGCTGAGAATGCCTTTACAGGTGGTCCCAAATAGCTCCTCCAGACCTTGGTTTGGCACCAGGCCACCATGGCAGGGTGACATCCCCTCACATTGTGGTGCTCAGCACCACCACAAGGCCAGAGGAAGGGCCTTGGCTGTGGCTGTGTCTGATGCCCTGGCCAAGCTCGGTGTGGTTAAGGGCACATCCAGCCTGTGCCCAGGCCCAGAGCTGCCAACCATGGCCACATCAGAGCCACTTCACGCTGTGGTTTCCCTTCTGGTTGGGATCCCATTACTTTGTCCCTCTTTTCCCACCACCACTTGAATCCTCTGCACAGAATTTCGCATCTGGACTGTCAGAAGGGTGTTACCAGCCCTACATGTCAGCACGTGGCTGTCCAGCTCTTTGGCCTGCACTGAGTGAAAGTGTGTCAGGAATACCCCCAGAGGGGTTGGGTTCTCCTGGGTAAAGCACCCCAGTGCACTGGGGATGATCAATATTTAAAAACACTCACAGCTGCTCTCCCAGCCCTCTTCCCACACTGATTCTTCAGGCTCTACTCCACCTTTCCCTGTTGTTTTCTAAATTATGCCCAGCTTGTCCCTCAGAGTGGTGCAGCTCATGAAAAATCTGCTTCCCTGGAAAGCTAAAGCAGCAGCAGAACTCCTTAAACTGGGTCAGTGGCATTTTCTTGGGGACTGGATGAGGCCAAGGGGAGCAGACCTCACACCTCACACCTCACACTATGTGTCTGTCACAGGCACCAGCACAGCTCAGGCTTGGGTCAGCCTGGGGTCCCCTGGAATGTCCCTTCTCCCCCAAACCAGCACCACTGAAATGGGGTCACCACCATCCCTGGAGGTTCAGGGAAGCCACAAAGATCCCAGATATCAGCCTTTTCAGCTGCTTCATGGATGAGCATCAGGCTTGTTTTGTATCCCAGTTAATTATTCTCCTCCAATGTGGTACCTACAGAACCTCCTGGGTGGATGAAGGGTGCTGGCTAGAGTGATTTTTTGGGACAGACAGTACCAGGGTGCATTAGGAATCCCACTCAGCCTGGCCAAGCTGCTTTGGGTGTGGGAAATGGATTTGTAGAAAA
>NW_024526441.1:0-1140 GCF_017590135.1 Pyrgilauda ruficollis | reverse complement strand
CAGCACAGCCGCTAGGGGGCGCTCGCCGCCGGCGCGCCCGTGACGTCACCGCGGCGCCGCGGCCGTGACGTCACCGAGCGCCAAACCGGNAACTCCCCAAATCCCCCAAATCCCCCAATGCCCCGTGCCCCCAGGCCGGGCCCCCCCGACCCGCACGCCGAGCTGGGGGTCCGGCCCGGCGCCTCCCCCAAGGAGATCCGCGCCGCCTTCCTGGCCCGCTGCAAGGAGGTACGGAGCGGGATGGAGCGGGTTAAACCGGGTTAGAGCGGGTTAGACCGGGTTAAACTGGGTTAAACCGGGTTAAACTGGGACGGAGCGGGGTAAACTGGGTTAGACTGGGTTAAACTGGGTTAAACTGGGACGGAGCGGCACGGAGCGGGTTAGACCGGGTTAAACCGGGTTAGACTGGGTTAGAGCGGGTTAAACTGGGTTAGACCGGGTTAGACCGGGTTAGACTGGGTTAGACTGGGTTAAACTGGGTTAAACTGGGTTAGACTGGGTTAAACTGGGTTAAACTGGGACGGACCGGGACGGAGCGGGGTAAACTGGGTTAAACTGGGTTAGACTGGGTTAAACTGGGTTAGACTGGGTTAGACTGGGTTAGACTGGGACGGACCGGGACGGACCGGGACGGAGCGGGGTAAACCGGGTTAGAGTGGGTTAGACTGGGTTAAACCGGGACGGACCGGGACGGACTGGGTTAAACTGGGTTAGACTGGGTTAAACTGGGACGGACCGGGATGGACTGGGAGGGACAGGGAGGGACCGGGTTAAACTGGGACGGACCGGGTTAAACTGGGTTAAACTGGAACGGACGGGTTAAACTGGGTTAAACTGGGAGGGACCGGGTTAGACTGGGAGGGACTGGGACAAACCGGGAGCACTGGGGACCCCCTCGGACCGTACCAAGTGTCTCGGGGGGGTGTCCCGTATTTTGGGGACCCCTCCCCACGCATTTTCCCCCCACCTCGCACCCCAGACTTTCCGGGGGGTGTCCCCAGGTGTCGGGGGGGGGTTCCCGGTTTCGGGGACCCCTCCCTGCCCGTGTCCCCCCTCAGGTTCACCCCGACGGGGACCCCTCGGACCCCTCCCGCCATGGTCGCTTCCTGCGCCTGGCCGAGGCCTACGCGGCCCTGAGCG
>NW_024526440.1:0-1140 GCF_017590135.1 Pyrgilauda ruficollis | reverse complement strand
CCATCCCATCCCATCCCATCCCCTCCTTGTCTCCATCCCACCCCCTTTCCTACCCCCGAGGATGGCAGAATGATCCCAATCCCTGCTGTTCCCACACCCTAAGACCCCACAGTGGTTTTCCCTCGATCCCGATCCTGGTGCTCACCCATTACATTCAGGAACACATTCCCGGAGGCCAGGACCACCTTCTCCCGCGTGGCTCGGTCGTAGATCCCCACATGGCACTCGTAGGGACCGTTGTCCGAAATCCGGACCTCGGGAAGGCTGCAGAGGAGGGACAATGCTCACCCCTCCATCCCCATCCCCTTTTCCCGTGGGATTCATCAGTCAGCACCTGGATAGTGCAGCTTTGGACAGGGATCAATAAACTCTTAATAACTCCAAAGTCTGCAGGAGGAGCTCGGGAATGCTTTAGCAGCCGGAGTTCTCTGGCACTGACAGCTCCTCCAAGGGGAAGGAATTGCATTATTGGAAGGAGACGTGGATGGAGCACAAATCCATGGCCACAGACATCGCCTGCCCGCAGATGCCAATGGAAAACCTTGACACCGGCCCTGCAAGGCCACCTCAGCACTGCAAATCCCAAATTCCCAATGAACCCAGAGGGCTCATCGACCCACCTTTTATCCAGGGGCTTTAGACTTGGGAAAAACAAGAGAGGAGGAGTGGTGGCAAAGGATCCATGCTGCTGGAGCTGGGAATGCTTGGGAGGCTGCACAGGGTCACTTGGCTGATGGGCAGCATCCTGGCTCCCTGGCCAGCAGCATCCCACCCTTCTGCTCCACAGAATCCCACCTTTCTGCTCCTTTGTATCCCACTTTTCTGATCCTCACCATCCCACTTTTCTGATCCCCAGAATCCAGCCTTTCTAATCCTCACCATCCCACCTTTCTGATCATCAGCATCCCACTTTTCCGGTCCTCACTGTTCCACCTTTCTTATCCTCACCATTCCCCCTTTCTGCTCCTCAGAATCCCACTTGGTCCTCAGCATCCTCAGCATCCCACCTTGCTGATCCTCAGAATCCCACTTTTCTGGCCAGCAGCATCCCACTTTTCCATTCAGCAGCACCACCCCACCTCACCAGCCGGCACCATCCCACCTTTCCAGCCGGCACCATCCCATCCCATCCCATCCCAT
>NW_024526439.1:0-1140 GCF_017590135.1 Pyrgilauda ruficollis | reverse complement strand
TTTTCAAGAAATTTGCTCATTTGGGTTTCCTGCTGGCACAGTGATCTCTATGGGGTCACTTTACATTGCCCTGCTCATGTTGCTGTATGAGTTGCAAGGTTAATTTTTATCACCTGCCCAGATTTTAATTTACTTACTTGCCATTAAAACTGGCCTGTCCTGCAAATACTTTCCTAGCAATATATACACTGTTCAAGTCATTCACCTCTCCCAGCTACTTTTGGAAGCAAAGATACAAGCAGGGAAAGGCTGGTAAAACTGAAGGTTTGTCACCACCAGCAGGTTGCAGAAAAAATGTCTCAGCACTGACCCATCTCAGAGTTCCTTTGGAGAACCACTGCATCACCTGCTTTCCCAACCCAACCAGCTGGAAACCACATCCTGACTGATGGGAAGCAACAGCAGCAATAAATAATCCATTATTTTTAAACAGTTTTCCTCATTTCTTACATTAAATAAATGAAGACCAGTAGGTTGCCATCTGGCAGAATATGGAGATTATTTCCTCTTATGCTTAATTCTCTAAATGACTGCAAATTTTCTATTTGCTGGGGAAGAACATGACGTTCACTGCAACTAATACCCTAATAAATACATAATTAATAAAGGAACGGAACATCTTAAATTAAACAAATGAAAACTGTTATAAAAACTCCTATAAAGCATAAAATTAAAGGAAGAAGAAATCCCGTCTTTCTGGGCAGTTTCACAAAAGGAAGTTGTACCATGACAAATCTCATTGTTTCTTCAGTGCTTAGGGTATCAAGTTTCAGAAACTCAATTCAAGAAGTTAAATAATGATGAAAGACTGGTTCAGAGATTAAAACTGTAGCCTAGGAATCAGGAGTTCCTGGTTTAGATCCCACATCAGTTAAAAATTTATGGTGTTACTGTTGGGAAATGACTTGCCAGCAATCAGCTTCTTTTCTCAAAATTATTCTTCCTTTAAAAACTCTGAACTGGTCCATACAGCTAAAAATTTACTAACAGCAGCCTCACCAACTTCTTGGATACGAGCACTAGAGGGTGACAAAGCTGCACCAAACACAGACTACAGCAATCTCTGGCACATAACATGTATTTATGTAGTCCAGACTGACTCAACAGTCACATGGATAAAGACCATTCCTAACCTTTTTT
>NW_024526438.1:0-1068 GCF_017590135.1 Pyrgilauda ruficollis | reverse complement strand
TCATCGGCTGCTTCGCGGTGAGAGGGGGAAAATGGGGAAAAAATGGAAAATCTTGGGAAAATCAGGAGATCCCTGGGGAGAAACCAAATTCCAAAATGATTCTGTAAAATACTGGGGAAAAGCTGTGAAAATTGGGGGGAAAAACACAAAAAAGGGTGAAAAATTGGGGAAAATGGTGAAAAATTGGGGGGAAAGTTGGGAAAATTCTGAAGAATTGGGGGAAAATTGGGGAAGAATCCTGGGAAAAGTGGGGGAAATGAAGAAAAACCTGGAAAAATTGGAGGAGAAGCTGGGAGAATCCTGAAAGAGGAGGAAATTTGGGAAAATCAGGAAAAATTGGGGAAAATCAGGGAGAAAAAAAGAGAAAAATCTGGGAAAAGTCATGGGAAAATCAGGAGAAAAAGGGGAAAAATCAGGAAAAAATCAGGAGAAAAAGGGGAAAAATCGGGGGGAAAATGGAGAAAATCCAGATAATAAATTCTGGAAAAATCAGGAAAAAAACGAGAAAAATTAGGAAAAAGGGGGAAAATCAGGAAAAAAACCCCGAGGAAAATCAGGGAAAAAAAACCTGGGAAAAATCAGGAAAAAAAGGGGAAATGCCAATTAAAAGATGGGAAAAATCAGGAAAAATGGGGGGAAAATCAGGAAAATAAAGGAGAAAAATGGGGAGAAGAAGGGGAGAAATCAGGTTAAAAAAAATGGGAAAAATTAGGGAAAAAGGGGGAAAACCAGGAGAACAAGGGGGAAATCAGGAAAAAAGGGGGAAAATCAGGAGAAAAAAAGGGAAAAATCAGGAAAAAAAAGGGGAAAAATCAGGAAAAAAGGGAAAACCAGGAGAAAAAAGTGGAAAATCAAGAAGAAAAAGGGGAAAACCAAGAAAGGGGAAAATCAGGAAAAAAAGGGGAAAAATCAGGAAAAAAGGGGAAAACCAAGAAGGAAAAGGGGAAAACCAAGAATAAAAACGGGGAAAATGAAGAAGAAAAAGGCAAAATCAGGAGAAAAAGAAAGAAAATCAGGAGAAAAAGGGGGGAAAATCAGGGAAAAAAAGGGGAAAACCAAGAATAAAAA
>NW_024526437.1:0-1123 GCF_017590135.1 Pyrgilauda ruficollis | reverse complement strand
AAAAAAATCTTCTCTCCTCAGGTATTTCTCCCAAAACAGAAACACTGCCAAGGAGTGAGTGAGCCCACCAGCCTCAGAGGCCATTTATAATGGTTAGGTGCCCCCAATTGGTTGGGATGAGCTGAAGTTCTCTATTGGCTAATGAGTCCAAATTTCATCTTTATAAAAAGGAGTCACAAGGCAAAGGTATGAAGTTAAGCTCACATTTTCTCTGGAAAATACCGGATTTTGTTAAAACCTAGTTTAGTGCCAGGTGTGATATCCTGCTTCCTATGATTTAATGGCTGCCACATCCCTATTTTGCTGTGACTCTATTAACAGTATTTCTGCATCTTTTTCAGCTTGTTTTCACATGTTTGACACCTTAAATTTCTTAATAAAATGTACTGTAAGATTAGCAGATAAATAGCAACAAGAATTTTCTCCAGAGAGCTTGGACAGATTGCATTGCCTTTACTTTGGGAATCAAGTCTTTTTCTACAATTGTATCTTCACAACTTTAATTCCTCCTATTCCTTTGCCTTTCTGTGGTCACAATTTCACAAAATGGAAGATTTTAAGAATAGTTTTGAAAGGTGCAATTACTTGAAAATGTGTTTTCCTGTACCACTGCCCAAGAAAACTGCATAAAGCTTCTTCTAAACTCCTGACAAAATATCAGTTCTCCTTGTAAAGATAAGAACACAGGTGGTTCATGTTTCTCAAAAATAATAAATTAGCATTTTTCTTTTGATAAAGAGATCCAGAGTCCTTTTTTTTTTTTTTTTTTTTTTTTTTTTAAACAGGCAAGCCCATACAATAATTCACATTAAAAAGAAGTGTTGGGTTTTTTTGCTAATTAAATACTCACTAATGAAAGCCCCTGAGCAGTAGAGGGCAGTGCTTTTATATGACATTTACAGAATATTGTAACAAGAGAATGTGCTGGGGAGGTTTGTCCTTAGTGAATTTCTCTGTAATAAAATATATATAAAGATAATTGCACATTATCTTCCATGTCCTTTCTAAGTCTAAGCTGATTTTTGAAGAATGCATCCTAAAAATCCAAGGGACAGAACTAACAAAATCCCTCCTGCAGAGGCTTTTTGGGGTCTGCTGATGGGTTCTAGCAAATCACCTGTTA
>NW_024526436.1:0-1142 GCF_017590135.1 Pyrgilauda ruficollis | reverse complement strand
TATCTCTACTTGCTGCTCCTGTTGTTTCTACAAATGTGGAATGTGTTAGGAAGTTTGTTTACCTGAAGTAATTTGTCAATTAGATTCTATTCAAGATTGTTTTGATTCCTTAGCCAATTGAGTCAAAGCTGTGTCCTGACTGTCTGGAGGCAGTCACGAGTTTTCTTTAGTATTCTGTGTATAATATAGTATAGTATCTCTATAGCATACTTATAATATAGTATTAATGTGATATAGTATAGTTTAATAAAGCAATTGTTCAGCATTTTGAATCAATGGAGTCAGATGCCAATTATTTCCTTCCTTGGGGGCACCTGATTTTACTAGAGAAGCCTTCTGAAAATGGAATGTGTTGCTTTGTGTTGTCTGTGTCTCACTCCCCAGCAAACCTGTGCTTTGTGCAGAAATTCCATTTAAACCCTGCACAGGGGCTGTTCAGCCACTGAGGGTTTAATTCCACAGAAGCTGCATGGATTCAGTCATATCAATCTGACTGCACTTGATTTCATCCAAGTTGTGGACACATCCTCCTCCTGTGAGCTCAGGAGCTGCAGCTCCCTGCAGGGAGTGGCACACAAAAAACCACAGGCACAGTGGTTTTTTTCCATGACTTTATCCAGTGTTTTTTGTGGAATTTCCAGGCAGCTATAGCCAAACCAAACAGATGAAACTGCAGATAAATGCTTGGTCTTTAAATCTCGTAAAAGGAAATTTCCAGGGTGGGGGAAAAGAGAGCACTTGGGGTTTCAGCTGGGCTAAAAACTTGTCAGGGGGAAGGTGTGGGGTTGAGAAGAGTGACCTTTCCAAATCCCATTGTGCAGGGAAGCTTTTGCCAGGGATTGTTGGGATACAACCCAAGGGAGACAGGAAAAAAGAGCACAGGAAGGGCTGAACATCCTCTCTTCTTTCTCCCACCTTCAGCACTCACCTGTTTGCTTCCAGCCTGGGCAAGGCTGTGGAAAAAAATGCTCTGGGCCACTGCCAGGACAGGACAGAGCATCCCATAACAGGCTGGGATTCAGTATCCTGCTGGAGGGACATCCCCTAACAGCCTGGAATTGAATGACCTGCTGGACAAATATCCCATAACAGCCTGGGATTCGTTTTCCTACTGGAGAGACATCCCATAACAGGCTGGGATT
>NW_024526435.1:0-1142 GCF_017590135.1 Pyrgilauda ruficollis | reverse complement strand
TTTTTGGATTTTTTGAGGATTTTTTTGCTTTTTTTGGATTTTTGGGGAAGTTTTTTGGGGGTTTTTTTTGGATTTTTTTTGGGGGGGATTTTTTTGGTTTTTTTCTAAGATTTTGGAGGTGTTTTGGGGGATTTTTAGGATTTTGGAGAATTTTTTGGGGAGGTTTTGGGGTTTCTTTTTCAGGATTTCTTGGGCTGTTTTTTTGGGAGGTTTTTGGGGGGTTCTTTTAGAATTTTTTTGGGGTTTGGTTTTTTTTTTGGATTTTTTTGGGGGGGTTTTTTTTGGTTTTTTTCTAAGATTTTGGAGGTGTTTTGGGGGATTTTTAGGATTTTGGAGAATTTTTTGGGATTGGTTTGGGGTTTTTTTTGGGTTTTTTTTGGGGTTTTTTGTTGCTTTGACCCCCGAGTGACCTTTGACCCCGAGTGACCTTTGACCCCCCCACGTGACCTTTGACCCCCCCAGCTGCCCCGTCCTGCTGGTGGTCGGTGACTCCGCCCCCCACGAGGACGCCGTGGTGAGTGGGAAGGGGCGGGGCCTGGCGGGAGGGGGCGTGGACGCTGGGGCGGGGCCGGGTCGGTCTGACCCCGCCCCCTTGCCCGGCCCCGCCCCCAAGGTGGAGTGCAACGCCAAGCTGGACCCGACGCAGACGTCGTTCCTGAAGGTGACCTTTGACCCCGCGGTGACCCCGCGGTGACCCCCGACCCCCGCGTGACCCCCGACCCCCGCGTGACCCCCAGCTGACCAATCAGAGGCCGCTTCCCTTGCAGATGGCCGACGGGGGCGGGCAGCCGCAGATCGCCCAGGTGAGGGGGGGCGGGGAGGCGTGGTCAGGGGGCGTGGCTGGAGCTCAGGGGGGCGTGGCCAGCTCTCACCACGCCCCCTCCCCCCCAGCCCGGCCGGCTGACCGAGGCCATCAAGTACTTCCTGCAGGGCATGGGCTACAGTGAGTGACCACCGCTCATTAATATGCATTAGGGGTCATTAATATGCATGAGGGATCGTGAATATGCATGAGGACTTGGAATATATGCACGAGGGGTCATTAATATGCATGAGAGGTCATTAATATGCATGAGGACTTGGTATATATGCATGAGGGCTCAGTAATATGCAAGGGGGTCATTAATATGCATGAGGGATCG
>NW_024526434.1:0-1142 GCF_017590135.1 Pyrgilauda ruficollis | reverse complement strand
CAGGGTGAGACAAGTTTGTGTTTAAACACGGCTTTTACTATGAGAGTATACCCACAACTATTTACCTTGACCAGCATCAGCTACAGAAGCAATCCAGCAAACTGTAAGAAAGGCTGGAGAGCCAGCGGATCCTTGGGCTGTCCAATCCTGGTCTCACATACATGACAACCTCTGTAACGCACTACCACCCCTGCTGACACGATGTGGCCCGTACCTTGCCTAACTGAGAAGCAGAAAGTGTAAGTGACTGGGTTCCTCAAAAACAAATAGGCTGTCTGTAGCACACTCAAGACCCGACTCCAGATTTCTCTGCTCCCAGTATGTGAAAAGGCCTGGGCTTTGACCCTAGTTATGTGCAGGAATATAAAATGCATGTCAAAACTGAAGAGCTCCTAAAGTACCAGCCTGAGTGAGTGCACTCGTGACACCAAGCTTCTGGAATAGCAGCTGGCCTCAAAGAATACATCCTGCTCATCTACAGAAATACACTCTAACGGTAAGACACATACATACAGTAAGCAGCAAAATCTATTCCTTATTTTTAATTTCACTAAATTGGTGATTTCACAAGAGCTTTTTCCTCTTTTCAGGTGTTTTAAAACTTGAAATCTTGTTTACACGTTGCTCATCAATAAAAAAAAAATGGTTATCAACATGCTGCTCTGAAAATCTCCCCCCCTTTTCTTACACAGCTCCTTCAATCATGAATCCCAAACCCCTGTACAGTGGAGAGATCTACATAGATTAAATGTGGTTCAAGGTCAGGCAGGATTTCAGTTGCCAGTGAAGAAGAAACAAAGCCAATCCTACACATGAACTAGCATCCAATTTATATTCTTCTGGAAGGATATTCCTCATGGAAGGCTGCAATATCAAATACATGCAATTTAAATTGCCATTTTTGATAAAACTTTCAAAATCAACTTTAAATCTCCTGTATGAACCTGTTTTAAAACAGGTTTAAATGTCACAGGACCTATGTGCACCTTAGTGATCTTACACTAACTGCCTCACAGAAACCAAAATAATCACTCCAAGATTTCGACTGGGTTAAAAATAACAGAAAAACAAACAAACAAACAAACACCCAAACCAAAATAAAAACCCAAACCCACCTTTCCAGTAGTTTTATAAACAGAAGT
>NW_024526433.1:0-61765 GCF_017590135.1 Pyrgilauda ruficollis | reverse complement strand
CAGCCGAGCCCCCTGCCAGTGATCCACCAGCACCACTCAAAACCTCACCTCTGCCACGTGCTGGTTCTCCTCATGGCAGTGCAAGAAGAGTGGGAGCAGGCTCTGGCTCACAATTCTCTTCAGGGACTTTTTACCCTCCTCCACTACCAACTCCATCACCTTGCAGAAGAGATAAATGGAGAGCAGCTGCAGAAGGCTGTTGTCCTGGAGGAAAGAAGGAGGAAAAGACCTAAGCATGATATATCCAGTACTCCTGGGCAAAGGCCTGAAAATCCCGAGAGCACAAAATTTCTGGTCAGCGGCCGTCCTTACCAGGCACTCATCAATTTTCATTGGCTGCTCTGTCTTCAGAATCCTCTGGAGATCCGTCTTCTCCAAAAAACCAGCCGCACAATACAGCGTTTCCCGAGAGGCCTGGAGAGCAGCAGAGACCCAGAGATGGCCCCACAGCCCAGGGCACCGGACTCACATCCCTGTGCCAGGGCCTGGAGGAGGAGGCTGCAGCCCGCGAGGCGCCGGGCAGGAGGCAGCCGAGCCCCCTGCCAGTGATCCACCAGCACCACTCAAAACCTCACCTCTGCCACGTGCTGGTTCTCCTCATGGCAGTGCAAGAAGAGTGGGAGCAGGCTCTGGCTCACAATTCTCTTCAGGGACTTTTTACCCTCCTCCACTACCAACTCCATCACCTTGCAGAAGAGATAAATGGAGAGCAGCTGCAGAAGGCTGTTGTCCTGGAGGAAAGAAGGAGGAAAAGACCTAAGCATGATATATCCAGTACTCCTGGGCAAAGGCCTGAAAATCCCGAGAGCACAAAATTTCTGGTCAGCGGCCAGTGCCCATGGCTGGGGGCACAGAGCCTTCCTTACATGGTCAAAGAGTGGCAGGAGTGCCTCGGCTAGCTTTGGGGCAGAAGTGCTGGATATCATGAGATGTTTTTTCTGGAGCATCTTCTTCAACAGAGAGAGGGACATGCTGACCACCTCTCTATCTGCATCACCCAGCAGCTGCAGAAGGCTTCGAGACACGCTGCGTATAGGTCTGGCCTGTGTGGAACACAAGGCTGTGCTGGGAAGCCATGGACGGCTGCACCGCCAACAGCGCCCTGGCACTGCAAGCCCACCCTGCTGCTGCAGGGCCCAGAGGGCAAAGGCCTGACCCAAAGCACTGGGGCAGGGGAGGCAGGAGAGCTGGGAGCAGCTGCCTCAGCTGCCTCAGCCCTGCCAGCCCAAGGGGCTGCTTTCCCCAGCGCAGCTTCAGCCGCTGCCCCCTTCTCACCATCGAGGGATCCTTGCTGAGCACCACGAGGCCTCTGAGCGCCAGGCGACGCCTCTCCCTGCACTTGCTGTGCAGGCAACTTGACATGATCTTCAGGACAGTGTGAGCACATTTACTCAAGTCCAGGCACTCCAGGACCTGAAGGGCACAGGGCAGTGACAGGGGACCCGGCCGGCAGGCGCCCGGAACCGCACAGGGCTGGGCCCAGGCAGCAGCACAGGGCACGGGCAGCGTCCCAGGCAGCTGTGGCTACGAGAGGGCAGAGAGCTGGGAGGCAGCTCAGCGAGGCAGCGCTGGCCTTCAGGCTCACCTCCACAAGGAACGCCAGGGCGGGCAGATCCCAGTGTGGCTCCTCCCTGCTGAGCAGCCCAAGCAGGCGGAGCGCAATCCCAGAACACAAGGAGAGGGAGACACAGCGCATTTCTCTGGAAGGGGAAAAAAGACACCAAGACCCTGAGGTGGGGGGACCAAAGCTCTCCCAGGACTGACTCACAGAGGTCTGGTCTTTCCCCAGCATCCCTGGAGAGGATGTGAGCGCTGTGGGAGGTGGCCCCTTCAGGGCACCCTCCTCTCCCAGCCTTTTCCAGTCTCCTTGGCCGTCCCTCGGTGACAAGGCCCTCTGGCCCATGACCACGGGGACTGTGTGGGGCACCCGGGCACAGGGCACAAATGCCGGGGGCAGTGTGGAGGAGAAGGGGGTCTCACCTGGCCAGCAGACCCACGGCATAGTGCTGGGTGTGAGCACACAGCAGCGTGTCCCAGCCACGTTTCCGCTCCATAGCCATCACCTCTTTGTCACACTGCAGTCGGTAGAGCAGAGCCTTCATGGCCTGCACTGCAAACCTGTGTGCAGAGCAAAGCCCAGGTCACACTGGGAGCACCGGCCCTGGCCACAAGGGCATGGGAAGGACAGGAGGACTGGGACCTGCTGGGCTTGCTGGGAAGGTGGTGTTCCTCCTGGCATGCTCTCCAGAAGTTTTCAACTTCCTCTGGTGGCATCTGCTGTGTGGTGATGACAACATGGAAGAGCAGAGCCACAAACAGGCGGGCTGAATAAAGGTTCATGGCCTCTTGCCATTTAGGCACAATCACCCAGATCACCAGAGTTGCCTGCAAAAGAAGCAGCCCAAGACAGCGCTCAGCGCCGAGGTGTCCACGGGGCAGGGCCCAAGGGCAGACGCCAGGGGAGGCGCTGGCCTGGTGTCCCCTGAGTCTGCCCCTAGCCCAAGTTTCAGCCCAGCAACTGAGGATGGAGAGCTGCTGGAGAGGCAACCGGGTGGCAAGCAAAGGCCAGACCCAAAAACTCACAGCTAGGGCAAAAATGTCCTTGTTGTCCCCGTCGGAGGTGCATGTGCTGTGCAGAGGCCAATCCTCCATCACACAGAGCAGTGTTGCCAGCACCTTCTCCATTGTTGGTCCTGACGTGCCAATGGCTCTCCACATCATTGCAGCAGCTCTGTGGGATCAGGGCTCTGTGTCAGGGGTGTCTGAGTCACAGTGCCATGCCCTGTGCAGCTGTGGGGGCACAGGTGACAGAAGTGCTGGGTATCATGAGATGTTTTTTCTGGAGCATCTTCTTCAACAGAGAGAGGGACATGCTGACCACCTCTCTATCTGCATCACCCAGCAGCTGCAGAAGGCTTCGAGACACGCTGCGTATAGGTCTGGCCTGTGTGGAACACAAGGCTGTGCTGGGAAGCCATGGACGGCTGCACCGCCAACAGCGCCCTGGCACTGCAAGCCCACCCTGCTGCTGCAGGGCCCAGAGGGCAAAGGCCTGACCCAAAGCACTGGGGCAGGGGAGGCAGGAGAGCTGGGAGCAGCTGCCTCAGCTGCCTCAGCCCTGCCAGCCCAAGGGGCTGCTTTCCCCAGCGCAGCTTCAGCCGCTGCCCCCTTCTCACCATCGAGGGATCCTTGCTGAGCACCACGAGGCCTCTGAGCGCCAGGCGACGCCTCTCCCTGCACTTGCTGTGCAGGCAACTTGACATGATCTTCAGGACAGTGTGAGCACATTTACTCAAGTCCAGGCACTCCAGGACCTGAAGGGCACAGGGCAGTGACAGGGGACCCGGCCGGCAGGCGCCCGGAACCGCACAGGGCTGGGCCCAGGCAGCAGCACAGGGCACGGGCACCGTCCCAGGCAGCTGTGGCTACGAGAGGGCAGAGAGCTGGGAGGCAGCTCAGCGAGGCAGCGCTGGCCACCAGGCTCACCTCCACAAGGAATGCCAGGAAGGGCAGATCCCACCTTGGCTTTTCACTGCTGAGCATCAGGAGAAGGCGGTATGCGACATGGCAACACATGGGGGTCAAGACATGGCGCATCTCCCTGGAAGGGGGAAAAAGGGCACCAAGACCCTGAGGGGGGGCCAAAACTCTCCCAGGACTGATTCACAGAGGTCTGGTCTTTCCCCAGCATCCCTGGAGGGGATGTGAGTGCTGTGGGAGGTGGCCCCTTCTGGGCACCCTCCTCTCCCAGCCTTTTCCAGTCTCCTTGGCCGTCCCTCGGTGACGAGGCCCTCTGGCCCGTGATCACGGGGACTGTGTGGGGCACCCGGGCACAGGGCACAAATGCCGGGGGCAGTGTGGAGGAGAAGGGGGTCTCACCTGGCCAGCAGACCCACGGCATAGTGCTGGGTGTGAGCACAGAGCAGCGTGTCCCAGCCACACTTGCGCTCCATATCCATCACCTCATGGTCACACTGCAGTCGGTAGAGGAGAGCCTTCATGGCCTGCACTGCAAACCTGCGTGCAGAGCAAAGCCCAGGTCACACTGGGAGCACTGGCCCTGGCCACAAGGGCATGGGAAGGACAGGAGGACTGGGACCTGTTTGGCTTGCAAGGAAGGCGGTGTTCCTCCTGGCATGCTCTCCAGAAGTTTTCAACTTCCTCTGGTGGCATCTGCTGTGTGGTGATGACAACATGGTAGAGCAGAGCCGTAAACAGAGGGAAGAAAGAATGAATCGATACCTCATGGTACAGAGGCACCTGGACAATCACCCAGATCACCAGAGTTGCCTGCAAAAGAAGCAGCCCAAAACGGCGCTCAGTGCCGAGGTGTCCATGGGGCAGGGCTCAAGGGCAGCAGATGCAGGGGGAGCAGTGGGCCTGGTGCCCCCCGAGCCTGGCCCTAGCCCAGGTTTCAGCCCAACGACTGAGGCAGGGAGAGGATGGAGAGCTGCTGGAGAGACAACCGGGGGGTGAGAAGAGACCAGTTCCAGAAACTCACAGCCAGGGCAAAGACATCTGTGTCATCCCCATCGGAGGTGCACATTCTGCTCAGAGGCCAGTCCTCCATTACACGGACCAGTGTTGGCAGCACTTTCGCCATTGTTAGTCTTGTCTGGATCTCCTCCGGCTCTTCAGGCTGTTCTGCTGGGGCAGCTCCAGGGCCTTTTTTTGTCCCCCTGAACACTTTGAACAAGCCAAGGAATCTGGCTGCCATGCCAGAGTCTGGCCTTGAGGACATCTGAAAGAGAGCTGCCTCGGGATATTGCCAAGTCAGCAAGTCTTGCAGTTGTGCCTTGAAAGCACCTGCGACAGAGAAGCCTCAGGAAGGCAGCAGGACAGCAAGTCCTGCACTTTGGTCTTGAGGACTCCTGCCAAAATCACAGGAGACTCCTCGATAACGATTCAGGTCACCAAATCCCACGGTCTGGCCTGGCGTGCACAGGCCACAGGGATAGGAGATGTCTTGGAAAAGATGCGAGTCACCAAGTGCCACAGTCTGGCCGCGAGGCGAATGGGCAGGGTTTGAGGGCTGGAGGGCTGGAGGGAGGGAGGGAGCTATCTACAGGCAGGGCAAAGGCAGGAGCTATGGGAGCTTCCCACAGGCTCAGCTGTGCCAATCATCGGCTGTGCCTGGAGCTCCAGTGGCCATGGGAGATGGTGTCCTCTTCAGTGTCTCCTGGTGCTGTTCTTGGGACACTGGTTCACCGGATCCTGAAGATGCACCTAATTCTTCAGCTCTTCTGGCAAACTGGGCGTGAATATTCAGGTTACAGTGGGGATGGACCCGTGTCTTTCCTTGGGACTGAAATGGCTGTAAGAAAGAAGAGAGCCACAGTCAGCACCCACATCTGCATGAATCCTCGGAGACCCTCCTGCCAAGGTGTGCTGCTTTGTGCACCACAGACGTGATGTTTTGGGAGAAGCTGCTGGCAGGCTCCTCCGTGTCTGCTAGGAAACCAATCAATGGTTGGCTTTGGGAATTGATAATCTGGAAAGCTGTACACAAAAGGCTCTGTGAAAAACACATGTTAAAAACAAAAGAAACTTGGGGAACTTTCTCTTTTCCCTACTGGCCGACAAAGAGGTAACACATCTGGCCCAGCCGAGGCTTGGCTGAGGTCAGTGAAGAAGAAGAGTCCCAGATGGGAAAGATGAGGAGATGCCTTTAGTTTGAGGCCAAAATTCTCTTGTAAGTATATGGAGAATGATACTTTTTTTTTTCCTACAACGCATGAAGGAATGGGGAGATTAAAGTGTTCAAATTGTAGGTATTGAGCAAAGAGCTCCATGCTGAAGTCAGCAGATGTTAAAAGTAACTGTGATTCTTTGAGAAGTTTCAACAGAGATGGAGAAAAGAGTGATGAAGATCCGGTGTCCCCAGGAAGAGAAGATCTCTCTTACTAGAGATGAAGAGGATTGTAGAGCTAGATAACAAGAACTTTGCTTTTGAACAGCTCACCTTTAAAACAGTACCCCATAAGTTGACATGGCACATGAACACAGCTGTGGGAAAAGCTTGTGGAAAATGGGAGCGATTTCAGACTTGCAGATTTCCCTGGGTGGCTGCTATTCATGGAATTTGAGAGCCACGAGAGAACTGTTTTCTTGTGGAAAAGTCTCCATAACATTAATAAGAGGGACTTACTCCTTAAGCGAACAGAAGAAAGACTATTCCAGAGGTAGTAAACTGACTCAAAAGTTTGGTTTTGTCTCTTTACATAGTCAGTGGGAAAGAAAAAGTTGTAGGGGGAGGAGAAGTGTTCCGAAGGTTTTGTTCTGACTCTTATTACTCTTTCTTTTAGTTACTGTTAATAAATTTTTCTTCATACCCTTTTAAAGTTTTGAGCCCGCTCTGCCTTTCTCCTAATCCTGTCTCAAAGAGGAAATGAGTGAATACATTCTGGTGAGTGAACTGGTGATGAACCAGCACTGAACCCACCACACTAATTGGCACATTGGCCAGGCAATCATAAATTGGCAAACCAAAACCACTGCATCAAGGGTGTCCCACTCAGCTATTCTGTCAGCCAGAAGAGAGGAGGGGTCCCACGGGATCAGCCACAAGATGCTGGCCACGAATCCCCCCACCAGTGTCCCTGAAATCGCTCTGTGTGCTCTGCCCACGCCATCCCTCATCCACACAGGGAGCGAAGCCCACCGCAGCCGGGACAGGGATTGCAGCTTCCTGCCCGGGCATTGCAGCTCTCCCTGCCAGCCCCCGCTGCCAGCCCGCTGCCCTCACTCACCCTGACTGTGGGCCCGGAGCTCCTCCCTCTTCCTCGATAGGTACCGCGCGGCCATCCCTGTGAACACAGAGCCCGTCACGGCGCCGGCGGCACAGCTCCCTGCCAGCGCCGCGGCCACACGCCCCGCTGGCCCGGCAGGGCTCAGCCCGGGCCCTTGCCGCACGCTGCCGCCCAAGGAAGGGCACGGCTGCCAGAGGGCGGCAGCAGCGCCCAGGCCAGGCGGGGCTCCGCGGCGCCGGGCCCGGATGGCGCTGCCGGGGCAGCGGGCGGGGCTGGGCCCGAGCTGCGGCGGGCCGGGGAGGGAGCCCGGGCTCGTGGCTCACCCGTGAACCTGATGGCCGCCTCTCGCAGGGGCTCCTGTGGGCTCTCCAGGTAGCGCAGGGCCCGGCGCAGGTGCTCGGCCGCTCGGCTCCTGTCCTCTGCCAGCTGCAGAGAGCGGCAGCAGGGAAGGCTTGGCGCGGGCTCAGCCCCTCTGGCGGGCGCTCCCTGCCCCCAGCCCCGGCCTCCCCTGCCCGCACAGCCCCGAGGCGCGGCCAGCAGCCGCTGGCAGCGGCCGGAGGGGGCAGAGGGCCGGCTGCTGCCCGGGGAGCCGCGGTGCCGCCCCGCAGCCCCGCCGGGCCAGGGCTCCACGGGCACCCGGCTCGGGCCCACAGGAGCCTGGGGAGAGCTTGTGGTGAAAGGAGTTGATGAATAGGTAACTCAGGTAAGCATGACTTAAGTATTAAAGGTCAGCCAATATTAAGTGGAAGTCTAAGAAACAAGATAAGCTTTAGCCATTTTAAGTTAAGAGGAACAGAACGTGTCTTGTTAAGAGTCTTGGCTATGCTCTTTTTCCACATATCCAAAATAAGCCACCTGGTGCCTTCCAATAATCATTTTCCTGTTGGTTTATATTTTCCCAAAATTGGGATATTTCTGGGGTCCCAGAATGAGGATTTTTGCCTGTATCATTACATTGAAGGAGTCCAATTTCATTATTATATTTACAATTCTTCTTTTTCATTTCTCCTTGAGTCCAATACTGAGTTGATTCCTCTGGGATCCACCATGTAAAATTTCCATTGCTAACTTTAGATCTCTTACAGGGAGTTTTTCCTACTTCCTGATGAAAATTTTTCCCAGTGCACCAGAGACATTCCTCTCCTATCACTGTTGCGCTTAAAACCCACCCTTCTGGTTGGTTTTCTCCCCTTGTATTTATCTGGTTCCACTAAGGAGTTCAACGGGGCCTAAGCTACTGCCTTTCCATGGCCATTCTTAGGACATCAAAGCTCCCCCACAAACCCAACAGTTGATTATGTTAAGTTCCTTACTTATGCTTTCCCCTAAATCCACAAATTGAATTGTCCTAGGTTACAATATAAAGATGTATTCTATCCCCATCTTCAAGAGGTGTTGAAATCAGGAGGGGCATTGTTTTTCCTTATCTCCTGTTAATGGGCCAGTCAATGCCTTGCTGCATGACTCAGAGATAACTCCCTCTGGGAGCCATTTCTGTTTAAGGGGTAATCAAGGACCCACCACAGACTCATAAAATTATATCAGCCCATTGTGAGATGCTTCACCCGGGGAGGAGGAGCTAAGCATCCCACCTAGATATAATCTGGGTTTTGGGACAGAACAAGCCGCCCTTACCCACTGGTTTCCAGACAAGAATACCAGATCTTTTCTATGGGATCACCACTTCAACAAGACCATTTCATCCAGACTGCTACCACCACCCTAACTAGCAGGGTGAAAGGTTGTGTTCTGACTCTGTCAGTGTTTTTTCTTTTGTATTATTGCATGTATTTTGGTTTTTTTCTTTTCCTAATAAATTGTATTTCTGACTTGGAGTCTCTCACTGGTTTTGCTTTCAAAGTCCAGCATAGGACTCAAGGTACTGAGAAAAATCAGAATTACAATTTTGTATTATAGAAACCACCTACTTGCTATGATGCACAACATGCTTATATGGGTCTTACACCTAGCTCTCTATATTTTTCCACACATGGGGAATTATCTGCTGATGGTTATACTCCTGTGTAGACCAGGGTATAGTATAAAAATTGCTTAATTTGTCTTTTATGTCTATTGCATGATAACCTCCGGGGCAATGAACATAATTTGTAATATGTACTCAATTTTGTTTGCTTGTCCTAATCTAGGCTGCTACGTCTGTGGCCTCAACAATCGCACCCAGCCCCTGGGGGGGAGGGGTAAATAATACTTTTTCCAGCCTTTCAGGCTTGACACAGCATTTTGAAAATGTTGACTTCTCCCTGGATGCCAAGGACAGCAAGTGTTGTTAGTTCTGCTTTGTCTTCTCTGCACAGCCTGCAACATGCTTAGAAACAAAGCACTGCATGGCGTGGTGCAGCATCTTCTTGAGGAAGAGAAGAGAATCAAAGCAACATCCATGTCCGCACAGAATGCCACAGAGAAGAAACGAACCAAACACAAAACAACAGCATCCTTGTCTACGCAGACTGTCACAGAGGAGAAAGGAACCAAAAGTAAAGCAACAGTGTCTGTCTACACAGACTGTCACAGAGGAGAAAGGAACCAAAAGGGGCGTCAGCATCTCCACACAGACTGTCACCAAACCAGAACAGCCTGAACCAGTAGTTGCCCCCGTTCAGAAGCAGAAATCAAAGAGCAAATCAGTCTGCATAGTGACTGACGAGGATGCGGCAGGACCCTCGCATTCAGCGGAAGAGACAGAGCCAGAAATCATCACTCGCTGTCTGTCCCTGGGTGAGCTGCGTGACCTGTGGAGGGAATTCACCCCCCAGATGAATGAGTCCATCCTGACCTGGCTGCTAAGCATCTGGGACACTGCAGCCAGTGTCACCATTCTGGATGGAAATGAGGCCAGGCAACAGGGATCGATGTCCTCCAGTGCCAGTAAATGAATGTCCATGTGCCAGTAAAAGAAAATCAATTGCTCCTCTATTTTCAAGGGTAGCGTGTCTAACACTATTAACATCTGTCAACATATCACTGATTGCAGAGGATGTGACATTAGTTTGTTTACTCAGCCAACATCCAACACGATCTAATTGTTTCAATGCCATTGCTGAAGCCAGTTGGGGTAAAAACAAACCTGCTGAAACCCTTTTGGCAGCATTCCAAGGCATGAAATCACTCTTACAATTCTCATCATAATGATAAGCAGATCTCGTTCCCTTATGTTTCTTCTTAATGACTGCTTTAGCAGAAGGTGCTATCACAGTGAGCATTCCCATGCTACATGGGCCACCTTCAAGGCGTGATGGAATGGCTTACCAAGCCCTATTTCCACAAATACACAGACCATTGTTCCATTTGTCCTTACTTTTCTACTTTTTACGTAATTTTTCTGCTAACTTATTTAATAACCACTGCTTAGCTCTAATCACAGTTCTGCTGAGGCCTGCCTTTCACAGCTTTCCCAAAACCCTCTAATTTTATCGATTCCCACACACCCCTCCTGCTAAAGCAGGTTCACCTAGAGCAGGTTGCACAGGATTTATGTCCAACAGGTTTTCAACATCTACTGCAAAGGAAACACCACAACCTCTCTGGTCAATCTCTTCCAGTGCTTGGTCACCCTCAGTGTAAAGCAGTCTGCCCTCATGTTCCTATTGAACTTCCTGTGTTTCAAGTTTGTGCCCATTGCTCCTTGACCTCTTTCTGGGCACCAGTGAAAAAGTCTGGCCTGTCCTCTTGACACCTGCTCTTAAGACACTCTATGCATCCCCTTTCAGTCATCTCTTGGTGAGGCTGAACAGGCCCAGCTCCCTCAGCCTTTCCTTGTAAGAGAGAAGCTTCAGTCCCCTCATAATTTTCCTAGCCTTCTGCTTGTTCTGCTGCAGGATCTCCATATCCCTCTTGTCCTGCCGAGCCCAGAACTGGACACAGCACTCCAGATGTTCCTCACCAGGGCTGAGTAGAAGGACAGGATCACCTCCTGTGACTTGCTGGCAAAGCTCTTCCCAATAGACACCAGGATACCTTTGGCTTTCTTGACCATGAGGACACACTGCTGGCTCATGGACACCTTGTGTCCCCCAGGTCCTTCTCCACGGAGCTGTTTCCCAGCAAATCAGTCCCTAGCCTGTAATGGTCCATGCAGTTATTCCTCCTCAGGTACAGGACCCTGCACTTGCCTTTGTTCAACTTCATTAGGCTCTTCTCTGCCCAATTCCTCAGCCTGGCCAGGTCTGGCTCAATGGCAGCACAGTCTTCTGGTGTACCTGGTGTAACAGTGGTTTAGCTCAGACCAGGAAAGTACTTTTGAAATACATCTCCCAGCAGTCCCTGCTCTGACTCACAGCATGCAGATGTTTCTGAGTGCCAAGCTCAATTCATTTTGCATGAAATTATGCTGGAAAATTTGCTCCAGAGGCACACCCACTGCACTCCAGCCACAAATAGGCATGCAGGCTGTAGGATCAGAGTAGAGTTAGACTAATAGTAAATAAAAAGTTCTCAAAATGTGGATGTTAGGTACCAAAGCCCAAACATTTCTGCCTAGAGTCTTCTACTCTTGATCTGTTCTGCTTGCTAAGGCAGACATAGCTTCCATATGATATCAATTGTATCAAACAGATGATAAAATAGAACAAATTTTAGTCATGTTGTGATCAACAGCTAAGTACCTATTCATGTCGTTTAATTCCCTATTGAAAAGATCTTTTCACCACTTATGCCTCTAATTTTGCAGAAAGAGGAGATGTGGATAAATAACAGTGACCTTTGCAGTAAAATTCATTAGGAACTTGGGAATTTTTGTGTTGTTTCACATTGAATAACCTTTAAATGGATACACATTGCTATGCTTCTTAGTGCTAGTATATTTTCTGCAAGCCTATTCCAAAGTAGGACACATGATTATGTACAATAATGGCTCAAAAGTGATTTTCTTAGTAAAGCTAAAGTAAGTCAAGTAATTTTTTATCCCAGTTAAACATTTGCCTTAGGGTGATGATGCACTGACACTTGTTTATTAAGTTCTTGCACACGAGGATTTGGAAGTGCAAGATACAGATTTTTAAAAATCCACATTTGTTCTGATATACATAATCCTACCTAATTAAGCATTGCCAATTTGCTGTTTGTCCCATAGAAGGTAGTTCAAGGTTTTGCGTTTGATATTTGTGTGAGCAGAAACAGGCAGTGAATTAAATATATTCCCTAACTATGGAAATTGTCTTGGGAAGGAAGAAAATAGCTTTCTCAGATTGAGTAACAAAATTGATCTTGAAATATCTGCCTATAGATTTAATAGATCCCATAGTTTAAACCACACCTATTATATCAGTTCTACTTAGGTTTGCCAATTGATTCAATTGCTGCATTAATCTAATAGCAGCAATTTTGTTTACACTTTCTGTTACTTGATGGAGCTACTGTAGTGTTTTTGAAGAATTCTCCTGCTATTTAAAATCTTTTATTTTTTAAGTATAACAAAGTATCTTTCAGTTCAGCAAAGATCTCTCTTCATATCTAGTCCCATCCCTGTAATTTAGAACCAAAAATACATTTCACTGCAGGCAATTTTCACTGCTGTCCATCCTGCTGAGCTAATACAGCTAAGACAGAGTGAGTTGAGTCCTACTTGTTCTTATGCAGAAATCACAGAATTAATTCCTGTTAGAGGTCCAACCTGTTATACCTGTGTAAACCTACAAAGGGTAATGGGGTTGCACAAGTGTCAGTAAAGGCATAATAGGTTTAATCAAGCATAACAGAAAGTAAATTGCTCTGCAAAATCCTCATTACTGTAGACGAAGTGCATTCATCTGTCTCAACTGTTAAGCCATAAGCTGTCTGGGCAAAGGCAGTTCCTCCAACAATGATTCTCATTTCAAGTGAAACCTCTAGGTGACATAGTACAAACAAGTAATGATTATATGATAATAACCTGAACTGACTACTAGAAAGAGTATCAGTTTGCTCAACACAGCTGTTGAGGTACAAACGCCCTAGGTATTCTAGAAATTGCACTGAAAGACAATCAGTGAGGACAGCAAATATATTGCTTTTAGTTATGTTTCCAACAAATGTTGAATTATGTAGGCAGGTTCTTATTCAAGTATGGAGAGTTAATAGTAAGTACTTTTCCCCCCAAAACCAGAACACTTTGTATTACAAAAAAAAACCCTATCAACTCATATCCAAACATTTTTTAAAAGCTATTAAAAGATTCTTGTTGGGTCACCAATATATCAGGCTATGTCTAGAGAGTGTGAATAAAGATTAACTTAAATAAACTAAATCTCTCTGCTCATCATTTTGCTTGAATAGTATAAATAGAGGATTAACAGTATATTTGGAGACATGAGCCATAGTAGACAGTGATATTATATTATGACAAACTATGACAATGCAACAGAATCTGAAGTATAATCTGAGAGCAGATTCTTGTTTATGGAGAAACCATATGTCACATTTTGTTAAGACTAGCAGCAATTATGTGAGAATTTGGCTTCCTGGCATCCATGTTACACTGAAAACTTATTTCTGTACAGATTGGTAGGGTTCAAGGTCTGGAGGACCACTGCAGTCACCTCTTCTAATTTGAGCTTTCAAATCTTTCAGCTTTTGTATGCTTTTGTGGATGGACTCAGAATGATCAGACAGGTTCATACAACACAATCCTTCAAATTCCTCACAACCATGTCCATGTCCAGTGCCAGTAAATGAATGTCCATGTGCCAGTAAAAGAAAATCAATTGCTCCTCTATTTTCAAGGGTAGCGTGTCTAACACTATTAACATCTGTCAACATATCACTGATTGCAGAGGATGTGACATTAGTTTGTTTACTCAGCCAACATCCAACACGATCTAATTGTTTCAATGCCATTGCTGAAGCCAGTTGGGGTAAAAACAAACCTGCTGAAACCCTTTTGGCAGCATTCCGAGGCATGAAATCACTCTTACAATTCTCATCATAATGATGAGCAGATCTCGTTCCCCTATGTTTCTTCTTAATGACTGCTTTAGCAGTAGGTGCTATCACAGTGAGCATTCCAATGCTACATGGACCACCTTCAAGGTGTGATGGAATGCCTTGCCAAGCCCTATCTCCACAAATGAACCAATGTCCTTTTGGCAATTGTTGTGGATATTGGTCAGCCTTGGAAAGCACATCCCAACTGTTTGAATAATCACACCAAAAACTTAAATTTCTGTATGCAAAATATTGAGGAGTAATATTGTACTTTGGAGGATCACCATCTCACTAATCATTAGCTGTACATGTAAGGCAAAAAATAAATTTTTAAAGAACCAAGGATTTCTAATTCCTGGGGTTCAGATATTGCTTTGGGAAGTTCTTTGGCCCAAATGTTCCAATTCAATACAGGATTGCTCCCACTGTCAGTTACACCAGGCTTACTATTAGATTGCTTTTTGATCACAGGCAAATCCTGTACTGGCACACCAACTAGACAGGTTGAGAAAGGCTTTTCTGGTTCCGAATTAGACAAACATGTGGTATTTGAGCCTGCTGCCTTGGCTAAGGTCACCCAAACATTTGTTTTTGGTTGTTCCACAGGAAAATCTGCACTACAAGAATCAATTAAAACCAACCAACACCATCACAGCATTTGATTTTGCTCCATCCTTTTCATGAGCTAATTTTTGGCAAAAAATTTTCCCATATGTATAAATTTGAAAACTTTGCTTTTGACCTAAAAATAAAATTCCACCTTTGAAAGTCCAATAGAGGGGATCTATGACGTAACAAAGCAAAAACCACACTTTTGCCAAAAATCAGCTCTATGAAACCAACAATTGACACATTTAAAAATAGCATAAAATCAGAGTTTGCAGGTTCCACCGATGAACAAGGCATGTCAGGTGTAACCCATGATCCCTCTGTTCGGCTCACACCTGTGTACTCGCTCCTACGGTCTTGGACTCATCAACATGTTCTGGGGTGCGATATGGTTTGGTGTTTTTGGCTGGGACTCAATTCATGCACCTGTAGAGACAGAAGCATACCCTTTGCCCCAAGTGATTAATTGAAAAGGACCTTCAATTTGTCCAGTATCAGGATTTCTAATTAAAACAGGGGGATTTTCTTTCAGTTTTGCCTGTGTGTTATTTGAAAAATGCCTAAAAATTGGTGGGTTGGGTTCTGCAACAGAGCTGTTTAAAAAATTAAAAACATACAAAGCTTTGTTCAACCTCATCTGTAGTGTGACCTCTACTCCCTCCTTCTGTTGATCAATGTTATAGGTAAAAATGAAATAGGCCCGCTTCTAATAAAAATAAAAATAAAAATTTACTTTTGGAAATTTGAAACATTCGCACAAGTGCTTACACATTTTGGTGAAAAAAGGCATGACTCAGTTTTGCTTGTTCAAAAATGTTTGGCAAAGTGTTTGAAATAACCATTGTCAGTTTGTCTGCTCTCACGTTTCCTTCTACTAAAAATCCAGGAAGCGAAGAATGAGCCCTAATGTGAGAAAAAAAATATGGATTAGTTCTATATTACAAAGTTGTATAAAGACATGAAAGCCAATGATATAGACTGTCATTACTAACATCCTTTAAAAATGATCCTTCTAATCTTTTAACTACATTAGCAACATAAGCAGAACCTGTGATTAGATTAAAATGTTGTGGAAAGAGCTGAAAAGCCCAAACCAGAGCTGCAAGTTCAACAATCTGAGAAGATCCTTCTACTCTTTGAATATCTGACTCCCAAGCATTAGTTTTTCGGTTCAACCAAGTTATGACTGATTTGTGACTTTTGCCAGATCCATCAGTGAAGAAGGTTATTGCATTTAAACGTTCTTCACTTAACATAGGTTTCTCTCTAAAACTCAATTTTGCTTGCAATAATTTGTGAGCTGGGTAATGAACAGAACAAGCACCTGGGAAGTTCAACAATGCATACTGCAAATCATCAGAATTTTGCATTGCCCAATCAAGATAATCTTTTTTCAATGGTAAATAGATAACTGCAAATTCTTGACCTGCTAAACTTAACAATCTTGTTCTGGCCTTAATTACAATTTGTGCCATCATCTCTAAAACTGTAAAAATAGTCTTTGGAAACTTGTAGGGAAGAAAAATCCATTCTATTATCAACAAAGGATCCTTCTCAGAAGGGTCCTACTGAAAAATGAGACCACAAAGTTGCATTTTTTATCCTAAAATTGCAAAAAAAGAAAGGCTTTTCTGGAACACAGCGATGAGCTTGTCGTCTTTGGAGAGCTTCCATGACCTTGTCAAGGGCTGCATGATCTTCAGGTGTAAGAGTTCTAGGAGAGTTGATGTCACAGCTTTCTCTCAGTAAATTGAAAAGTGGACCCAATTCGTCATCGGTAATTCCCAAAACAGGTCTGATCCAATTGATTTTTCCTAGAAGCTGTTGTAAATCATGCAGTTTGTTAATATTGGTCCAGAGCTGTATCTTCTGTGGTGTAATTGTTTTTTCAGTCATCTTCCATCCCAGATACTTCCAGGGTGGAACTTTTTGGATTTTTGTTGTAGAAATTTCAAGTCCAGCATTTTGGATTTCAGTAACAACACTGGCACAGATTTGATCCATCTCTGTCTGCGCTGGAGCTGAGATGAGCAAATCATCCATGTAGTGCAGAATCATGGATCTTGGATACTTCTGTCGAACTGGAGACAAAGCCTGTGCAACAAAATATTGGCAAATTATAGGCAAATTCTTCATTCCTTGGGGCAATGATTTCCAGTGATATCTCTGCATGGGTTCTCCTAGATTGATGGTGGGAACTGAAAAGGCAAATCTTGGAGCATCATCAAGATGAAGTGGGATATGGAAAAAACAGTCCTTTAAATCAATGACAACTAGAGGCCAGTATTTTGGGATCACTGATAAAGAAGGAAGTCCAGGTTGAAGAGGTCCCATGTCTTCAGTCACTTCACTGATCTTCCTCAGGTAGTGAAGCAACCTCCAGGAGTCTGATGTCTTCTTGTGGATGACGAATACTGGTGGATTCCAGGGACTATTCGTGGGGGCTATGAGACCTTGCTGCAATTGTTCCTTTACCAATATTTTAAGTATATTCAATTTTTTTCTCTGTTAAAGGCCATTGATCAATCCATATACGATGATCAGTTTTCCAGTTCAGCTTTAAAGTGGCAGGTTTCAACGTGGTTTTCATCACAGGCCCACTTCCAGTTTTGCTCCCCACTGGGACAGGATGTCTCTACCCCAGCCGGTGAGAGGCTTCTGAACAACAAAAGGATGCACTGTCGCTGTCTTTCCTTCAGGACCTGTAATGTTAATCATGGATGCACTTTGCAAACACACAGTAGCACCTCCAATCCCTGTGAGGGAACCTGCAGGAGCTACCAAATCCCAATCACTGGGCCAAAACTTGTGAGAAATTACAGTGACATCTGCACCAGTATCCGGCATGCCTGTAATGTAAATTGTTTTACCACGGTGAGTCAGGCTACAAGTCAATTTTGCTTGGTTGTGGTCCAAACATTGCACCCAAAAGATCTCAGGACCTGAGGTACCAAATGGCACAGACATAACTGAATTGTTTGGAAAGTTGTTTTGCTTGGGTGTATTCATAGGTAGAAGAAATGCAATAGCTATAGGTGTTTTTGGTGGAATTACGATAGGAACACTAAATGCAAGAGCTAATATTACTAGCTCTTCATTACAATTTACTGAAACAATGGCGGGAAGGATTGAAAGGCCAAGAATTTTGATGCTGGCTTTGCCTAGAATAAAAAATCTTGTCTTTGTTGAAAAAGATGTTTGCCATAACTGCAGGCTTTGCAAGCCTCGTGGGTTGACTGCTCCTGTAGAAACAGAAGGCTGCACAAGCTGACAGTCAGGGCAAGTACAGACGATAGGCTTTAGCTTGACTTTTGGAAATTTGAAACATTCGCACAAGTGCTTACACATTTTGGTGAAAAAAGGCATGACTCAGTTTTGCTTGTTCAAAAATGTTTGGCAAAGTGTTTGAAATAACCATTGTCAGTTTGTCTGCTCTCACGTTTCCTTCTACTAAAAATCCAGGAAGCGAAGAATGAGCCCTAATGTGAGAAAAAAAATATGGATTAGTTCTATATTACAAAGTTGTATAAAGACATGAAAGCCAATGATATAGACTGTCATTACTAACATCCTTTAAAAATGATCCTTCTAATCTTTTAACTACATTAGCAACATAAGCAGAACCTGTGATTAGATTAAAATGTTGTGGAAAGAGCTGAAAAGCCCAAACCAGAGCTGCAAGTTCAACAATCTGAGAAGATCCTTCTACTCTTTGAATATCTGACTCCCAAGCATTAGTTTTTCGGTTCAACCAAGTTATGACTGATTTGTGACTTTTGCCAGATCCATCAGTGAAGAAGGTTATTGCATTTAAACGTTCTTCACTTAACATAGGTTTCTCTCTAAAACTCAATTTTGCTTGCAATAATTTGTGAGCTGGGTAATGAACAGAACAAGCACCTGGGAAGTTCAACAATGCATACTGCAAATCATCAGAATTTTGCATTGCCCAATCAAGATAATCTTTTTTCAATGGTAAATAGATAACTGCAAATTCTTGACCTGCTAAACTTAACAATCTTGTTCTGGCCTTAATTACAATTTGTGCCATCATCTCTAAAACTGTAAAAATAGTCTTTGGAAACTTGTAGGGAAGAAAAATCCATTCTATTATCAACAAAGGATCCTTCTCAGAAGGGTCCTACTGAAAAATGAGACCACAAAGTTGCATTTTTTATCCTAAAATTGCAAAAAAAGAAAGGCTTTTCTGGAACACAGCGATGAGCTTGTCGTCTTTGGAGAGCTTCCATGACCTTGTCAAGGGCTGCATGATCTTCAGGTGTAAGAGTTCTAGGAGAGTTGATGTCACAGCTTTCTCTCAGTAAATTGAAAAGTGGACCCAATTCGTCATCGGTAATTCCCAAAACAGGTCTGATCCAATTGATTTTTCCTAGAAGCTGTTGTAAATCATGTAGTTTGTTAATATTGGTCCAGAGCTGTATCTTCTGTGGTGTAATTGTTTTTTCAGTCATCTTCCATCCCAGATACTTCCAGGGTGGAACCTTTTGGATTTTTGTTGTAGAAATTTCAAGTCCAGCATTTTGGATTTCAGTAACAACACTGGCACAGATTTGATCCATCTCTGTCTGCGCTGGAGCTGAGATGAGCAAATCATCCATGTAGTGCAGAATCATGGATCTTGGATACTTCTGTTGAACTGGAGACAAAGCCTGTGCAACAAAATATTGGCAAATTATAGGCAAATTCTTCATTCCTTGGGGCAATGATTTCCAGTGATATCTCTGCATGGGTTCTCCTAGATTGATGGTGGGAACTGAAAAGGCAAATCTTGGAGCATCATCAAGATGAAGTGGGATATGGAAAAAACAGTCCTTTAAATCAATGACAACTAGAGGCCAGTATTTTGGGATCACTGATAAAGAAGGAAGTCCAGGTTGAAGAGGTCCCATGTCTTCAGTCACTTCACTGATCTTCCTCAGGTAGTGAAGCAACCTCCAGGAGTCTGATGTCTTCTTGTGGATGACGAATACTGGTGGATTCCAGGGACTATTCGTGGGGGCTATGAGACCTTGCTGCAATTGTTCCTTTACCAATATTTTAAGTATATTCAATTTTTTTCTCTGTTAAAGGCCATTGATCAATCCATATACGATGATCAGTTTTCCAGTTCAGCTTTAAAGTGGCAGGTTTCAACGTGGTTTTCATCACAGGCCCACTTCCAGTTTTGCTCCCCACTGGGACAGGATGTCTCTACCCCAGCCGGTGAGAGGCTTCTGAACAACAAAAGGATGCACTGTCGCTGTCTTTCCTTCAGGACCTGTAATGTTAATCATGGATGCACTTTGCAAACACACAGTAGCACCTCCAATCCCTGTGAGGGAACCTGCAGGAGCTACCAAATCCCAATCACTGGGCCAAAACTTGTGAGAAATTACAGTGACATCTGCACCAGTATCCGGCATGCCTGTAATGTAAATTGTTTTACCACGGTGAGTCAGGCTACAAGTCAATTTTGCTTGGTTGTGGTCCAAACATTGCACCCAAAAGATCTCAGGACCTGAGGTACCAAATGGCACAGACATAACTGAATTGTTTGGAAAGTTGTTTTGCTTGGGTGTATTCATAGGTAGAAGAAATGCAATAGCTATAGGTGTTTTTGGTGGAATTACGATAGGAACACTAAATGCAAGAGCTAATATTACTAGCTCTTCATTACAATTTACTGAAACAATGGCGGGAAGGATTGAAAGGCCAAGAATTTTGATGCTGGCTTTGCCTAGAATAAAAAATCTTGTCTTTGTTGAAAAAGATTGACAATTCCAGTAGGAATGCTTTCATAACAAAAATTATTTAAAAGGTGTACCAATTTTGAGGAGATCAATTCGAACCTTTGCTTGGATGGTATTGAGGTGGAACCATTTGAAGAATGGTTGATTGTGGGATAAATGATTGAGGTCCCAATACCACTTGGCTGGGTAATTAGCTGTAAGGAGGTACCACTACTTGTGTCGAGGCGTGGTGCTAATCCGCGCTCTTTATTGAGTTTAACAACAAAAGTTTGCCATTGATGTCGAATTGAGAGGGACAGTGCTTAGCAAGATGCTTCCTTTCCGACATCGAGGGCAAATAGAAAGTTGTTTGGGTTGAATTGTTTTTGTAGGGCAATCTTTTTTAATGTATCTTGGTTTATCACAAGCAAAGCAACAAGCCTTTTTATCAGAGTCCAACTGTACAGTACCAACAGATTTTTCCAAAAGTTTTGTTTGTGCTTCCAGGGCCTTTTCAAATTTTTCCATTTGTTGTGCTAAATTATTTCCCAATATTTTTCCTAACTTTTCTTGAGATTCTGCAATCTGCTTTCCAAAAGCATTGACTTGCACGTTAGCAAGATGTTGTGGAGAGGTGAGCTTACTGCAAGCTGTTAGCACCTGTGTTATAGTTGGAGGTTGATCAGGTAAAGTTAAAATAATTTTTCTACATTCTTCATTAGCATTTACAAAAGCAAGGTTTTGATTAATATAGGAATGAGCTTGTTCATCTGTGTCCTAGGGTGAGGTTATGATGCTAGAGCTCCAGTACGAGCTGGAGTCCAAGACAGCACAGTGGTATGCCACTATTGATATTGCCAATGCATTTTTCTCCATTCCCCTGAGAGCAGAATGCAGACCTCAGTTTGCTTTCACGTAGAGGGGAGTGCAGTACACCTGGAACCGACTGCCCCAGGGGTGGAAGCACAGCCCCACCATCTGCCATGGACTGATCCAGTGTACACTAGAAAAGGGTGAGGCTCCAGGATACCCACAATATATTAATGACATCATTGTGTGGGGGAACACAGCTGCAGAAGTGTTTGAGAAAGGAGAGAAAATTATCCAAATCCTCCTGGAAGCTGGTTTTGCCATCAAAAAAAGCAAAGTAAAAGGACCAGCTCGTGAGATTCAGTTCCTAGGAGTAAAGTGGCAAGATGGACGGCGTCAGATTCCTACGGATGTCATCAACAAGATCGCAGCTATGTCTCCACCAACCAATAAGAAGGAGACACAAGCTTTCCTGGGTGCCATAGGTTTTTGGAGAATGCACATTCCTGAGTACAGCCAGATTGTGAGTCCTCTCTACCTGGTCACCCGTAAGAAGAACACTTTCCACTGGGGCCCTGAGCAACAACAAGCCTTTGCCCAGATCAAGCAGGAGATCGCTCATGCAGTAGCCCTTGGCCCAGTCAGGACAGGACCAGAGGTGAAGAACATGCTCTATTCTGCAGCAGGGAACCACGGTTTATCCTGGAGTCTTTAGCAGAAGGTGCCTGGGGAGACTCGAGGTCAACCACTGAGATTTTGGAGTCGAAGCTACAGAAGATCTGAATCTAACTGCACTCCAACAGAGAAAGAAATCTTGGCTGCCTATGAAGGAGTCCAAGCTGCCTCAGAAGTGATTGGTACAGAAGCACAACTCCTCCTGGCACCCCGACTACCCGTGCTGGGATGGATGTTTAAAGGCAAGGTTCCTTCCACCCACCATGCCACCAGTGGTACATATCAGATGTTTATTAAGGAAGACTGTGTGGATCAATTCTGCCTGAAGTACAGACAGACTCATTCGTGGGGTTGTCTTTGCTCACGGACCAGGTTGCACGTGGTAGATAATGCAAAGAGATAGAACAACACGATGTGTACCTCAGGGAGATCTGATTGTGGAATGAAGATGATATGCAAATATCACTGTTAGATGTTACTGCCATTGTCTGTACATTAAATCATACAGACATGAGATAGAAGAAAATGTGTAAGTGTTGAAGATCTGAGCAAGTAAAAGATGGAGAAGGAAATGTATAAGTGTAGAAGGTCTGAGCGAGTGGAAGACAGAGTTTTGAGTGAGTAAAATGAAAGTGGAGAATCCTGCAGCTCCGTAGTATGAAGCCGAGATTCAATAGTCTGGTGTGGGGGATGCAATGAAGGTATAAGAAGTATAGCTTGTAATTTTGGGGGGAGAACAGACAGAAGTTTTACATTAATAAAATGCATGATGTGTGGTAGTATGTTGACGATATGGAGATAAAGGGTGGAATGTGCTAGGGTGAGGTTATGATGCTTGTATCCCCAATCGTGTGTTCTGTTGGTGCTGGATGTTATGTTCTGTGCCTTCATAACTGGCTCTGAGGAGCAAGGTTTGTTTTGGTTTGTTATCAGCCTGCTCCCCCACGGCTGGCGGGACAGAGAGACGGGACAGTACATAGCGCGGTTTTTGCTTTTGGCTTTGCTTTTTGCTGCTTTGCTTTGCTCTTGCTCCTGCTTCGCTCCTGCTTTGCTCCCGCTCTGCTTTTGCTTTTTGCTTCTGTTAGTTTAGCTAAGCAGTCCAGATTTTTCCCTGGACTGTTTTTTCCCTTCCCTTCTTGAAACCATTCAAACCTGCTCTTGAAATCTGCTCCAGACTGGGACCTGGGAAACACCGAGAGTTTACATCTTGTGGCTGCAGCAGCCATCCCCAGTGCCGGAGGGAGCAACAACAGAGCAACCACTCCCAGGAAAGACTTTCTGAATTTGTCATCCTACAGAAGAACAGGTAGTCATCAGCTGTCCCAGGAACCCTGCCAAGAAGCTCCAGGTTCTTCTTGGCAGAGGTGTTGCTGCAGCAACAAGCTTTACTGGGAGCCCTGCCAGGAAGGGCCGGTGTTGTAGTTTGTTTTGGGGGGGGGGCACCCCGGGGTGTCCCCAGAGGGTCCCCTAGGCTGTGAAGTGGCTGGCAGCAGCGGGCAGGCAAGGAGACTGCACACGGCTTCTGAGGGTGCTGATTGATGAGGGTTTATTGGGGGTCCCATCCCCGGGAACAGCATGGGTACTGAGGGAGGAGGGGGAGGGGGAAGGAGGGGGAGAGGGAGAGCCTAGGGGATGGAAGGGCCAAGAGGGGAGGAGAAGGGCTAAGGGAGGGGAAAGGCTAAGAGCGCGACTGATTTCGCTAGCACAGCTTAAGAGGGGAATTGAAGTGGGCGCGGAATCACACTTGGGCCAATGGGATTACACATACATGATGGTTCAGGGCAGGACCACAGGCTTGGGATATACCTTACATTTTGGAGGGGTGAGACAGAGCATACCATTTAAATAAAATGCAATACTGCAGGCCAGGGAGCAAAGTTCCAAGGTCTTGGCAGCAGTGCCGCCTGAGCAACAAGCCTCCCCGGGAGCCCTCCCAGGAAGGGCAGAACAGAGGTCCACATTCCTAACAACCCCCCCGCCATGGAGGTAGCAGCTGAGGGATGAGTTTTATTGGTTAAAGAAAGAGAGCCAGAGCCTGATGAATCAGGCCTCAGTTCAGTAAAGAGGGTTTCATTAGAGTCATACAAATCGGGCTGCTCTCGAACTGCAGGTCCTGAATTTGTATTTGTAACACTTTCCAATGAGCTGTTACAGATTCCACACCGTATCCTCACATGTGGGACTGTAAGAGTCACCCCTGCCACTGTTTCCCCTTCCCAGGAAGCCACCCCCTCAGATCAGGCTCAGGCAGGCAGATTGCTTTGTAGTTCTGAGAATTCTTTTCATATAGCTTCCTCCCCCAGGCTTCTTCCAGGGTTTTCGCCGCTTTTGGTTCACATGTGGGAATACAGCTGGAAAACTCTCAGCTCCAAGCTGCAGTCTCAACATGCTGTTTCCCCCCCCCACCATTCTTCCTTCTCCAGGCAGTGCCATCCTGGCCCTGCTCGGCCCCTGGCTGCCACCTGCCTCCTCTGTCCTCCCCCTTGCCCACTCCCCTGCAGTCAAAGACAAATCCAAAACCTCCCCACCACCTGTAACCAGAGGCTGGGGAACCAAAAGCGGTGAAAACCCTGGAAGAGGCTCCCCCTTAGGAGGTTTTCTCCCAGATTTACCCTAATCCAAGACAATCTGGACATTGTTTTTCGACTGCTTGGGTTAATCTATCTGGGAAAGAACCAAAGGACACTGTTTCATCTTGTCTGATAGTAGCATAAGTATTTACATGGGTACCAGCTGGCTCAACTGAAAATAAAGCTTTTCTAGCAGCATCTTTAATATCTGTTAGTACAGCCCGAGGCAATTCCACCCCTTGATTTTCTGGTCTATGGAAAGGTGGATCCCCTGCTAGTTGGGTAATATCTATATTCTCATAATGAGTATTTTCATACCTTTCAACCAATTTATTAAGAAGATTTTTCCATTGTAATTCCCATAAAAGAAATTGTGAATTGGTTAAAATCAGGGAAGTCACATTTTGACAATCAGCAGGGACTAAGTCATAAGAATTAAATACACTTTTCAACACATTATTAAAATAAGGAGAAGAGAACCCACTTTCTTTCAAAGCTTGACGGAGCTCTTTTATATGGTGAGAAAGAGTTTCATATCGTGGATTTACATCATTACGACCATATCTTACAGGTAAGGCAGGGAATTGTTTCTTTGAATCCAAATATTTTTCTAAATTTTGATTAATATTAGACCAATTAGGTAGTTGCAATGGAAGGTTTACCTCTGATTTAGATTGTGTTTTGTTTTTCCCTCTCATCACTCCTGTGTCTGTTACAGAAGAACAGGTAGTCATCAGCTGTCCCAGGAACCCTGCCAAGAAGCTCCAGGTTCTTCTTGGCAGAGGTGTTGCTGCAGCAACAAGCTTTACTGGGAGCCCTGCCAGGAAGGGCCGGTGTTGTAGTTTGTTTTGGGGGAGGGGCACCCCGGGGAGTCCCCAGAGGGTCCCCTAGGCTGTGAAGTGGCTGGCAGCAGCGGGCAGGCAAGGAGACTGCACACGGCTTCTGAGGGTGCTGATTGATGAGGGTTTATTGGGGGTCCCATCCCCGGGAACAGCATGGGTACTGAGGGAGGAGGGGGAGGGGGAAGGAGGGGGAGAGGGAGAGCCTAGGGGATGGAAGGGCCAAGAGGGGAGGAGAAGGGCTAAGGGAGGGGAAAGGCTAAGAGCGCGACTGATTTCGCTAGCACAGCTTAAGAGGGGAATTGAAGTGGGCGCGGAATCACACTTGGGCCAATGGGATTACACATACATGATGGTTCAGGGCAGGACCACAGGCTTGGGATATACCTTACATTTTGGAGGGGTGAGACAGAGCATACCATTTAAATAAAATGCAATACTGCAGGCCAGGGAGCAAAGTTCCAAGGTCTTGGCAGCAGTGCCGCCTGAGCAACAAGCCTCCCCGGGAGCCCTCCCAGGAAGGGCAGAACAGAGGTCCACATTCCTAACAACCCCCCCGCCATGGAGGTAGCAGCTGAGGGATGAGTTTTATTGGTTAAAGAAAGAGAGCCAGAGCCTGATGAATCAGGCCTCAGTTCAGTAAAGAGGGTTTCATTAGAGTCATACAAATCGGGCTGCTCTCGAACTGCAGGTCCTGAATTTGTATTTGTAACACTTTCCAATGAGCTGTTACAGATTCCACACCGTATCCTCACATGTGGGACTGTAAGAGTCACCCCTGCCACTGTTTCCCCTTCCCGGGAAGCCACCCCCTCGAGATCAGGCTCAGGCAGGCAGATTGCTTTGTAGTTCTGAGAATTCTTTTCATATAGCTTCCTCCCCCAGGCTTCTTCCAGGGTTTTCGCCGCTTTTGGTTCACATGTGGGAATACAGCTGGAAAACTCTCAGCTCCAAGCTGCAGTCTCAACATGCTGTTTCCCCCCCCCACCATTCTTCCTTCTCCAGGCAGTGCCATCCTGGCCCTGCTCGGCCCCTGGCTGCCACCTGCCTCCTCTGTCCTCCCCCTTGCCCACTCCCCTGCAGTCAAAGACAAATCCAAAACCTCCCCACCACCTGTAACCAGAGGCTGGGGAACCAAAAGCGGTGAAAACCCTGGAAGAGGCTTGGGGGAGGAAGCTATATGAAAAGAATTCTCAGAACTACAAAGCAATCTGCCTGCCTGAGCCTGATCTCGAGGGGGTGGCTTCCCGGGAAGGGGAAACAGTGGCAGGGGTGACTCTTACAGTCCCTCGGCCAGGCAGAGCGGATTTGGAATTCCCCATGGCAGACCCCCCCTGCATAACTTCAGAACAAGATCCAGCCACAACTTGTTTGGAAGAGGAACAGGGCACAGAAACAGCAGCCCATGTTTTGCAAAGCCTCTCCAAACTTTCATCTCCCGGACCCGCTCGACTCTCAACCTCCCCAGAACACAATCCCTGATCCCCCGAATTCTTGGAACACAACGAAAATCCCGAATGCTTTCCTGGGAAATCTGGGGTTGGACGACTCCGTGGAGGAATGGAAGGATGCCTGGTTGCAGCATCTGTGACACAGGGAATGCCGGAAGAAACAGAGGACACGACCGCAGCTGGAAGCTGATCTGATTCCCCCTTCCCAGGGACTGGGGTGCAGTCCACATTGCCTGGAGAAGCCCTGGACATGCCTGAAGGGAAGGAACCCTGACAAAGAGGAGCAGGAGCAAGCGACAAAGGCTGAAGAAGCTCACCATACAACCAATTAGCAGCAGAGGAAACACGCTACACTCTTTTCACTGATGATTCCTGTCGCATGGTAGGGATGAACCAGAAGTGGAAAGCAGCCGTATGGAGCCACATGACAGGTTGCTCAAGCTACTGAAGCAGAAGGTGGATCAAGTCAACTTGCTGAACTCAAGGCTGTTCAGCTGGCCCTGGACATTGCTGAAAGAGAAAACTGAACAAAGCTCTACCTTTAGACTGATTTGTGGATGGTAGCCATGGCTCTGTGGGGCTGGCTGGAAAGGTAGGAAAGGGGCAACTAGCAGCATAGAGGAAAACCAATCTGGGCTGCCAATGAATGGAAAAACAATTAATAAAATATCATAGCTACAGTGGTCCAAATATAAGTATGGGGAGGCCTGGCAGGTGGATTACATCACACTGCCCCAGACAAGCCAAGGCAAGCGCTGTGTGCTGACTGTCCCTCCCCCACCCAGACGCATCTGGGCAGGGGAGGAGATCCGGTCTGCTCACCTGTCGGACTCCAAAGAGGAAGTCTCTCTGGGAGTGCTCTGCTTTCAACCCCTGTGTGTTCTCAGAGGCGTATCCAAGTCCCCAGTGGCCACACCAGGTGCCAATTTAAAATTTGGCCACTGATTGGTTTGACCATAACTTCCCAAAACCTCACTTCCAGGTCAAACCACGACACTGACCATGGTGGAAGCCACCACTGGATGGTTGGAGACCTACCATGTGCTTCACACTACTGCCTGGAACACCTTCTTGGGCTTGGAAAAGCAAGTCCTGTGGAGACATGGAACCTCTGAGAGAACTGAGTTGGACAACGGGAACAATTTCAAGAATGGCCTTTTCAACACATGGGCCAGCGTACATGGTATTGAATGGATAGATCCTATCCCCTGTCATGCACCAGCTGCCAGGAAAGTTGAATGGTGCAATGGACTACTTAAGACTACCCTGAAGGCACTTGGTGGGGGAACTTTTAGAAATTGGGAAATGAACTTAGCAAAAGCCACCTGGATGGTCAACACCTGAGGGTCCATCAATCGAGCTGGTCCAGCCTAGCCTGAATCCTTGCACACAGTGGATGGAGATAAAGTCGCTGTGGTACATATGAAAGGTATTTTAGGAAAAACTGTTTGGATTAATCTCACCTCAGGCAAAGACAAACGCATCCGTGGATTTGTTTTTGCTCCAGGACCTGGTTGCACTTGGTGGGTAATGCAGAAAGATGGAGAAACCTGTTGTGTACCACAGGGAAACCTAGTCCTAAGTGAGAACTGTGTGTAAGCTTTCATTGTGATGCAGATGGAAACAGAATAAGGGGTGGATAATGTCCTGGATTGAAAGATAATGTGTGTATTCTATTTCCCATCTGTCGGAAGTAGGGCAGTTTTCTTTATCTCTTCCCCAAACCAATCCTCCCTCAGGAAGATATATTCTGTTATTGGGCCATTGAGCGTCACTGCATGACTGATAAAACTACAACATCCCTTTGGGAGATGCTCTGCTCGGGGGAGGAGCCAAGTATTCCTTCCTGGATATAATCTGAGATTTTGGGATACCAGAGCAGCCTTGTCCCACTGGATTCCCGGAGGAGTAGCTGTCTTCTCCACTGGATTCCCAGAGGAAGACCAGCCCCATCTACACCACCACTGGATTTTCAGAGGAAGACTACACCCTTCTACAGGATCACTGCTTCAACAGAACCACACCTGTCACTCCAGGAGGGCTGCAACCACCACTTAATGGGACTGCTACCAACATGCTGACACACAGGGAGTCAGGTCATGTTCTGACTCTTGTCAGTGTTGTTTTGTATTACTGCATTGGTTTTGGTTTTGGTTTTTTTTCCTTCCCTATTAAAAGAACTGTTATTCATGCTCCCATATCTTTGCCTGAGAGCCCCTTAATTTCAAAATTATAACAATTCAGAGGGAGGGGGTTTATATTTTTCATTTCATGCGAGGTTCCTGCCTTCCTTAGCAGACACCTGTCTTTTCAAACCAAGACAAAGATAAATACCCTTGTTGGCAGTGTTTCATTGATCAATAAATCCTTAAAAGGTCTTGTAACTAGAAGTCTTATGACCTTGTGAGCCATGCGGTGGAGATGTGAGCCAAACTCACCCTTCCTGTCTATGTAGCAGATAAGAAAAAGAAATGGCATCATCTAAAAAACTCAGTGATCCGGTCTCTAACTCATTCCAAACTCCTTCAAGTCCCCCTAAGTGTGATTTAGCTACACAGAGATGACAAGGACTCTTAATGCTTGCTATTTGACTCCAAACCAACTACGCTTTAGAAACTTTCACATAACCCTGTGTGCCAGAAATGTATCATTTTAAGAAACTTTCCCAACTGACTTGAATAGAGGTTTGTTTGAAAGGTATTTAGGAGAAACCCTCGCAGCAGAGGTCTGGCCTTTGGCCTAGCTGTGTCCCCTGCTGGTTGTGAAGTGTGCCATCAGCTCCAGGTGTTTCTGGGCTAAAAAGATAATCAAGTCACTTGGACTTGCTCTTTTTGGCCTGTAAAAGCTGCACCCACTGTCAGGTCAAGTTTGCAGAACTCATCTGTGGGTGGATGGACAGCGTAAGATTTTCCCAATTGCTGGGAATGGTTCCTCAGGTCCCTGGTGCAAAACGGGGCTCCCCAGCAACTGTGGATCTGCAAGATGATAAACAATTTAGGCAATTGGTGATGAGTCATTCTTTCTAAATCACACTCCTTTCTCTCTTACAGTACTGATTTAGGTGCACTACCTTGCTTATTTTGCTTGTCACTAAAACCAAGTGCACAGTTTTATTGAATGTATCATCTTACACTGTGGTTCCTTTTACTGTGGTTCACAGTAAAATAAGAACATTATTTCCAGTGAGGTGTCCATTAAATTGCCTCTGTCAATTAGCAGAACAAGAGGAAACCCCTGAGGAGCTGGGGCACTTGGAAGCCCTTAGGAATTGGGTGTCAGAGGCCACAAGCAGCCCCCAGGCAGCCACCTTGTCCCTGACACTTGGATGCTCTGGCGCTTCCCCACGGCGTCTGCCAGGCCTGTGGCAGAAGCCCTCGAGGCCGGGCCTCAGCAGGAGGGTGGGGACAGCCCCGAGGTGCCCAGGCTGGGCTGGCAGGGGACAGGGAGGGCAAAGCTCCCCTGCTGGGGCAAGGGATGAGGTACTGGGAAGTCAGATAACCTGAGATTTTAACCCCCAAATGTTCTTTGTTTCCCGTAACATTTATCTCAGGTTTTGTCACAAAATTATCTCTATGTGCCCTCTAGACATTACTCAGATTTTTCCTCAAAAGTAATTTTGTCCCCTAGAGATCACCTCAAATTTTCCTGCTCAAATATCCACTACATGTAGCTGTGTATTATAACACATTCTATATTTACATAGTAAAAGAAAACAAAAAGAAGAACATTGTTGAAGAAAATTCCTGATGACTCAGGTGGACCCAGAAAAAAGAGCCTCCCGAATCAGTTCTCCACAGATCTCCAGCAGCTTAGCCAGCTGAGATGCGACAGATGAGGCCATGTCTTCCATGCCCTGTGCAGGTGATTTTGGAGACACTGGAACATGGGGATCGGAGACTGCTCTACTGACTTGAGGATGCACAATGCTTGAATTGCCAGGCTTCTGATGGTGAGGCTGACAACATTTGCCCTGTCTTCAAGGGCTGCAAGAGAGAGGAACAGGGCCATGGTCAGAAGATGGATCTGTGGGGAGGCAAGGAGAGCCCCCTGCCAGGGCCATCCCAGCTGGCTCTTGCCATGGCCAGGAGGGAGCAGGGACCAAGGGGATCAGCGCGAGGCTGCTGGCCATGAATCCTCTATGTGGCCCTGAAATCTCAGTGTGCTCTGACCAGGCCAGCCCTTGTCTGCACAGGGAGCAGAGCCCTCCGCAGCCGGGGCAGAGTGTGCAGTTCCACCCGCCAAGGCTGGGGCTTGCAGGCTGTCCTTACCAGGCCCTCGCCAAACCTCCATGTCTGATCCACCTGTAGCATTTGTTCTATATCCCTCCTCTTCAGGAATCTGGCTGAAGAATGCAGCATTTCCCAGAAGGCTTGGAGAGCAACAGAGAGGCGGAGATGGCCCCAGAGCAAAGGGCACAGGAGCATCCCTGTGCCACAGCCTGGAGGAGGCTGCAGCCCGCAAGGCGCCAGAACAGGAGGCAGTCCAGCCCTTTCCCAGGGGGACAGCAGCCGGCCACAAGTCCTCTCCTCAACAACACTCTGATTCTCATCATGGCAGTGGAAGGAGAGTGGCAGCAGGCTCTGGCACACGTGTGACTTCAGGGCCTTTCTTGCCTCTTGCATTAGTAACTCTAGCATCTCTTGAAACACAGACATGGAGCTCAGCTGGATCTGGGCTATCATCCTGTATGAAAGAAAGGACAAAAGACCTCAGAATCAGCTGCTTCAGGCCCACCAGGGCACAGGCCTGCATCTCCACAGGGATGTAGAGCACCACCGGGCAGCACTCAGTGGCCGTGGCTGTGGGCACAGAGTCTTACGTGGTCAAAGAGCGGCAGGAGCACCTCAGCCAGCTGCAGGGCGATGGGGCTGGGTATTGGTGTGCCATTATCCAGGAATAAATATCTGAGTAGAAGAATGGTCATCCTGACCACATTGCTATAATTTTCCTCCAGGAGCTCCATAAGACTTTCAGTCAGGCTCCACATTCTTTCGGCCTGTGTGGAGCACAAGTTTGTGAAAGGCCACCCTGCTGCCACAGGGCTTCAGAGGCCAAAGGCCTGTCCCGAAGCACTCGGGGAGCTGAAGTGGGAGTCAGGAGAGCTGGGAGCAGCTGCCCCAGGGCCCAAAGCCCAGCCAAGCCCAAGTGACTGCATTCCCCAGCCCCACGCTGCCTGCACGGCTTCAGCCCCTGCCCCCTTCTCACCACCAAGGGATTCTTGCACAGCACTACGAGGCCTCTGAATGCCAAGTGACGCCTCTCCCTGTACTTGCTCTGCAGGACCTTTGACATGATCTCCAGAACACTGTCACTGCATTTCCTCCAGTCCAAGCACTCCAGGACCTGAAAGGCACAGGGCAGTGACAGGGGACCCGGCCAGCAGTAGCTGGGCACTGCACAGGGCTGGGCCCAGGCAGCAGCATAGGGCACAGGTACCATCCCAGGTGGCTGCAGATATGAGAGGGCAGAGAGCTGGGAGGCAGCTCAGTGAGGTAGTGCACCTGGAGAAGGCACAGGGAGACTTGGAAAAATGCCAGAGGAAGCAATGTCTCCAGCGTCCCCAGAGAAGTGCTTCCATTCCCACCACAATGCCACAGCCTCAAAGGTTCAATCCATGACACCAGGCCAGCTTGGGCACTCTCGGGGGTCTCTGGTCCATCTCAGTACCTGGATTTGTGGCTACTTGCAGGACAGATGCCTCGGTAAATCTCCGAGTCAGCAAGTCCTGCAGTGATGCCTAGAAGGCACCTTCAAGAGAGAAGCCTCAGGACAGCAAGTCCTGCACTCTGGTCTCAAGGGCTCCTGTCACAAGGACAGGAGACTCCTGTCAAGGATTGTGGTCTGGCCTCCAGGGCACTGGTGGCAGGGATGGGAGATGCCTGAGAAAAACTCCGGGGCTGTTGCAGTGTGATGTCATGATCTGCCTCAGTTTCCCCTGGTTTCTCCCTGAAGTTTCCTTCCCCAGGTGGGTTGTCAATCACCTTTTCTTTCCCCAGCCTTGACCCCTGCTGGGCACTGTCTATCAAACCAGAAATTCCAAGGAGAGCGTCAAGCAATTGGCAGGTTCAAAGGATGCTCTCCACCCCCTGGGGGGCCATTGGCTCATCCAGGTGTCCCTCTCACCTGAGACCCCCTCCGCTCATACCTGGTTGGTGCTCCCTGGGTCCCCTCCCCTGCCCCTCTCCCCAGGTAAAAGGGCGAGCAGATCACACGGTCGGGGTTCTTTTGGAGAGTTCTGTTGGGAGAGGTCTGTTGGAGTAGTTGCAGGATTCAGAGGCCATGCCCAAAATAAAAACTCCGGACTAAAAACTCTCCCAGGACCCACTCAGGACCCACTCCTTTCTTCACCTCGCCTTAAAGGTTTCTCCAGCTCAGGAAGGCCAGAGGAGTGACCCTGCATCAACAGCAAGCTCCAGCCTGCAAGCACTGGAGCTCGGGGCATGCCCGGACTTGTCCCCACGTGCTCAGCTGCGACCACAGGTACTGAACAGCGTCTCTGGGGAGGAAGGACCACAGGTGCCGCTATTTGGTCAGCAGCTGAGGACAGACAGACCAAGGCAGTCCCGTTCAGTAATACTGGTACACTCTAATACAGGGCATCAAGTCCCACGCTGCAGAACAGAAGCCTCAGAAGGCCACAGGTCACCAGGTCCTGTGGTCTGGCCTCGAGGTCAGCTGCAGGAAGAATGCCTCAGAAAAGCTCTGGATAGGACACAAACGAGTGCCCTGTGGTGGGGCTCCTCACAGCACCGCTCTGTCCCGTTGCGTGCTCCGAGTACTGTGGTGTGCTCTTTTCAACGCCAGCTCCTATGTCACCACGTCAAGACTCATCAAGTTTGTCAGCAAGATTGAGAAAGTGATAAAAAAGAGAACCAAAGGTTGGCCCAGACCACAGCAAAGCACATGAAAATCAGATGATCCAAACAGCATTCTATTTTAGATGTGTGAACACTAGGATTAACCAATCATGTATTAGCTAGAGATGCGTGAACAGTAGAAACGTCTTATAAATATAGCCTTTTTGGGGGTAATAAACAAGGCTTCATTGATCATATTGATCATGATGTGATGTCCCATTCCTGATCTTCCGCAGATGTTTACCAAAGGGTGTCTTCTTAATTAGCCAAAGGTGACGGGGTGTTGATTAAATGACTAGTCAGGTCCACCTGTATCGGAACAGTGTATAAAAAGGAATGGCTTTCTAAGAAACTCAGTATTAACCTGCTGAAGAGAGTTAATGTGTCGCTTCACTTCCGTTCCTGACTCAACGGTGACAGGCTTTGGTCCATGTTTTCTTCAGACCGTGAGTGCTGATAGTTGGCATATCTGGAGCAGGTGTCCTCGTCACATGTTCATTGGATGTTATCCCATCCAAGCAGGCATTTTAACACAAGCATACTATATCAGCTGTTTCTAAGTTTTAGTTAACAACAGAAGTAAAGACTATATCTTTATAGCAAAGTTACTTTAACACCACACATAGAGAATCCATTTCAATATTTGCGAAAAGCCGGTAATGTACTGTGTATCTATAACAGCAGCAGCACCTGAACACCACCAGCTGCTGAATTTCACAGGACAATCAGATTAGACAGAGGCACTGCCATGTTTCCTTGTGTTCTGGGAAAAACGTCAGCTCAGTCTTTGATGTTCAACGCTCCAGCTGCCGCCTGTCTGGCAGTGGTAGCTCATGTCCAAACACAACTGGGTGTCTTCTAAACATGGCACTGGAGAGCCACAAACAGGGAAGTTCAGGCACCACAATGTATCAAGCTTCCATCCATTTCCAATGGCAAACATCAGCAAACGCACACTGGAAAAGTCAAATGAGTTCCAACATTCCCAGGATTTTCACTGATGAAACCAAGCAAGGATGGCCCACAAAGCCTTTGGAAACACTTCCTAGATGAATTAATGTCTCTCCCATGCAGGGCTGTAATAGCTGAACTTCTACACTGCTGCACAGTTCCAGATAGAGTGGGAACACATCCACAGTGTTCCTGAACAGTCTGAAATAGGGATGCAGGGTTGGACCAAAGGCTTTCTTGGGGGTCATGATGCTGAAATCCATTGCATTCTGATGTCTGCAAATTAAGCAAAGAAAACAGTACTCCATACTATAAGGTGTATGTAGCAGGAATTTGTTCATTCAACATCTGTCCCCGACTCTCTGGGTGCCTCTCAGGAACCCCAGCTAGCCCCGACTCAGCAGAGAGCAGGGGGCAGCCCCGACACAGCCGACAGTGGGGGGACACTCTCCCGTGCCCCAGGGGTACCAAAGGCAGCTAGGCTAGTCACCTTTGCATCAGAGGAGAGGCTAGCGACATCGGTGGAGAATAAAAGGGGCTGACTCTTAGCAAGGGTTAATCCAAGGTTTTATTTGGAGCTCCGGGGAGCTCCTACAGCCTCAGGGGGCCTCCTGCTGAGAGGCCCAGGAGATGCGACAAGGTTACATTTAAAGGGAGGTGGAAACCAAAAGTAGATACATTTGCTGACCAATAAAGAAATTTAAGGGGTGGAGACTGAGGAAATGGACAGTTTGGGATATCGTAAAGGGTAGCATTGGGGGTTGACCCCTGGCCTATGACTAATCAGTTGACGACCTGGACCAAACATTCTAGATAGAGAGGATGGCATGCCGAGTGATTGACAGAGAGCCAGGGTGGAGATTTGGGAATTGTTTCAGCATAGGAGAGGGATTACATAGGTAGAGGGAGGGGATACAATCTGGGGTAAAGCATTTGGGAAATGTAAGGGGATACAAAGACAAAACCATTACAAAGTATAAAAACACATTACAACAGACACGGAGAGTGAGGGATTTTACTCCAACAAAAATTCACTCCAGGATGAGACTGCTGATGTATGTGTTCACAGGGATCGCCGGGCGGCACCTGAAGCCAACAGAGCTTCTCTTTTCCAGACAGAGTGAGTGAGGGCTGACAATGGAGCCTGGCAGGGAGAGCTGCAATGCCCGGGCAAGCAGCTGCAATCCCTATCCCGGATGAGGTGGGCTTCGCTCCCTGTGTGGATGAGGGATGGCATGGGCAGAGTACAGTGAGATTTCAGGGACACTGGGGGATTCGTGGCCAGCACATTCTGGCTGATCCTGTTGGCAACTCCTCCCTGCTGGCCATGGGAAGAGTTGGCTGGGGTGGCTCCGGCAGGATGGTCACCTCAGGTCACTGCAGATCCAGGCTCTGACCATGGCTCTGTTGCTCTCTCTTCCAGGCCTTGAAGCCCCAAGGAATAATTCCATCGCATCCTACTCTAACATTGAAATTCATGCTAACGTAGCCCTAAGAGCTGAAGTGGGGTCACCTTCTGGATCCAGGGAATCAGTGTCCCAAGAACACAGCAGGAGACACTGAAGAGGATATCACCTCTCAGTGCCACTGGAGCTCCAGGCACAGCTGCCACTGGGCTGAAGCCACAATTCTTGTGGCTTCAGTCCTCTCCCAGGCTGTAGATAGCTCCCTCCCTCCAGCCCTCAGACACTGCCCATCCCCATTTTTTCTCTCCACTTTTCCTCCCTTTTAATAGCTCTGTCTCACCAGCCCTCAGACTGTCCGTCCCTTATTTTTCCCTCCACTCTTCCTGTCTTTTGACAGCTCCATCCCTCCAGCCCACAATCCCTGCCCATTCCCTTTTTTTCCCTCCCAGCTCATCCCTTTCCTTTGCCTCCCATTAATAAACAGTTTGGCTTCTTCACTTTGCCTGCATCCCTGTGGAGCTGAAGCGGCGCAAATCCGGGGCCCTGGGACACACAGGCCCCTGCTGCCGTTCTCTTCCACGCCGTGTTTTGTGCACAGACACAGAGGAACGAGGGCAGGCCAGGCTGGAAAGGTCCCTGTGCTGAAGGTGCAGTTCCACAACACCGTGCAGTTACAGATCTTGCTGAGCACACGAAAGGCCAGCAGTGGGACAAGGAGCCTGTGTGTCAGGAGCCAAGTTGTGTCTAAGGCCCTGATACACTTGGTCCGCTCTTGTGCACATCATCAAGATTATGAAGAACAGACAGTGAAGGAAACCTTAGGGTTGAACTGGTGGGAATGTGGCCCTTAAGAGAAACGCTGAGATACCCTGAGAGGAGCCCCGTGCTCCTTGCTCCTCTCTGCTGACACGTGAGCGTTTGTCTGGTTTCGGGATGGCCCTGGCTGTGTGAGGGCTGCTGCGTGGACACGAGACAGCCGGTCCTGTCCCGCTGGGTCCCAGCAGTGCCTCGCAGCTGTCCTGCATCCACGTCAGGATGCTGGCCAAGAGAGGCCCTGGAAGCTGAGGCACAGGTCAAGGACAATGGTGTTCCTTCAGGATTCAGCAGTCCCAAGGAGTCTCCCAAATTCAAAGAAATCTGCAGACAAATGCATTGTCTGCCAAAAGCCCTTTTACTGAGCTGGCAGGAGGGCAGGGGTCTGCACCCCACCAAAATGCTTCTCTTCCACGTGTAAATTTCAGTGGGTTTATGTAGGAATTGTATCAAAAACACCATCCATCTTTACCCTGCTGAGGTGATTCAATAGGCAGGGGGTAGAAATACATTGTGTCAGATTCCTGTACTTGAAGCTAATGTCCAGGCACTGGCCAGGAGAGGTCTTGACACCCTAAAGCAGCACTTCTTCCTCATGGCTTCCCTGCACAGGGCTCATTCCCTACTTGCCCTTAGTTCTTCTGGTAGAATGTGTCTAAAACTTTTTGTCCAGTCACTCTCATGTCAAGTTAGGCCCACCAGGTTTTTCTTATGCTAGCTGGTGCTAAGTACTTATGTGCATCTGTGCTAAGTACTTGTTTACTTATGTGAATTTCTTGTGCTTATGTCAAACAAAGGCCTGGTTTCATTCTCCCCTTCTCTTTATCCTGATGCAAATTCTTTTTGTGATATATAGGTAATTCGTGCTGTTATAGAATGTGAAATGGATACATGTTATGATGTTTAAAAGGGGTATACAAGAATGTTTTAAACTCACATGCGGGGTCTGTGGGTTGCCACATACCATGGGAGAACTGCATACCATGGAAAAACTGCTGCTGATGGCAGAGAGAGATCTAATTTACAACTAAAAGAATCTAGCCTGGGTGGAGACCAACTGCACCTGAAGGATCACGGCTGGTCAAGTGTCTCCATCTCTCTGGGAGCCACTCAGGAACCCCAGCCAGCCCCAGGTTGGCAGACAACGCCTCCCAGACCCCAGCCCCAAAGCAGCCAACAGTGGGGGGACACTCTCTGATGCCCTGAGGGTACTGATGGCAGCTAGGCTAGTTGCCTTTGCAGCAGAGGAGACACTGGAGACATCGGTAGAGGATAGAAGGCCACCTCTCCGCAGAGGGCCAGTCCAAGGTTTATTCGGAGCTCCTCAGGGGGGCCCACACCTCAGTAGCGCCTCTTGCGCAGAGTACCTGGGAGCAATGCCAAGGTTACATTTAAAGCGAGGGAGGAAACCAAAAGTAGCTACATTTGCTGACCAATAAAGACCCTCCAGGGATGAAATTTTGGGAATGGACATTTGGAATAGTGTACAGATTAATACTTGGGGGACTGCCTCCTGGCCTCGGACTAATCACTTGACGACTTAGACCAAAAGTTGTAGATAGAGAGGATGGGATGCTGAGTGATTGACAGAGAGCCAGGGCAGGGATTTGGGGATGATCTCAACAGAGGAGAATGATTACACAGGTAGAGGGAGGGGGTACAATCAGGGGTACACCATTTGGGGAAAATAAGGGGATACAAAAACAAAACTATTACAAATATTACAAAGTATAAAAGCATATTACAACAGTCAAGGGCTGAGATCAATATAGCAGAAGCTATCAGGGAACTTGCATCTCAATAACGAGTTCCCATAACTTCACTGCCAGCCATCGTTGCCTGCCAGGAACTACACTGTCAAATCCAGCTTGGAGGAAGAGGTCAACATGAATAGGTTTGACCAGCGCTCATTGCTGGCCAGGAACTGTATTCTCCAGTCCAACTCGAAGAAAGGAGACAACATGAATATGATTGACTATGAAAAGAACAAGAGAGACTCTGCCTTGGGCCAGAAAAACAGTATAAAAACAGACTGTACCAGACCGCATTTGTGAACAGACAGGGGTCCGATGTGATAGAGGTCAGATCACGGTTCATCCAGTGTCGATTCCCGGGGTCGACGCTGTCCTTTTTTTTTGTGGCTTTAGAGACTGTGTATTGGTCGCGAAATAAATTCTATTTTTGATTTTTATTAAATTGGCTATATAGATTTTTACCTATAACATTTTGAAAGATACTCTCCCTAGTCCACAGTACATATGTGTAGGAATATAAAAAGGTAAAAGACATTAGAAAGTGCAAAAAAGGCCTCAGAAAGTAGACACAAAGCTGAGAAAGGCTGCGACATTTCTAAACATTCCCATGGGAAACTAGGAAGTTAAAAACCAAGTGAATACATTTATATTTATCATAAGGAATAAGAAAGAACAAGAACGTATTGATAGTTCAAGATGTGAGAAGTTCTAGATATATGCTTTGCAAAGATAGAAAAAGTATCAATCTTAAATAATGAATTATTGTGTATTGTTTGAGGTTTATAGAAGTCCTTTTGTTAATGTTAAACCCACATGGGTCCCTTTCTTATTGGTTAGAGTATAATGACTTTACACCTTTTCTTTTATGCTATTGGTTCAAAGAATATGTAGAAAAAGGCTTTGCATAAGCTGCCATCTTGTCTCTCATCTGATTTTGCATGGATGTTGTTATTTTCCTGTGTCTCTTGCTTTTTGCTTGTATGATAAAGACAGATAATAAATCCTAAGTCTGCAACCAGTCATGGTCCCATCGTGTTTGTGAGACGCGGACCGATCTGGCAGAATTATGTACTGTTATGCTGCTGTTTTAATTTTCTACCACACCCATAGGTTCATGATGGTTAAGAGGAGGGTTAATTTTTTCAACATTAGAACTGGTTTGCTGAGGAAGCTAAAAATCTGAGGAGCTTTTGGTGATTCCAGATTTGTCCATCACAAGAAGACATCTGACCCATGATCTTCTCTATCTGTCTCTGTTTTGGTGATGATTTGGGTAACTTCTTTGATACCAGATTTGTGTGTCCATAAGGCTCTCTGAGATGCATTTTGACTTCTGCCACTAGCCATTCTACATTAGGATGGTACAGCATTTTCTTTGGAACATTAATGTCCCTTCCAGTTTGGAATTTGGGTGCTTTGTGATGCACATCATATGCATTCTGCATAATCTCAAGAGAAGTTATTGTGTGGTGCAGCTGAAGTCGCATCCACTTTTGGTTGTGAAATTACAAATAGAGAAGTTGGTAGCATTAGTAGTTTCATTAAAAGAATCTGTTGCAATAGTTGTGCAAGCAGATCTCACACAGGCACATCCCCTTCCCACATATGTGCATCCCCTTCCCACATAACATACCTGTGATTGTGCATGGGTTACTGGGCTAATTTCAAAAATACAAGGGCTGCCCTCAGTGTCCAGACACTGATCCTCTCTTTCAAGCACTGCATTTTTGCACACAAAATTCAGTGCATCCCCTGGTACACATGCTTTGATACTAAGAGTTTGCCAATTTCTAGTTTTCTTGTTGAAAATGGCCTAAACATTATGCTGAATGGGTCTGACACTTACCTGAGTTCTTATAACTCCAGGGGCCAAAATTGGAATTACACGGTATTTTGTTGCATTCTTAATGGTTAATACAAAAGACTGCAGGATTCTGTTCATTCTATGTGAAATTGACCAATTGCCACCAAGTCTGGAAGTCTTTTTCAAATTGCTTTGTGGTTTCATTTTTAGCCATGGTTTAGTGGGAGGGGGTACAATCAGGGGTACACCATTTGGGGAAAATAAGGGGATACAAAAACAAAACTATTACAAATATTACAAAGTATAAAAGCATATTACAACAGTCAAGGGCTGAGATCAATATAGCAGAAGCTATCAGGGAACTTGCATCTCAATAACGAGTTCCCATAACTTCACTGCCAGCCATCGTTGCCTGCCAGGAACTACACTGTCAAATCCAGCTTGGAGGAAGAGGTCAACATGAATAGGTTTGACCAGCGCTCATTGCTGGCCAGGAACTGTATTCTCCAGTCCAACTCGAAGAAAGGAGACAACATGAATATGATTGACTATGAAAAGAACAAGAGAGACTCTGCCTTGGGCCAGAAAAACAGTATAGGGAGCCACTCAGGAACCCCAGCCAGCCCCAGGTTGGCAGACAACGCCTCCCAGACCCCAGCCCCAAAGCAGCCAACAGTGGGGGGACACTCTCTGATGCCCTGAGGGTACTGATGGCAGCTAGGCTAGTTGCCTTTGCAGCAGAGGAGACACTGGAGACATCGGTAGAGGATAGAAGGCCACCTCTCCGCAGAGGGCCAGTCCAAGGTTTATTCGGAGCTCCTCAGGGGGGCCCACACCTCAGTAGCGCCTCTTGCGCAGAGTACCTGGGAGCAATGCCAAGGTTACATTTAAAGCGAGGGAGGAAACCAAAAGTAGCTACATTTGCTGACCAATAAAGACCCTCCAGGGATGAAATTTTGGGAATGGACATTTGGAATAGTGTACAGATTAATACTTGGGGGACTGCCTCCTGGCCTCGGACTAATCACTTGACGACTTAGACCAAAAGTTGTAGATAGAGAGGATGGGATGCTGAGTGATTGACAGAGAGCCAGGGCAGGGATTTGGGGATGATCTCAACAGAGGAGAATGATTACACAGGTAGAGGGAGGGGGTACAATCAGGGGTACACCATTTGGGGAAAATAAGGGGATACAAAAACAAAACTATTACAAATATTACAAAGTATAAAAGCATATTACAACAGTCAAGGGCTGAGATCAATATAGCAGAAGCTATCAGGGAACTTGCATCTCAATAACGAGTTCCCATAACTTCACTGCCAGCCATCGTTGCCTGCCAGGAACTACACTGTCAAATCCAGCTTGGAGGAAGAGGTCAACATGAATAGGTTTGACCAGCGCTCATTGCTGGCCAGGAACTGTATTCTCCAGTCCAACTCGAAGAAAGGAGACAACATGAATATGATTGACTATGAAAAGAACAAGAGAGACTCTGCCTTGGGCCAGAAAAACAGTATAAAAACAGACTGTACCAGACCGCATTTGTGAACAGACAGGGGTCCGATGTGATAGAGGTCAGATCACGGTTCATCCAGTGTCGATTCCCGGGGTCGACGCTGTCCTTTTTTTTTGTGGCTTTAGAGACTGTGTATTGGTCGCGAAATAAATTCTATTTTTGATTTTTATTAAATTGGCTATATAGATTTTTACCTATAACATTTTGAAAGATACTCTCCCTAGTCCACAGTACATATGTGTAGGAATATAAAAAGGTAAAAGACATTAGAAAGTGCAATGGAGTCAGGTTTTCCTCAATCTTCAACTGCTCAGTCATTAACCCTTAAAACGGCATAAAGTGTTTTTACTTTTTTGATCCCTTTTAGCCAATTAGATCCTGGATATTTTTGAGTGTTCCATCTACCAGGATCTTGCAGGCCAAGGAGATCATGATGGTAGTGACAGTCATCTACTGAGGCTTGGATTCCAATTAGAAGTATCAGGAAGATAATAATGGTGTGAAACACATCTTGTTTTCTCCTGTTCTTTCTGAGGTCCAGTTTTGGACTCCACTTTTCTTTTGCAGAAGTCTTTTAATTCTGGAATAACGTATCCAAGAGGTTAACGCTTTAAGCTTTAAAGGCTGTATAAGTGATTAAAAGTACTAAATAGAGTCCTTTCCATTTTGGGATAAGAGGCTTCCCCTCAGGGGATTTTACGTATACATGGTCCCCACGCTGGATTTATGGTGAGAGGAGCATCCCCTTGCTCATATGCTCAAAACGTGTTGATTTATTTTCTGCAGCTGTTGTGTCAGTTGCACAACATGGTTCTGCAGATACCCCTCCCCAACTTGTACAGTATCTTCCCCTTGATAGTTATGCCTGTATGGTCTTCTGTACAGTGTTTCAAAGGGATTCAGATTTTCTTTTGTTCTTGGTCTTATCGAATCTGTAATAAAACCAAAGGTAGGGCCTGGGGCCAAGGTGTGTTGGCCTCTTGTCCAGTTTTGACTATCTGGTGTTTCAGCAGATAATTCATCTTTTCCACTTGGCTGCTGGCCTGGGGCCAATACAGCATGTGTAGGTGCCAGTTGATTTGGAGATTATTGCAAAGTTGCTGTGCAAGATTTGCTAGGAAACGTGGCCCTCGATCATAGGTGTCTAGAGGCACTCTGAACCAGGGCATTATGTTGTTTAACAAAATCTTGACAACTTCTTTGGCTTTATTTGTTTGCGTTGGGAATGCCTTAGGTAACGCTGAGAAGATATTAGTGAAAGGTAAAAGGTATTATTTATACTCCCCTTTTCTTGGCAATTCAGAAAAGTCTACTTGCCAGTGCTGTCCAGGATACTGTCCCTTGTCTACTGTGCCAAGCTCAACTCTAGTCCTAGTTTGTGGATTGGTTCTAAGACGTTATTTCACACCCTTGGGTTACCTGCTTTACACTAGAGTATAGGTTGCGTCTTACTATTGTCCTTATCAAATAATTATGTAAGGCATCCCCTTCCCAGTGTATACAATTATGTTCATCCTTAATTAATTTTCATAATGCTTTCAGACAGAACTGTCAATCCCTGAGGAGTTGCAAAAACATTATGTTTTCATTCTGCTCGTAAATTTCTTGCTAATTCTAGATCTTCCTGATTATATGACATACATCACTGTCATATTGTTCCTTACCTTTGGGAATTAGTGCCCGAACCTCAGCATGGCTTTGTTCTGCAGCTGTTTTTGCAACCTGTTACCCCTTTTGGGGTCTGTTTCTCCTTTCTGATGTCCTTTGCAGTGCATAACTGCAACCTCTTGAGGTAATAGTACCACCTGCAGCAATTTTAAGATTTCTTCTGGATGCTTAATCTGCTTTTCTTGAGCTGTCAATAGTCCTTTTTCTTTCCAAACTGCTTCATGGCACGGATTACTCTGAAGGCATGCTTGGAATCTGTTCATGTATTGATCCTTTTTCCTGGCTGGTCAGAGGGTACAGGTTAAAGTGATTATCTCTGTCTTCTGAGCTGACTTGTCTAGTGCTTCTATCCCCTATTGCTCCATGCTAATTGTATATCCTGATTTTCACTGATCTGCTCTTACAAAGCCACTCCTATCTGTGTACTGAGATTCTGCTCCTGGAATTGGGGTTTCTTTAGGATCTGGGCAGCTGGAATAAAATGGACTTAATGGTTTTGATACAGTCATGTGACAAAGGTTCCTTGTCTGTCTGGTGAGTGGCCAGGAATGCTGATGGATTAACCAGAGAAGAGATTAGTTTTGAAATACCATGTTGTTCCACCACAATTGCCTGAGGTTTAAAGAATCTGGAGGTGAAAGCCAATGCCCACCCTTTTGCTCAAGAATTGCTGCTACTGAGTGTGAGATAAATACAATTATTTGTTGACCTAGAGTGAATTCTCAGGCTTCTTGGACCTTTGAAACACGAGCAGTGACTGCTCACAGTCAGGCCGTCCCCTACTCACTTCATCCAGTTGTTTGGAGAAGTACGCTATTGCTCTCCTCTACGGGCCAATTGTTTGAGCCACTACAAGGACTACAATCTCTACGCCCCCTACACAACAAACAAGGGATCAGAGGGTTACAGGGAGGATAGGGCATCAGTCACTTCGCCTTCCCTGCCACTCCTGTTATCGGAAAGTGGAAATGCAGGTAGAGCTACTGCACATGGTTCGTGTCAGATGGCAAGTCTCATTGGTGTCAGAGGCACTCTGGCCTTTCTCACCATATAGTTCCTCCTTGTCCTTCACCTGCCAAGCCCCTCAGGGTGACAATGGAAATGCAGTTCCACACATTCACACTCTTTCATACAACACAAAAGGGTACTTAGGGACTTTCCCACAAATAGAAAATTGTCTTAACGCTTAAGGTGGTCCGAGCATCCAAAAGATATCATCCTATTGCTGGAAAAAATCCCAGCTAGGCTACCAGGGACCTATGTCCTCCAGAACTTCCTCACAATGTTTTAAATTCTCTAGACACTTAATTTCAGTTTCTAATCGGCAAGATCATACAATGCTGTTTCTATGAGACTGCGTTTCTACTTCTTGCGTTCCTAGAGATGAACCTTGGAACACACACACAGTTTTCTGACTACTTCTACTCCAATTAATAGCATTCCATACCCAAAGGAAAAGGTAACAGTGTTGAGCACATTCCCTTCCTTACCTTAACATAGGCAAGGAATAAATGATGTTGCAGTGACAGACTTAACCCATGCACAACACACACAATATAATATCAGACTTAATAAAATCTCTAAACCAGCTCCCAATGCAAATTCCAGCCACATTTAATCAATGCCAGTTAGCATACCACTCCCGAACTCTGGGACTCTAACCCACCAAGGGGACGCTAGCCCCTGACCCGGGACTGGTAGGTGGGACTCCCTGTGCCACCTGTGCAAGGCACCCATGAGACTTGAACCCACATGGTGTGAATGAGCTGTGCAGGCGGGGGCCTCTGCGTGTGACAAGCGAGTGAGTATTGCTTTATACCACGGGTAAGCCAATCCCTTCCATGAAAACATCATTTCAGGACAGACTAACAGCTTCTGCCTTCTCTCAGGGACCAAGTGTTGCAGCAGTTGCTCCAGGTGCTCCTGCCAAGAGCCCCTGCAGGAAGGAGCACAGCCCCCAGTGCCCGTGGGCTTTGGCTCCCTGTGGCACAGAAGCCCCCCGGGGCACAGGTCTCTGGGGCAGGAGAGGGGCACTAGGGCTCAGAGCAGCCGGGATGTGTCCCAAGGAGGCCGGCTTCCGTGGAAGGCGCCTTGCCAGCGCGGCTGCCTCGGCAGCCCTGGGGGCTCCTTCTGCTGCCCTGAGCCCGCAGAGCAGGGCAGCGTTTGCTGATGGGCCGAGCCCTTCCTAAAGATCCTGTCGGGCTGTCTCAGACACCTGGGGCCAGGGATTCCTGCCAACCGGGGCCACTTTGGGTGGGCTGGGGGCGGCCCAGGGCAGGTGGCAGTGTGTGCGAGGGCCCTTTGTGACACGCTGCAGCACGGTCACCCTGGCATGGAACAGAACCCAGTGTCCAAGGGCCCTTTGTGACACGTGGTGACATAGGAGCTGGCGATGACAAGAGCACGGCACAGTGCTCGGAGCAGGCGACGGGACAGGACGGGACAGAGCGGTGCTGTGAGGAGCGCTCGTTCGTGTCTGACCCGGAGCTTTTCTGAAGCTTTACTCCTACAGGTGTCCTCGTGGCAAGACTGCAGGTCTTGGTGGCCTGTGGCCTTCCCGAGGCTTCTCTTTTGCAGGTGCCTCCGAGGGCAGGCTGAGGGACTTGGTGACTCAGAGCTTTTCTGAGGCATCTCCCATCCTTCTGGCCTGGGACTTAGTGACCAAAACCATTTAAGAGGCGTCTCCTGTCCTTGTGGCAGGAGCCCTTGAGACCAAAGTGCAGGACTTGCTGCCCTGCAGTCTTCCTGAGGCTTCTCTGTCTCAGGTGCCTTAAAGGCACAACTGAAGACTTGCTGATTCAGAACTTTCACAAGGCATCTGTCTTTAAGGTGCCCTCAAGGCCAAACTCTGGCATGGCGGGCAGATTTCTCAGCCTATTTAAAGTCTTCAGAGGGAAAAAAAAGAAAGGCCCTGGAGATGCCCCAGGAAAACAGCCTGAAGAGCCCAAGCACTTCCAGCCACAGCAGGATGGTGAGTGGCAGAGCTGGGCCACAGAGCTGATGGTGGCAGGCAGCTTGGACCTCGGCACTGAGCGCCGTTTTGGGCTGCTTCTTTTGCAGGCAACTCTGGTGATCTGGGTGATCGCCCCTGAGTGCCATGAGGCCATGATCCTTTATTCAGCCCGCCTGTTTGTGGCTCTGCTCTTCCATGTTGTCATCACCACACAGCAGATGCTACCAAAGGAAGTTGAAAACTTCTGGAGAGCATGCCAGGAGGAACACCACCTTCCCAGCAAGCCCAGCAGGTCCCAGTCCTCCTGTCCTTCCCATGCCCTTGTGGCCAGGGCCGGTGCTCCCAGTGTGACCTGGGCTTTGCTCTGCACGCAGGTTTGCAGTGCAGGCCATGAAGGCTCTGCTCTGCCGACTGAAGTATGACAATGAGGTGATGGCTATGGATCGCAAGCATGGCTGGGACACGCTGCACGGTGCTCACACCCAGCACTATGCCGTGGGTCTGCTGGCCAGGTGAGACCCCCTTCTCCTCCACACTGCCCCCGGCATTTGTGCCCTGTGGGTGCCCCACACCAGAGGACCAGACCTCTGTGAGTCAGTCCTGGGAGAGCTTTGGTCCCCCCACCTCAGGGTCTTGGTGTCTTTTTTCCCCTTCCAGAGAGATGCGCCGTGTCTCCCCCTCCTTGTGTTCTGGGATTGCTCTCCGCTTGCTTGGGCTGCTCAGCAGGGAGGAGCCACACTGGGATCTGCCCGCCCTGGCATTCCTTGTGGAGGTGAGCCTGAAGACCGGCGCTGCCTCGCTGAGCTGCCTCCCAGCTCTCTGCCCTCTCGTAGCCACAGATGCCTGGGACGCTGCCCGTGCCCTGTGCTGCTGCCTGGGCCCGGCCCGGTGCGGTTCCGGGCTCCTGCCGGCCAGATCCCCTGTCACTGCCCTGTGCCCTTCAGGTCCTGGAGTGCCTGGACTTGACTAAATGCAGTGGCTGCATCCTGAAGATCATGTCGAGGTACCTGCAGATTGAATGCAGGCAGAGGCGTCGCCTGGCGCTCAGAGGCCTCGTGGTGCTCAGCAAGGATCCCTCGATGGTGAGAAGGGGGCAGCGGCTGAAGCTGCGCTGGGGAAAGCAGCCCCTTGGGCTGGCAAGGCTGAGGCAGCTGAGGCAGCTGCTCCCAGCTCTCCTGCCTCCCCTGCCCCAGTGCTTTGGGTCAGGCCTTTGGCCTGTGGGTCCTGCAGCAGCAGGGTGGGCTTGCAGTGCCAGGGCGCTGTTGGTGGTGCAGCCGTCCATGGCTTCCCAGCACAGCCTTGTGTTCCACACAGGCCAGGAGAATGTGCAGTCTGTCTCCAAGCCTTCTGGAGCTGCTGGATGATGCAGATGGAGAGGTGGTCAGCATATCCCTCTCTGTGTTCACGAATGTGCTCCTGCACAAAGACATCCTGGTATCCAGCACCACTGCCCCAAAACTGGCTGAGGCGCTCCTGCTGCTCTTTGACTGTGTAAGGTTCTGCATCTTGAGCCACAGGCATCAGGTGCTTCCCCAACACTTGTGCCCTGTGGATTTTCAGGCCTCTGCCCAAATGGGCCTGGAGTAGTTGATGTAGGTCTTTTTCTTTCCTCTAGGACAACAGCCATGTGCAGGTACTCTCCCTTCAACTCTTCTGCAAGGTGATGGAATTGGTAGTGGATGAGGGAAAAAAGTCCCTGAAGATAATTGTGAACAAGAGCCTGTACCCACTCTTAATCTACTGTCATGATGTGAACCGCCACGTGGCAGAGGTGAGGTTTTGTGTGATGCTGGTGGATCTCTGACTGCCTCCTATGCTGGCGCTTCGCAGGCTGCAGCCTCCTCCAGGCCCTGGCACAGGGATGTGGGTCCTGTGCCCTGGGCTGTGGGGCCATCTCTGGGTCTCTGCTGCTCTCCAGGCCTCTCGGGAAACACTGTTTTGGGTGGCCCAATTCCTGAAGAGGAGTGATCTCGAACAGCTGCTGAAGGAGCAGCAGCCACTACAGTGGTGAGTGAGGGCAGCGGGCTGGCAGCGGGGGCTGGTGGGGAGGAGCTGCAAGCCCTGTCCTGGCTGCAGAGGGCTTTGCTCCTTGTGTGGATGAGGGGTGATGTGGGCAGAGCACAGAGAGATTGATTTCAGGAGCACTTCGGGGAGTCATGGAAATTACCTCCCAGCTGATTCCAATTTCTCCTACTCCCTTCTGGGTGGGATGGCCCTGTTCAGAAGGCCTTCTAGGATTCCCACAGATACGGGCTGTTGCCATGTCTCTGTTCCTCTCTCTTGCAGCCTGTCAAGCCCAGAGGCAAGATGCCAGGCCATCATGTTCTAACCTGGAAAACCAAGCCCTGTGTCCCCAAAGAGCTAAAGAATTAGGGACATCTCCTGGATCCAGTGAACCAGTGTCCCAAGAACACAGCAGGAGACAGTGAAGAGGACATCAACTCTCAGTGCTGCTGGAACAGCTGATGCTGGGCACAGTTCGCGTGGCTTCAGCCCTCTCCCTGCCTACAGATAGCTCCCTCCCTCCAGCCCTCAGATATTGTCCATCACCTTTTTTTCCCTCCACTATCCCCCCCTGTTTATGGCTCCCTCCCTCCACCCCTCAGATACTGCCTGTCCCTTTTTTTCCCTCCCAGCTCATCCCTTTCCTTTGCTTCCCGTTAATAAACAGTTTGGCTTCTTCACTTTGCCTGCATCTCTGCAGAGCTGAAGTGGCACAAATCCAGGGCCCTGGGACACACAGGTCCCTGTGCTGAAGCTGCAGTTCCACAACACTGTGCAGTTACAGATCTTGCTGAGCACCCTGGAGCCCCTGGATTTTGGAAGAGCCAGCCTGAGGATGCTCTGAACCCAGCTGTGAGGGATTCCATGGCAAGCATCCATGGAGGGCAAAGGAGCTTGGAATGCTGGAAGTTTTCAAGAATAGCTTCCTGAAAGCACAGCAGTGCTCCATCCTGCACAGCAGGATCAGGAAGAGGGCAGAACCAGAGACCATCCAGGCTCAGCAGGGAGCTTTGGGTGTGCCTAAGGGCAAATGAAGCAGCAGCACGGTGCCCGAGACTCGGACACGCGACCGTGCCCGTGCCCGGAGCGCTGTCAGGCAGTGCCGGGATCCCGGCTGTGGTTCTGGTCCCCACAAGTGAGGAATGGCAGCGCCAGGCTCAGCCCCAGTCAGAAAGCCAAGCAAGTGAGAGCAGAGGGAGGGCACCCTCCCAGTGTCTCTTGGCCATGGCCGCAAAACAGCCCCTGCTGCTTCTTCCTGCGCCTGTGTTTGGGGTGTGCTGCTGGCAGAGCCAGCCAGGTTGTGCTCTGCGTTCCAGAGCCCCTTGGGAGCGGGCATGAAAAGCGCAGTGTGCACAGCAGAGAGTCCTGGAAGGTGCTGGCAAGAGCGTCCTGCGGGAACAGAGCTCTGGGCCCTGGCTGGGAACAGTGTGGTTTTGCTACCATGACTGCAGGTGTAGCTATGATATTTTATGAAAAATCCTCTGCTAGGATTTTTCCCCTCCTGAGGAGCTGAGGGCCTCAGGAAAGAGATGTAAACAAGAACCAGAGACCATCCAGGCTCAGCAGGGAGCTTTGGGTGTGCCTAAGGGCAAATGAAGCAGCAGCACGGTGCCCGAGATTCAGACATGCGACCGTGCCCGTGCCCGGAGCGCTGTCAGGCAGTGCCGGGATCCCGGCTGTGGTTCTGGTCCCCACAAGTGAGGAATGGCAGCGCCAGGCTCAGCCCCAGTCAGAAAGCCAAGCAAGTGAGAGCAGAGGGAGGGCACCCTCCCCGTGTCTCTTGGCCATGGCTGCGGCAGAGAGGTTTCAGGGATGCGGGGGGGGGCGGACTCGTGGCCAGCTGATCCAGTTGACAGCCCCTCTCTTGTGGCCATGGCAAGAGCTGGGTGGGACGGCCCTGACAGGAAGGTCTCCTAGGATTCCCACCAATCCAGGCTCTGATCGTGGCTCTGTTCCTCTCTCTTCCAGCCCTTCAAGCCCTGAGGAGAGATGACAGCCCTTCCCTGACAAACACAGTCGTTCAACAGCTAGTCAGTGAAAGAGCTGCAGAACTGGCTCGGAAGAACCAGCGTTTGTTGAAGACCTCCAAATGCCGTGGAAGATGAGACTGCCTTGAGACCAGAAGAGACCAGCTGGAGCTCCAGGCACAGCTGATGTTTGGCACAGCTGAGCCTGTGGGAAACTTGCATGGCTTCAGCCCTCTCCCTGCTTAAGATAACTCTCTCCCTCCAGCCCTCAGACTCTGCCCATCCCTTCTTTTTCCCTCCACTCTCCCTCCCTTTTGACAGCTCTTGCCCTCTAGTCCTCAGATCCTGCCCATCCCCTTTTTTTCCCTCCCAGCTCATCCCTTTGCTTTGCCTCCCATTAATAAACAGTTTGGCTTCTTCACTTTGCCTGCATCCCTGTGGAGCTGAAGCGGCGCAAATCCGGGGCCCTGGGACACACAGGCCCCTGCCGCCGTTCTCTTCCACGCCGTGTTTTGTGCGCAGACACAGAGGAACGAGGGCAGGCCAGGCTGGAAAGGTCCCTGTGCTGAAGCTGCAGTTCCACAACACTGTGCAGTTACAGATCTTGCTGAGCACCCTGGAGCCCCTGGATTTTGGAAGAGCCAGCCTGAGGATGCTCTGAACCCAGCTGTGAGGGATTCCATGGCAAGCATCCATGGAGGGCAAAGGAGCTTGGAATGCTGGAAGTTTTCAAGAACAGCGTCCTGAAAGCACAGCAGTGCTCCATCCCTGCACAGCAGGATCCGGAAGAGGGCAGAACCAGAGACCATCCAGGCTCAGCAGGGAGCTTTGGGTGTGCCTAAGGGCAAATGAAGCAGCAGCACGGTGCCCGAGACTCGGACACGCGACCGTGCCCGTGCCCGGAGCGCTGTCAGGCAGTGCTGGGATCCCGGCTGTGGTTCTGGTCCCCACAAGTGAGGAATGGCAGTGCCAGGCTCAGCCCCAGTCAGAAAGCCAAGCAAGTGAGAGCAGAGGGAGGGCACCCTCCCAGTGTCTCTTGGCCATGGCCGCAAAACAGCCCCTGCTGCTTCTTCCTGCGCCTGTGTTTGGGGTGTGCTGCTGGCAGAGCCAGCCAGGTTGTGCTCTGCCTTCCAGAGCCCCTTGGGAGCGGGCATGAAAAGCGCAGTGTGCACAGCAGAGAGTCCTGGAAGGTGCTGGCAAGAGCGTCCTGCGGGAACAGAGCTCTGGGCCCTGGCTGGGAACAGTGTGGTTTTGCTACCATGACTGCAGGTGTAGCTATGATATTTTATGAAAAATCCTCTGCTAGGATTTTTCCCCTCCTGAGGAGCTGAGGGCCTCAGGAAAGAGATGTAAACAATAACTATCTGCTGCTGTGGAATGCAGCAGGTGCATGTTGGTTGTTTCTAACTAAGAGCCAATCACAGATGCAGCTGCATCGGACTCTGAGATTCACAAGATTTTGTTATTCTATTCTATTCTTGTTCTTTGTAGCCTTCTGATGATTATTTTCTCTCTGTTCTTTTAGTATAGTTTTTATGTAGTATTTTAGTATAATATATAAAATAATAAATCTGCCTTCAGAGAAAATGGAGTCAAGCCTCGTGTCTCCACACACAGAGAGTTACCAACAATTGGTGACCTCTGGACGTGTGGAATTGATGGTCACCCCAGAAGTGACCGTGGAGTCCAGCCTAGAGCTGAATAACTGAGACCCTGAAGATGGGCAGAGTTCACAGCCATGGCTGAAAACAGAAAAGCCTTTTAAATTTTCCTGGACATCGTGTCCAGAGACCGCAGAACAGCAGAGCTGCACAGCTGATCTGTCAAGGACACTGTCTCAAGGTACTGTTACCTTTTCCCTTCCTGAAGATACTGCCCTTCGCAGAATGTGGGTGGCAAGTTGGCAAAATATACCTTTGAAAACTAAGGTTCGGTTCTCTGCGTCAGATGAGAAAATTATTAACCTCTGGCGCAGGTGGGGACGCGATGACGGAATTATTTTGTGGAAGAGACATAAATTATTATGAGTTTTACAGATGGACAAAATTCCATGGATTTTTTACACATGTGGTATACTCCCTCGATTTAGATTTCTGGGATTTCATGAAGTCTGCTTTGGAGTGGTACGTTCAGTAATATTGGTACAATCCAATAGTCCCCCTAGACCCCCATAGAAAAATTCTTTAAAATTTCACCTTTCCTTATTCATCCCATGGGATAGCAAACGCACCTGTGGAAACATTGGCTTGGCCTGGAAGATGACCATTCGAATAGGACCAGGATCCTAGAACAGGATCTTTTTCCTCAGTGGTCTAGCCTTCCATGATGGTCGTGAGGCAAAGAATGAGGGGAATTTCGGACAGGCTAATTAACATATACTATTCCACCAGAATCCAATAAATCAATCACCTTGGGTAAACAATCTCCAGAACAAATTCCACATGAGCACAAACACAGAGGCAGCAAATGAGATAAGAATTGTTTTGATCATTCTTTTCTCTGCTTCTCTCACAGCTTCTCTCTGCTCAGATGACATGTGAATACCACATTGTCCCTTGCCCCAGCAGGGGAGCTTTGCCCTCCCTGTCCCCAGCCAGCCCAGCCTGGGCACCTCAGGGCTGTCCCCACCCTCCTGCTGAGGCCCAGCCTCGAGGGCTTCTGCCGCAGGCCTGGCAGACGCCGTGGGGAAGCGCCAGAGCAGCCGGGTGCCAGGAACAAGGCGGCTGCCTGGGGGCTGCTCGTGGCCTCTGACACCCAATTCCTAAAGGGCTTCCAACCACCCCAGCTCCTCAGGGGCCTCCTGTTGTTCTGCCAATTGACAGGCGATTTAAAGGACACACCACTGGAAGTAATGTTCTTATTTTACTGTGAACATTAAGGAACCACAGTGTAAGATGATATAGGGAAGAAGAGGGGAGAGCTGTACTTCATTTACCACTTATATATATCTCTACTAGGGGGAGGATTGGCCCTTTTGTGTTGTGTTGAACTCTCTGTGTGTGGAGACTCAAGGCTTGACTCCATTTCAGAAGGCTGATTTATTACGTTATATATTATACTAAAATACTACATTAAAACCATACTAAAAGAACAGAGAGAAGAGAAAGATGAGAAGGCTACAAAGAACAAGAATAGAATAGAATGCATAACAAAAATCCTGTGACTGCTCACAGCCTTGGCACAGGTGGCTGTGATTGGTCATCAGTTGAAAACAATCCACATGGACCAATGGAAGATGCACCTGTTGCATTCCACAGCAGCATAGTTATTGTTTACATTTCTTTCCTGAGGCTTCCAGCTCCTCAGGAGGGGAAAAATCCTAGGAAACGATTTTTAATAAAATATCATAACTATACTTTTGCCATCTACTCATTTGTTTGGCTACTTTTGTAACACTGAGTGGACTTTCATTCCTTGAGAGCTTTTATTCCTTGAGAGAATTAGGATACTATCATCCCTTCATCAAAAACCATTAGAAACCAAAGAATGGCCTTCTGTTGGCCTCTGTGCAGTGTTATGTTTTGTAACATGACTCCCAATGGATGACGTTAAGGCAAACGAGTTGCTGCTGTGAGAAGGGAAGCCAATTTCCAACTCTTTCACGTTCTCAGGCCATCACAATTAATTTGGAGACTTTGCAACTTTTTGGAAGTACTTGAGTTGAACAATGGGTGGTAAAGCTTTCCTGAAATGACAATTATTTAATGCCAGATTCTTCTGTGCCTTCACGGTAAAGATGCTTTTTTGCTGCAGGAAATTACTTCAATAAGAGAATAATTTCAGCATGTAGTAAGAGCTTCTGATACCAGGTGTTGCAGCAGTTGCTCCAGGTGCTCCTGCCAAGAGCCCCTGCAGGAAGGAGCAGAGCCCCCAGTGCCCGTGGGCTTTGGCTCCCTGTGGCACAGAAGCCCCCCGGGGCACAGGTCTCTGGGGCAGGAGAGGGGCACTAGGGCTCAGAGCAGCTGCGATGTGTCCCAAGGAGGCCAGCTTCCGTGGAAGGCCCCGTGCCAGCGCGGCTGCCTCGGCAGCCCTGGGGGCACCTTCTGCTGCCCTGAGCCCGCAGAGCAGGGCAGCGTTTGCTGATGGGCCGAGCCTGCAGGTGTGGCTGGGACACGCTGCTCTGTGCTGACACCCACCACTATGCCGTGGGTCTGCTGGCCAGGTGAGACTCCCTTCTCCCCACTGCTTCTAACATCTGTGTTCTTTGCTCGGGGTGCCCCCCACAGTCCCTATGGTCATGGGCCAGAGAGCCTTATCTTTGAGAGATGGCCAAGGAGACTGGAAAAGTCCGCCAGAGGATGGTGCCCACAAGAAGCCACCTCCTAAATGGCCCAGGTGCACTTGCAGGATGCTGGAGAAAGACCAGACATCTGTGAGTCAGTCCTGGGAACCATTTGTCTCCCTGGCTCATAGTCGTGCTGAGTTTTTGTTCTTCCAGGGAGATGTCCTGTGTCTCCAAACCCTTGTGTTCCCGGATCCTTCACTACCTGCTCCAGCTGCTGAGCACACCGGAACCACGCTGGCATCTGCCCGCCCTGGCGTTCATTGGGGAGGTGAGCCTGAAGGCCAGCACCACCTCGCTGAGCTGCCTCCCAGCTCTCTGCCCTCTCGTAGCCACAGATGCCTGGGACGCTGCCCGTGCCCTGTGCTGCTGCCTGGGCCCGGCCCTGTGCGGTTCCGGGCTCCTGTTGGCCGGGTCCCCCGTCAGTGCCCTGTGCCTTTCAGGTCCTGGAGTGCCTGGAATTGAGTGAACATGATGCTGACAGAGTTCTGCAAATCTTCTCAAGGCACCTGTGGAGCGAGTGCAAGAAGAGGCGACACCTGGCTTTCAAAGCCCTTCTCAAGCTCACTGACGATCCCTTGATGGTGAGAAGGGGGCAGTGGCTGAAGATGCGCTGGGAACACAGTTGCCCTGGCTTGGCTGGGTTTCGGGCACTGGGGCAGCTGCTCGCAGATCTCCTGCCTCCCGCTTCAGCTGCCCGAGTGCTTCAGGACAGGCCTTTGGCCTCTAGGCCCCACGGCAGCAGGGTGGTGTTTCATAGACTTGTGTTCCACACAGACCAAAAAAATGTGGAGCCTGACTGCATGTCTTGTGAAGCTCCTGCGGGATGCAGATGGAGAGACAGTTAAGATAACAGTCATGGTACTTAGCTTTATAATCTTGGACAAGGACACACCAATACCCAGCCTGATCGCTCTGCAGCTGGCTGAGGCGCTTGTGCTACTCTTTGACCACGTAAGGCTCTGTGGCCCCAGCCATGGCCACTGGGTGCTGCCCAGGCACTTTGTGCCCTGTGGATTTTCAGGCCTGCGCCCAGCTGAGCCTCTCGCAGCCCATGCTGAGGGCTTCTTTTCTTCTCTTCTTACAGTATAATAGACAGGTACAGCTGCTGTCCATATGGCTCTTCCGAACATTGCTGACTCTTCCAGTGGAAAAGAAAAGAAAGGCCCTGAAGACACAAGTGTGTCAGAGCCCACTCACACTTTTCTTCCACTGCCATGATGGGAATCGGCGTGTGGCAGAGGTGAGGACTTGTGGGCTGCTGCTGTCCCCCTGGGAGGGGGCTCAGCTGCCTCCTGCCCTGGCACCTGGTGGGCTGCAGCCTCCTCCAGGCCATGGCACAGGGATGCAGCTCCTCTGCCCTGTGCTGTGGGGCCATCTCCACTTCTCTGCTGCTCTCCAGGCTTCTCGGGAAACGCTACTTTGTGTGGTCAAGTTCCTGAAGAAGCGAGATCTTGAAAAACATGTGAAGAAGGAGAAACTCTGGATTTTGGCCAACTGCCTGGTAAGGTCAGCCTGCAAGCCCAACCTCAGCCAGGAGAAGGCCCCTGAGGTGGGGCTCAGCGTGCGGGGCTGGCAGCTGTGCCCCTGCCCGCTGCTGCACCCAGAGGCCGCGCGGGCTCTTCCCCAGGCTCCTGTGGGCCCGGGAAGATTGAAGAGCTCCAGCTGATCTTTGAGGGTGAGTGAAGGCAGGGGGCTGGCAGCGGGGCCTGACAGCGGGGGGAGCTGCCAGCCCTGCCCCGGCTGCGGAGGGCTCTGCTCCCGTGAGCAGACCACACTGGGATTTCACAGCCATGTGGGGTATTCATGGCCACCAGCTTCTACCTGATCCCCTTGGTCCCTGCTCTCTCCTGGCCACACGTAGTACAGGCTGGGATGGCCCTGGCAGGAGGCTCTCCTCTGCTCCCCACAGATCGGGGATCCGACCATGGCTCTGTTCCTCTCTCTTGCAGCCCTTGAAGAAATGGTATATGACATCAGCCTCAGTGTCAGATGCCTGGCAATTCAGACTTTGCATATTCTCAGGGCAAGAGACAGAGTACGATATTCCACCTTACAGAACCTGCAAGATCAGCTTCACAGGTTGTGGAAGACACGGCTTCATCTCTCGGGGCTCGGGTGGCTAGTCTGCTGGAGCTCTGCGAAGAGCTGATGCCAAAGGCTCTGTCTGCAGGGACCACCTGTGCCAGCAGTGATTTTCAGTTTCTTCAACATTGTTCTTTTCTTCTTTTTGTTTTTCTTCAGTATATAAATACAGGATGTGTTATAATTGACAGACGCCAATGTCCTAGGTTGACTATATGATGCTTTTTCATTTCGTGCCTTATCACAACAAGGTATAAGTGACCTGAGGTATAAGTGACCTGCTGTCCTGGGTTGACTATATGATGATTTTATCCCCAGTCGTCTTGTTCTGTTTATACTGAATAATAAGTTTTACACCTTTAAGACTCTCTTCCAGAGAGTGAAGAGGGGAGGGAAGAAGCGCGCAGTTTGTTTTCAGACTGCACTCACTCCTCCACATTCCTGCTCCTGGACTGTGTTGTCTGCGGATGGACAGACAGCAGGACAGAGCTCTCCTTGGCTTTTAGTTAGTTTTAGTTAGCTGAGACAAAGAAGTTGCCTGGACATTTTTTTTTCCTTTTCTTTGGACCTGTTGAAACTTGCTCTGGACTGAACACCCAGAGGAGCAGCGGCAGCTCCACCTGGGGCCCACCGGACTGGGCCTGGGCCGTGGCACTTCCAGCACAGGAGGGACTGATAAGAGACTGAGTGAGCTGAGCTACAGCCCACAAAGGGGACTTTCTGAGTTTGTGGCGCCCAACGCATGGCTCGAGAAAGTGAAAAAAACCCCTTTATTGATTGCAGGTTGGTTGTGCTTGCTGTGTAGTAGGTTAAAGTACCCAGTAGCCATGTTGCTTGAATTTGTAATATCTCTTAGGGATACCTTTATGTAGCTCTGGTCTCTTGACCTTTTTGAGGTTTCAATACCTTTCTAGTCACTAGGATTATCGTCCCTATCACATAGTTTTTGCAGTAAAGAGGCACAGGATTAGAATAGCTATTGTGATGACCTTAGTGATAATGATTTATAGAGCGTTTACAAAGATACTGGCGTCTATTTACGATATGTATGGTTTATGGTTTCTTCGTCCTACCCTGCATCCCAGTTCTAACAGTATGTTTTGGGAATTTATTAGTAATTGCACCCAGCTAGTTAGAGGAAGAGCAGAGAATGAGACTTTCCAACCTTTCCTTTCCTTCTTCTCCTTTGAATCTGTTACGTCACTTTTTGAGAATATTCAGTTTCCCCTTAATGTTAAAAAGACCATCTTTCTGGTATTTAATCTGGTAAACTTCCTCTATATAGTCTGCAGCTTCTCTAGAATGAGGGCTGAGATGTCTAAAAGAGCTGATAAGACCCCTGACACAAAAGTAGACCCACATATAAAGAATCCTGAGTAGTGTAGAGAATAAGAAAATATGAACCAAACCCTGAAGGAATTCTCCGACGCTGTAACATAAGATTTTCCACATGAACTAATTCAAAACCCAGCTGAAGTGAAGAAATACCTAAAAGAGAAGTGCCACAATGACTCTAAAGAGGAAAAAGCTCATTGCAATAAGCTGAGCCCTGGCCTATACTTATCGCACACTGCTAGATACTGTAGGGCAGCAGACAGAGGCAGGGGGGCAGGGAGATAAATCAGCAGCTACCCCAGCTACTCAGGCTGTAGCTAAAACAGACAGTAACCCTAAGCCACTAGCAGTTGCAGCAATAAAGAAGCACACAAGGGAAACTAATCGACCAGTGACCAACGATAATGATCCAGAGGAAGGACCCTCAACAACAATTACTGATACAAAAGCCACAATTCAAACAACTGACATAACAGCAGAAAACACTATTGAGTCCTATTCCCTAAAGAACCTTCGTAGCCTAAGAAAAGATTACACTCAGAGACCTGATAAATCTGTAATTAGTTGGTTAATCCCTCTCTGGGATGCTGCAGGCGAGGCTATAGTTTTAGACATCACTAAAACAAAGCATTTGAGATCCCTGTCACATGATCCTATCATCGACCAAGGCATGATAATCTCCCGAACCAGTTAAAAAAAAAAAAAAAGGGCAATTGAATCTGCTTTTATAAAAAAGCCCCTTTAGAAATTATCTCCCAAACTTGCCCTAAACCAAAACACCTGCGATTAGGCCATTGTGTTCCGGGCAGGTGGGAACTCTGGCTGAGGTATAAGTGACCTGTGATTAAGCCGTTGTGTCCCGGGCAGGTGGGAACTCTGGCTGAGGTATAAGTGACCTGCGATTAGGCCGTTGTGTCCTGGGCAGGTGGGAACTCTGGCTGAGGTATAAGTGACCTGCAACGGGCCACTGTTCTCCCTGGCGTGTGAAGGGGGCTGTGGCTAAAGAGTGTGAGAGAGACACACAGACAGCCTCACAAGGGAACTGGCACCCGAGGCACTAGAGTCAGAGCCCTTCCAGGAGACCCGGCAATACTGCAACCCTGAGGACAAACCCAAAGTGAAAAAGGGGGGGAGACACAGGGACTGTGATTCTCTAGCAATAGAGATTCACTTTGAGTAAGTAGTTGAAAGAAAAGCAGTAAATAAAATAAAACAAAACAAATGGGACAGAAATCCAGTAAGGTAGATACAGGAAAAGAAACCAGGGGAAAAAAACTACCAACAGAAATTCCCCAGGATAGCCCTTTGGGAGTCATGTTAGCCAACTGGGAAAGAAACCCTTGTACAAAAAAAAAAGACAAGGTAAAAATGATACAATTCTGTATGCTAAAATGGTCAACAGAGAAAATCAGATCTGACCACGTTTATTGGCCTAGGTATGGCTCTTTTGAAAGGTGGATTTGTCAGGCTTTAAATAAATTTGTAAATTCAAAGGAACAATTTGATACAGAAGAAAGAGGATATGCTACTTTTTGGACAGGAGATTACAGGAAAATAGAAATCTTTAAAGTACCAGAGATCTCTGAGACAAAACAAGAAAAGAAAAAAAGGAAAAGAAAAGAGAGGGGAACAAGAAGGAGAAATAAAACAGCAATGGGATCCTTTACAGGTCTTGCCCCCTCAATTCCCAGCAGAGGCACTGGTCCCAGGTCCCGGCTCGCTGCTTGCTTCCGCTCCGCCCGCCCCGGGTCCCATCCCGAGTGCGGGCACAGTCCCACCCGCCCCGGGTCCCGTCCTGAGTGTGGGCACAGTCCCGCCCGCCCCGGGTCTCGTCCCGAGTGCGGGCACAGTCCCGCCTGCCCCGGGTCCCGTCCCGAGTGCGGGTGTGCAACCCGCGGCAGCTCAGCCTGCCTCAGCCCACAGTTCAGCCCCGACCCCGACAGTGAATTTGTCTGCTGCAATTCCGGCCGCCTGGTCCGCGGCTGATGTGAAGGTCATGCCTGGGGTCCCTTCTGCTGCCTGGTCTATGATCAATGCCCCAATCGCGTCAGGGGTCCCATCGGTTCCAGTAGTCCCATTCCTGACCACTTTTCCCACTGCCCAATCTCCCACTGCCCTGCCAGTGCCGGCGGCGCTGGGTGCCGGTGCTGCTGCTTTCTCTCTACCGGGAGCCACGGAGCCAGCCACCATTAACCATGTACAAGCAATCCGCGCTCCCGTCTGGTATTCTACGGAAACGCTCCTTCCTCCAGGGGTTCCCGCAGCAGACCATGCCTGCATCCCGCCCTTGGAGGACCGAGCCGCCACGGCGGGATGTCCTCCTCTCAGCCCATGTCCTGCCCTGAGCCCCATTCCCTTGGTAACCACAGCACCGGCTGTCCAGAGAAACTCTCTCTATCTAGAGGAAGCACCTTATCGAAACACTAGGAGCTCAGCTAAAAAGGCAGCCCTCTCCAAATTCTTTCTCAAAACACGAGAAAAAAACTATAGAAGGTAAAAAAGAAAGGGAGTTAGATAAAGGGATTGGTCTATTCCCGTTAAGAGAGGTCCCAATGGGAGGGGGTGGAACAGGTTTTGTAAATGCCCCTTTGACTTCTTCTGAGGTCAGAAATTTTAAGAAAGAAATAAAAGGGATTTTGGAGGATCCCATAGGTACAGCTGAACAATTAGATAAATTTTTAGGTCCAAATATTTATACTTGGGAAGAGATGCAGTCCATAATGAGAATAATATTTTCTCAAGAAGAGAGACAATTAATCAGAGCGGCTGGGATAAAAGAGTGGGAAAAGGATAATCCGCAGGGACCTCCTGGAGAAGATAAAATGCCAACTGCACCTCCTGAGTGGGGTCAAAATAATGAAGAGGGGAGGAAACAAATGAATGACTATCGTAATTTAATAATCAGGGGAATAAAAGGGGCAGCACCCAGAGGCCAAAATGCTAAAAAGGCTTTTGGGGCACAGCAGGGAAAAGATGAGACTCCAACTGAATGGTTAGACAGGCTTAGGAGAAATATGAAACAATATTCTGGGATAGACCCTGAAGCTGATGTGGGAAAAGCTTTGTTGAGGATCAACTTTGTCACTAACGCTTGGCCAGATATTAGAAAAAAATTAGAAAAAATTGAGGATTGGCATAATAAATCATTAGATGATTTATTAAAGGAAGCTCAGAAAGTTTATGTACGGAGAGATGAAGAAAAGGCTAAACTGAAAGCAAAACTTATGGTAGCCACCATGCGGGAAAACAATTTCCAGAGAAACCAAAGTCATACAGGCACTATTCCTAAATATGGAGGTGGTAGATACAGGGGAAAGGAAAAAAATAGAATCCCAATACAAAACAAGTCTCAGGAGTATTCCAGATATTCCTGTTATTACTGTGGGGAAAAAGGGCACAATAAGAGAAATTGTCCTAAGCAGGAAAAAGATCTGAAAATCTTTAAAGAAATGGGCACAGAGGAGGAATAGGGAAGTCATAGGCTCTGTCTTTTAGGGGACAAATACCATCTGGAGCCTGTGATAACTTTAAAAGTGGGTCCCCAAGAAGAAAAATTGGAATTTGTAGTAGACACAGGGGCAGAAAAAACTTGCTTGTTAAGTATTCCAAAAGGATATAAAGTGAGCAAAGATACTGTAAAAGTAACAGGGGCAAAAGGAGAAAGTTTTATGGTTCCTGTCATAAGAGATGTAGTAATTGAGGGGGAAACAAAAATTTGGATGGGGGACGTTTTATTGGTCCCAGGGGCAGGTAGCAACTTATTGGGAAGAGACTTACAAATAGAATTAGGAATAGGGGTTATACCAGAAGACGGGAAAATGACAGCTAGAGTTTTAAAATTAGACCAGGAGGATGAGGAAAAATTCAATAAGGAAGTTTGGGCTGCAGAAGGAAATAGGGGAGGACTAAATATTGACCCCATAAGGGTTACAATTGAAAGAGAAGATTGTCCCATACGTGTACGACAGTATCACATATCTTTAGAAGGATAGGAAAATCTGAAGCTAGTAATAAAAGA
>NW_024526432.1:0-1143 GCF_017590135.1 Pyrgilauda ruficollis | reverse complement strand
CCCCCACCCCAACCACCAGCAGCAAAAAAAATTTAAAGCTACAATATACTGAGCAGGAGATGGCAAACATCTTTATCCCTACAGAGGTAGGTAGAGAACCTGGACCAGGAGATCCTCTGAACATTAGAGGAGGAAAACTAACCTTCAGAGATGCTTTGAAAAAGACAATATGAAGCTGATAGGCCCTGGTTTCCACTACCAAAAGAAACAAACAGAGTGAAACTTCACTACAAAAATAAATACTTGGATCTCCATTGTACCTCTGAATGCTACATTAAGCATCAGTTCTTTTCAGTTGAGAGACAGCATTTTTTTTTAGATTTCTCAAAGGATTTGGATGCTCCATTGTGGCCAGACTCTGATCTGGCTTCACTTCCCACAAATCAGTATCAAATGAAGAGAAGCAACCTGCTACACAGGCATTTTGCAGACAAAAATAGTGCAGAGCCTAATCAGGAATCTCGTGGCAGGAAACAGGCCTTCCTACAACAGGAAGCGTAGGAAAGACTACTGGAGACAGCCGTCCAAAAGCAGCTGCCTTGCCAAAAAAGACAAAATGGCTGTATACTGGCAACCCTTGCAGCAGGAAATCACTGAATTAAGTACTCAATCTACTGAGCAATTTAGTGTGTCATCTGCTTCCTGGCAACAGATATTTGGAATCACTTTTACAGTGCATTTCAGCTGTATCTCATAACTGGGTTGAGTACAGTGTCCTCTCCAGTAAGCAAAGAGGTCAAGGTCAGAGGCTTTTCTGACTCCTACCCAAAATAAATATTTTTAACCCTTTTCCTAGCTTCATTTTCATCATTTTATCATTTCTAATTTAGGGGACTCACATTCCTGTTTCTAGTCTGATTTGGGGCCAGGGCAGACTGAGTCACTGATACAAGTCTGCCAAAGTTAACTGTGGTCTCCATGGGACAGTACAACAGTCTGATAGGAGATAAATATCAGGGCACAGTGAAACAGGGAAAAGAAGACCAGTGGATTCTCCCTGGGATTTTTTTTTTTATGGAGTGTCAGGAAACTTTTCAGGAAGTTTCTTCTCAACATATGTAAAAAGATAAAGAGAAAGATAATGAGACACAGAGGAAGACAGAGAGGGAGTGAGGTGAAAGAGGAAAGGAAAGGAAAGGAAAG
>NW_024526431.1:0-1143 GCF_017590135.1 Pyrgilauda ruficollis | reverse complement strand
AAAATCCTCAAAAATCCACGAAAAATCCCTGAAAAATCCCATAAAAATTCCCTAAAAATTCTCCAAAAATTCTCCAAAAATTCCTGTTAAATCCTCAATAAATTCCCAAAAAATTCCCAAAAAATTCCCCAAAAATTCCCAAAAAATTCCCACTTTTTGGCACTCACTCACAGTGGATTTTGTAGTCCTTGTACTGCCGGTCCTCGATGGCCGTCACGTACAGCTCCCCCAAAAATCCTCAAAAAATCCCCAAAAAATCCCCAAAAATTCACAAAAAAACCCCAAAAATTCCCACAAAAATTCCCAATAAATTCCCTAAAAGTCCCTAATAGATCCTCAAAAAATCCCAAAAAAATCCTTGAAAAATCCCCAAAAATCCTCAAAAACTCATGAAAAATCCATGAAAAATCCCATAAAAATTCCCAAAAAATTCCCTAAAAATTCTCCAAAAATTCCCCAAAAATTCCTGTTAAATCCTGAATAAATTCCCAAAAAATTCCCCAAAAATTCCCAAAAAATTCCCACTTTTTGGCAGTCACTCACAGTGGATTTTGTAGTCCTTGTACTGCCGGTCCTCGATGGCCGTCACGTAGAGCGTGGCGCGGTCGGGGAAGATCAGCCCGTCCGGGGTCTGCAACAAAACATTCCCAAATTTTTTTGGGGAATTTTTGGGGGTTTTCCAAAAATTTTGGGGGGTGCCAAAGTTGGGGGAGGGGCTGAGGAGGAGCTGGGAATTTTTTCGGATTTTTTTGGGAATTTTTTGGGGGGATTTTTTGCGAATTTTTTTTTTATTTTTTTGTGAATTTTTTTTATTTTTTGGGGATTTTTTGGGATTTTTTGGGAATTTTTTCAGGGGTTTTCTGGGGAATTTTTGTGGTTTTTTTTGTTTCCCAGGATTTTGGGGGATTTTTTGGGATTTTTAATATTTTTTTTGGGATTTTTAAAAATTGTTTTTTGGGGATTTTTGGGGGATTTTTCCGAGAATTTTCCCAAGAATTTTGGGGTCTTTTCCCAGGATTTTGGGGAATTTTCCTGGGGATTTTTTGGGGAATTTCCCTGGGGATTTTTGGGCTGAATTCCCAGGATTTTGGGGCTCTCAGGGTTCATTTTACACCCAAATTTTAACCAAAATTCAGATTTTTT
>NW_024526430.1:0-1143 GCF_017590135.1 Pyrgilauda ruficollis | reverse complement strand
GCAGCCCCCTGAGAGGGCAGGAAGGAGCTGGGAGCCCCAGGAAGGGACTGCAGCCCGCAAAGCTCAGCAGCAGCAAAGCAGGAGCACCCTCAGGGAGTCACGGAATCACCAGGCTGGAAAAGAACTTCCAGTCCGACCTTCCCAGTCTGCTCCTGACTCGGTGGCCAGGAAATTCCCCCTCCATCCCTCGGCTCTCCGGTGAACTCACACAAGGATGGAGCTGCTCTTCTTACAAGCAGGAGGCTTTTATGTTGTAAATTAAAAGATCCAGACAAAATGAACCCTGAGAGCTGAGTCCCCAGGAATCACAATGACTCAAACACCAGCTTTTCACATGAAAATAAATTTAGTGCTCTGGCTGCTTTAATCATCAGGCTTTTTTTTTCTACCTTTACCATCAGCCCAGCAAACACTTGTGCCTTCATTTAATGCTCTTCAGCCTAATACCCACCACAAAAGAAATCCAGCAGAAAGCCTGGCTGATATCTTCAGCGAATTTCCATCTGACCCTCCCCTTGGGTTTTGGGGTGAGTGTTGAGTGAAGGAGCTTTAAAAGCATCTTTTCATTTAGCAGAGGCTCAGTGAGCCAAGAATCATACCTCACTCTGTCAGAAGAAAAACAAGATGTGGGCTCAGAGCAATTGAGCAGCGCTGGAGCCCGAGATGGAAAATCTTGCCTCCAAAGCCAAACAAGGTTTCAGTGCCAGTGTTGTAAGGCAGAGAGATGCAAAATTTTTGTGGCTGATATTTCTCGCCCGTGCCTTGGGATCTGGGGCTCTTTGGAAATGAAAGAGCCTCGGTTTAGGTGATGCTTTAAATGAGAATTGTTTAACCCTTGGTCAGGCTGCGAGGGAAGAGCAGGCACGGGCATCCCGGGAAGGGAAAATGAGTGAAAATGGGTTAAAATTCAGTGCTGGGGCTCTTGGTCTGTGCAGCTCTCCTCAGCAGGAAATTTCAGTCAGGACAGGAATTTTAGGGTCAGGACAGGAATTCCAGAGCCGGGGCAAGGAGGAGGGAAGGAGCTGGAAGTGATTGAGAGCAAAGCATCTTTTAGGGGCAGAAAACTGCCCAGAAGGACCAGATTTGGGGCACTGTGGAGTGAGAGAGGCAGAGCTTCACTTCCTCATCTCAGCAGCCTCGGAG
>NW_024526429.1:0-1143 GCF_017590135.1 Pyrgilauda ruficollis | reverse complement strand
AGGAAGAGCCAGTTGAGAACCAGTGCTGTTGAGACCAGGTCAGTTGAGTGCAAGAACATCTCAGCCTGACCCCAGACATGTCTCTATCAGAGAGGTCTCTACCAGACCTCAGAGTGAGCCTAAAGAAGGCTGGATGGGCATCAGAAATGGAAGGGACCCCCACTTCAGCTCTTGCAGAGTAAAACTGGTGATATTTCTCCTGGTAGTGGTGTGAAAGCTACAAAGGAAAGAAGAGTTTTGTTGTCATCCTTGAAGGGAGGATCAGTCAGGAGAAGAGGACTGCCTTTATGAAACTTATGGTTGAACAATGTGCATAACTTACATTATGCATTTCCTGATAGGCATACTTGTGTGTGTGCACATGAGTATGTACCCAAGTTACTTCAAAAGTGCCAAACACATTTTTAATTTCATTGTAAGATTTCCCCTGGCACTGAATGACTTGTATGACAACTTTCAGCCTGGAGTGGCATTTAATGGCCACATTTTTATACTGTTAAACATAAGGATTTCTACTGGAAACACAGAGTGTATTGGGTTTGCATGGCCTAGTTTTGGTAGTGGGGGACTACAGAGCTGGCTTCTGGCGGAAGCTGCCAGAAACTTCTTCTGTGTCCAGCAGAGCCAATGCTAGCTGGCTCCAGGACTGATGTGCCACTGGCCAAAGCTGAGCCAATCAGAAATGGTGGCAACACCTCTGTGTTTAAGAAGAAGAAAATAAAGTTATTGTGCAGTTGTAATTGGGGCCAGAGAAGAGCTGGGTGAGAACATGTTAGAGGAACAACTCTGCAGACACCAAGGTGAGTGAAGAAGGAGGGGGACGAGATGTGCCAGGCACTGGAGCTGGGATTCCCCTGCAGCACCTGGTGTAGACCACGGTGAAACTGTGCCCTGCAGCCCATGGAGAACTACTGGGATGAACAGATCCACCTGTAACCCAAGAAGACCCATCCCAGAGCAGGTGGATGCCTGAGAGGAGGCTGTGACCCTGTGAGAGGCCTGGGCTGGAGCAGGCTCCTGGCAGGAACCTGCAGACCCATAGAGAGTGGGACCCACCGTGGAGCAGATTTCCTGGTGAGACTTGTGACCCCACAGGGACCCACAGTGGAGCAGGCGGTGCCTGAAGGACTGCACCCTGTGGAA
>NW_024526428.1:0-1143 GCF_017590135.1 Pyrgilauda ruficollis | reverse complement strand
TTTTGAGCCATCCTCTGTCTCAAACATATGTTCCACAGCTTTGCCAATCATTGTGTCTGCCAGATGGGCATCACTAATTCGAGATGAAGCTGAAATGGTAGCAGTTCATAAGTATGTCCATTCAAAAAGTACAGAAATAAATCTTTACAAAAAATAATCTTTATTCAAATTCATTAATAAATTAATTTGAAAGTTAGTAAATTCACATAAAAAACAAATAATTCCCATTTCAGAGAGTTGAAGACCAAAGAACAGCAGAACTTGAAGAATTATTTTAACATGTTAACACTTTATTGACATTTTCCATCATTGCACTCCCCCCAATCAAACTATCATAATGCAATGTAAAGGGAGACCAATATAAGCCACAGCAAGGAATAGCATCTGTATTTTAAATATTTATACTGAAGGGGAGGAGGAGGGGAGGAAGAGCGGCTAAATCACAGAGCAGCTGTATGAAGTTATTAATGAAGGTGTTAGGTTTGGTTCCCCCTAACCCCATTCTAGAGACTGCTACTGATTTCTTTGCAGTCAGGAAACCCAAGAATTGATTCCATTCAGAAAAAAACCCCCACATTATTAGGTCAAACTTTGAACTTTACAGTTTGGAAACACCTGCAGTTTAACAATTCTGTGCTAATTATAAAAAACAATAAAGCCTTGTTACTAGTTAAGTTACTAGTTACTAAGTTATTTCACTTAGAAAATGCTTTTTTCCCTCTGCTTGTATTAATACAAATCGAAAGCACATTAAAAAAACCCCCAACCAAACACATAATTAATGTCTAACACATGCAAGACAGCATAGCCAGGACATTTATCAGCTGGCTCAGAGTTTAAATTTTAATAGAGATATTGACACTACATGTACATAAGCTCGTTAGGGATAAGACTCTCAAAAAGAAAACCCACAGAACTTTCTACATACAATTTAAAGACAAGAGACAGCACTAATCTCTCTGCTATCATCAAAACCTTGTGAACTAAAAAAAATAAAAATTGAACAGAGCATTTAGATTATCTGCCATGTACTGAAAAGTAATTTAATAAAATTTAAATGTTCTGACAACATATGAACATATAAGAAAAAACCTCTTACCAACTCTGTCTGGAAGGACTTCAAGTGCTGAAACTCTTTCATCT
>NW_024526427.1:0-1144 GCF_017590135.1 Pyrgilauda ruficollis | reverse complement strand
CATCATGAAGGGTCTTCCAGTTGACCCCCAACCCCTTTTCCCCCTCCCCCACCACCCAGACGACCAACCGCTGGCCGCCAGCGACATCCGGGTGGAGCCGGTTCCGCCGCCCTTCGCCGACGTCTTCCGCGAGCGCTCGGCCCGCCTGACCTGCCGCGTCTCCAACCTGGCGGCGCCGGCGGACGGCCTGGAGGTGACGTGGCTCAAGGAGGACGGCCAAGCGTTGGCCACCGCCACGTCGGCGCCGGCCATCCAATCCAACGGGCTGCTGGCGGTGGAGGGCGTGGCCGCCGTCGGCGCCGAGGCGTGGGAGTCGGGCCAGGTGTTCACGTGCCGCGTGTCGCACCCCGAGCTGCTCTTCCCCAAGGAGGTGACCATGAGGAAGAGCTCGGGTGAGTTTTTTTGGGTGGAGAACCCGGTTTTTGGGGGGAAATTGAGAAATTTTGGGGGTTCTGGAGAGAAAATTTGGGGTTTTTACCTTAAAATTCTGGGGGTTTAGAGCAAAATCGCCGAATTTCAGGTGGAAATCGCGGCGTTTCGGCTGAAAATAGCAAAATTTCAGCGAAAGATCGCAAAATTTCGGCTCAAAAACCCGAAATTTCGGCTGAAAAAACCCAAAATTTTAGCTTGAAAACCCAAAAAATTTCGGATCAAAAGCCCAAAATTTTAGAGCAAAATGACCCCGAAATCCCGGAATTTTAGATCAAAATCCCAAAATTTTAGAGCAAAATGACCCCGAAATACCGGAATTTTAGATCAAAATCCCAAAAATTCACATTTTCAGCCCAAAATTCAGATTCGTGCCCTAAAATGCCGGAATTTTAGACCAAAATCCCAAAATCTCAGCTCAAAATCCCAAAAATTTTGGCCCAAAAACCCAAAATTTCAGCCCAAAATGACACCAAAATCCCAAATTCCAGCTCAAAATCCCAAAAATTTCAGCCCCAAATCCCAAAATTTCACATTTTCAGCCCAAAATTCAGATTCGTGCCCTAAAATGCCGGAATTTTAGACCAAAATCCCAAAATCTCAGCTCAAAATCCCAAAAATTTTGGCCCAAAACCCCAAAATTTCAGAGCAAAATGACCCCAAAATCCCGGAATTTTAGACCAAAATCCCCAAAATTTCAGCCCAAAAATCCCAA
>NW_024526426.1:0-1144 GCF_017590135.1 Pyrgilauda ruficollis | reverse complement strand
GGGGTTAAATTTTGGGGCATTTTAGAGGGAAATTTTGGGGCATTTTTTGGAATTTTAGGGGTTGAAATTTGGGGGATTTTAGGGGATTTTGGGGTTAAAATTTGGGGAAATTTCGGGAATTTAAGGAGATCAATTTTGGGGGACTTCAGGCAATTGAAAACGTTAAATTTTGGGGGATTTTAGGGGTTAAATTTGGGGGATTTTGGGGAATTTTAAAGGTTAAATTTTAGGAGATGTTAGGGGATTGAAGGGTTAAATTTTGGGGTTAAAATTTGGAAGATTTTGGGGCATTCTGGGGGTTTTTATGGAATTTTGTGGTGAAATTTTGGGGCTTGGATTTTGGGAATTTTGGGAATTGAAGGGTTAAATTTTGGGGTTAAATTTTGGGGACTTTTAGGGCATCTTACAGAATTTTAGGGGTTAAATTTTGGGGAATTTTAGGGGATTTTAGGGTTAAATTTTGGGGGATTTTGGGCAATTCCAGAGGTTGAATTTAAGGGAATTTTGGGGGTTTTTTTTGGGATTTTAGGGGTTAAATTTTTGGGAATTTTTGGAAATTTTGGGGGATTTCTGGAAATTTTAAAGGTTCCATTTTGGGGAATTTTGGGGGTGGAATTTTGCGGGATTTTAGGGAATTTTGGGGTTCAATTTTGGGGATTTTTTGGGGATCCTCATTTTCCGGCTCCCATTTTTTCAGGAATTGCCCCAATTTTTGGGAGGTTCTCACCGGGATTTTTTGGGATTTTTTGGGGTGATTTCACCGGGATTTTTTGGGAGTCTCACCTGGATTTTGGGATTTTTTGGGATTTTTTTGGGAGGTTCTCACCTGGATTTTGGGATTTTTTTGGGTCCTCACCTGGATTTTGGGATTTTTTTGGGGATTTTTTGGGATTTTTGGGGAGTCTCACCTGGATTTTTTGGGATTTTTTTGGGGGGAGATTCTCACTTGTTTTCAGAGATTTTCTGGGATTTTGGGGATTTTTTTGGGGGGGTCTCACCTGGATTTTGGCTTTTTTTGGGAGGTTCTCAGCTAGATTTTGGGATTTTTTTGGGAGGTTCTCACCTGGATTTTTTGGGACTTTTTGGGATTTTTTTGGGAGGGGTCTCACCTGGATTGGGGATTTTTTGGGAGGTTCTCACCTGG
>NW_024526425.1:0-1136 GCF_017590135.1 Pyrgilauda ruficollis | reverse complement strand
CAGCTCCATGTCCTTCCTGTGCTGGATTGCTCTCACACATCATTAAGCAGATAAAATCTGATGGAGCTGGAACACACGAGGCTGTGGAGGGATGTGAGGTGCACAGAAAGAGCTTGGGATCAAATATGTGCCTCTGTGGTACCCACCCACCCTGCTGGGAACCTCAGGAAGGAGCAGCACTTGGTATTGAGGGGCAACTAAACTGCTTTTGCCTCTAATAAACAAGTAAATATGCTCGCTCTGCACAAATCCAAATGTTTACACCAGGGCCTGCAGCATTAAAGCTGAGTTTTCAATAGGAACAAAATGCAGGAGAAGATGTTTACTTGGCTCCTTTCCTGCCCCAATGGGAATACAGGAGGGTGACCTTCAACCCACCCTCCCTGGGGCTGGAGCTGATTTAGCTCCAGCTGTGCCCCTGCTGCTAATCTTTGAGTCTATGGGGAAACAGGAGCAGCACCCAGCTCTTCTGAAAATGAGGGAAAAAATCAGAAAGGGAGAGAGCGCTAAAGCTCAGGAGCTTCAGACAACCCAAAATAAAATTTATGGCTAAGAGCAGGCTTGTAAGAGGTTTCCATGTCCAAAAGCTTGCCTGGTTGTGTTTTTTGGGGTTTCTTTCCCAGCTATTGTTGCTCCAATAAAAATTTCCTGAAAATGGCACTGTGTGGGTCTTAGAATGCTGAGAGAGCTGCACCTATGCTGACACCTGTGCTGAAACATTTCCATCAATCTCAAGAGGTGCTTCAGTCCAACACTATAATTAATAGAGAAAATTAATGTGGTAAAGAGGGGTCATGCACGGTGTTGAGAATTAATTTACAGATAAATTGTATCACTGTACTGGGTGTAATGTTACAGCACCTAACAGGCTTTCCCTGTGGAAGGGGATTTCCACAGTCTTAGGGCACAAGGTGTGGTCCAGAGAACCTCCTAAGGGGAACAATCAGCTGAAAATCCAGTCAGTATTACTTTGATATCTTCAGAGTAGTTTTAACTTCTGAGGTAATTTCTTGTAATTTTAAGGGAGACAGCAATTATTTTATAATGATCATATCTTGGTTAAATCCATATGAACACCACAACTAATTGACAGCACCTTCCAGTGCCTTAAGGGGCTTCAGGAGAGCTGGAGAGGG
>NW_024526424.1:0-1142 GCF_017590135.1 Pyrgilauda ruficollis | reverse complement strand
GGCAAACTTTCAGTAGGCCAACACCCAAGACAAATTACACATTTGTGGTTCAAGCACCCAAGCAACATACATTTGGATTATTTACCTGCAATACCATTGTTGGATTTGCAGCAGAGAGTTTCTCCACAATTTTGCTGTAGCAATCTTGCATCATTGCTTGATCTTCATTTAATCCAGCTTTTGTATCATCTTTACTACTTTCTTGGGAAGCTGGAGTGCTCCCTCCATCACATTCACCACCCAACAGTTCTTCTCCTTGTATATTACCAAGCAAAGTAGGGATGGCAGAAGGCAGCTTGTTTCCTAAATTAAAACCAGGTGATAAAATATTAGCTACAGTAAGATGTATCACTCCACAGTTTATTTAGCATCAGGTCCCCATTAAGTACTGATGAAGTATAAGAAAAATTTGCAAAATCTGGTAAATCAGGTTAAGGGTATCAGTGAGATCCCATAATAAAATATTCTTAAGATCAAAACTGAGAAAACAAAAAAACCACCTCAATATCATCCCATCCAGTATATAAAAATATAGTAACTTAAGTTTATTTGAACACTTTTTCCTTTTCTCTATACCTGAAGTCTGGGATTCACTGCTCAGTGAAATGGTTCCCACTATTGCAGGATAGAGGATGAGATGAGGAGAATCCTGAGCAACTCGACAGAGTAGGTTGCAAATGCTCTGACGAACATACACTTCTGGGTGATTCAGGCGGGAGAAAAGCTGGGGAATAATTCCTGCAGAAAGAGGAAAAGGACATGTGCTGATTCACTTCATTCCTCTTCAAATGAGATAGAATTTTATTTTTAAAAGCATGCCTCTTTTTTTGCATTTGTAAATCAAAGAATTACAGATTTACCTATTTACAAAAAAGTCCAAAACAAAGTGCAGTTTCACAACAGGTGGCCTCCCCTTCTTTGCCTCCCACGCTAACTCCATCACCTTTGAGGGGAAGTCCCTGAACAACCAGAACCCACAGTGTAGTGACAAACAACTACTTCTGAAATGTGTGGCTTTAGTCACACATCTTTCTCAACTATAACTAGAAAAAACCCACCTCGTTTGTTTTTTAGAGTGATCATATGATGTAATACTTCATAAACCACATTCCCGTTCTCCTTTCTATATCTTCAAGAGGGGG
>NW_024526423.1:0-1145 GCF_017590135.1 Pyrgilauda ruficollis | reverse complement strand
GAGCTTTATTTTCAAAGACAGAGAAATCTAATGTCCCACGCAGAATAAGTGCAAGGAGGAGGGACAGAATGATTTAGAAAAGCTTTCATAGCATTAATGCCTGATACATCTATTTATTATGCGTATTACTTGATTTTGTCAAGTGGCAAAGAGAGTAAAAATTCTTTATCAAGCATTTCCAGCACACCATTAACTTCTTTAGACCTTGTGAGTGTTGTGCAGCACTTACGGCAGAGCCACTCTGTAAATCACCATAAAAAGAATACTAAGTCTGGAGGTGGATAAGCATGATTATTCAAATAGGAAATAATTTTGGCCAAGTAAAATGCTACTTTTTTTTCTTTTTAAGAAACAAAATCTCTAGAGAATATTCTGTCTCTTGTATAAATTTAGCAGAGAAGATTATCAGTTGATTTGCTTCTGCTTCATACTCAAGTATGCAAAGCTTCTAAAGAGTTTTTGCCTTAAACTTCCTTGGGCTTTCTTGTCCTAATTTTTTTCTGCATTTCCAATTAAGCTGTATGTTGTTTTAAAAGAAAAGAAGTTGCACATTTCTCCTTTTTTTCCCCCCTGAAAAATAATTTTCTCTTCTAGTGGAATAAATCTCCAATGGAATCTTCTTGCAGCCTTTATTGAGACAAAATTACAATCATTTTTCTGGAAGTATTTTTCACTCTGGAGTTAGTGTGGCCTCTGCAGAAGTCAAGGATACACACTTGATGTGGTTATTATAGCATTCTTCTGCCTAAAAATTCAAATATGGAACATTTAAGAGTTTACAGTGTAAGAAAAAAATGTATTTAGGCTTTATTTTAGATTTGGGGGGTGATTTCACTGCAGTTAAGCACAGCTGCAGCAATGGGTGCTGGGGTCAGGGTGTAGATGGTTTTCCTCTTGCTAGGAATGACTGAAGAGCAGTGCCCAGGCACCCTGAGGAGACACAGAAGGGCTGTTTTGGGGCCAGATATAGTGCTGTCCCTCAGGTGTGATGCTACTCTGCAGGATTTCAAAATCTCAGTCAATTTGTTGGGTTTTTTCCCTCAACCTGCCATTGGCACCACAACTGCAGGAGCTGAGAAATTGTGGTAGTTTCTGGGGTCCTCGGACAGAGGAGGAAAGATTGAATCTGACTCCATATTCTTAGA
>NW_024526422.1:15036-41248 GCF_017590135.1 Pyrgilauda ruficollis | reverse complement strand
CCTAAAAGGATGTCGGCTAGAAAGAGGGCCTCAAATGTCAGCCTGAAAAAGCAGAATCTCCTACTGGTCTTGTGAGGATAGAAGCCCCAGCTGTGCCTGCATACCAGCGGACACAGTTGCACTCATCCTCCTCCTCCGTGGCACTCCTGGGAGCTGCAGTGGCATAGGCATGACCCGTCGCTTCTCCCCACCTGAGCTGATTTTTTTAATAAAGGCATTAAAAAAGGAGAAAGATCTCCTGCCCTATTCATTTCATTTATGCATCTTTTTTTTTTTTTCCTGTGCAGTGTGGGCACTCTGTCTGTCAATAAACAGTTGGGTGTCACCATGATATTTTCTGGAAAAATTCCCTTGCCCAGGATTTTTCTCCTGAGAAGCTGAGAAGCCTCAGAAAAGAAATGTAAACAATAATTATCTGGCTGCTTCAGAATGTGGCAGGTGCATCTTTGATTGGTTCCATGTGAATTGTTTTTACTTAATGACCAATCAAAGCCAGCTGTGTCAGACTCTCTGAGTCTGTCACAGGTTTTTATTACTCATTCCTTTCCTAGCCTTCTGTCTGTATCTTTTCTCTATAGTTTAGTATAGTTCTAATATATCATTTTCTTTAATATAATATCATAATATAATAAATCAGCCTTCTAAGAAATATGGAGTCAGATTCATCTCTTCCCTCATCTTGGGACCCACGCAAACACCACCAACAGTTGGGTTTTTTCACTTTCATCCACTAGTACTCATTTCTTATTGGCAGAAAGGGATTGTTGGAATATTTTTTTTTTTTAGAGGAAACACTCATTCCAGAGTCTTTTTCTCCTAAACTTGTGTCCTAGGGTGACATTATAATGCTTGTGTCCCCAGTCATCTGTTCTGTTTATGCTGGATATTATGTTCTGTGCCTTCAAGACTGGCTCTGAAAAGTGCAGGTTTTTTTCGTTATCAACCTGCTCACTCCCCCACAGTCAGCGGGACACAGACGGCGCAGTACATAGTGCTGCTTTTGCTTTTTGCTTTTGCTTCTGCTCTTGCTTGTTAGCTTAGCTAGGCAGTCTGAATTTTCCCTGGACTGTTTTTCTTTCCCTTTTCTTGGAACCATTCAAATCTGCTCCAGACTGGGACCTGGGAAATGCCGAGAGTTTGCACTTTGTGGCCTGCAGCAGCCATTCCCAGTGCCGGAGGGACTGATAACAGAGTGACCAGCCACCAGAGAGACTTTCTGAATTTGTCATCTCTTCAGAGCAGTGAATGAGTTTTGTCATCCAGTATTGTTCATTTTGTGTGCCAGAGAGTGCTTTGCCTATTAAATAAACAGGTTCTTTCCACTTCTCTCTGAGGAATCCTTCCCGAACTGGTTAGGGGGAGGGGCCGTGTGGGTTTGCTTTTTGGAGGGGCCCCCTTTGGAGGTTTTCTCCCAAATCTGCCCTAAACCAGGACAAATTGTTTCTAAACTGAGACAAAATTTGGCACCCAACTTAAGGGGCAAGAGAAAGTGAAGGAAGAAAAAATTACATTCTGGTTTGAAACACTGTGTTGGGGTACAGCAATCAGTGGTCACCATGCTGCTTGCTTTAATAATGGCTCTCTGGAACCTAGACATGTTTACCAATTCATATATAGAGGCAATTTTGTCCCTGGTATATGTCTTTTACATATCAGGGACACGAATCAGGATTGCCATATTGATGTGCCCGGTGCTAATAATTTATGAAAGTTTAGCAGAGGTACTGGTAGTTATCGAGGATGTGTATGGTCTGTTGTTTTTCCATCCTGGTTTTGGTAGCCTTTTTTTGGTTTTTAATAATAATGATACCCAGTCTGTTAGGGAAAAAGTAGGGGATGATTTTTCCCAGCCCTCTATTTTCTTTCCCTTCAGATATGGCACGTCGCCTTTTGAGAATGTTCAGTTTCTCCTGGATGGTAAAGATACCACCTTCCTGTTGTTTTACCTGGTGGGTTTCCTCTACATAGTCTGCAGCTTGTCTAGAATCAGGGCTGAGATTTCCAGAGAGGCTGTCCAGACACCTGCCTCAGTTGTGGAAAATTCTGAGTGGTGTGGGGTGTGGGAGGACATAGGCCAAATCCTGAAGGAATTCTCTGCCCCGATAGCTTGGAATGTCCCCCCTGAACAATTTCAGAATCCAGCTGAGGTGAGGAAATATCTGAAAGAAAATTTCAATACCTCTAATGAGAAGTAGCTCATTGCAATGTGCTGGGCCCTGGCTAATGCTTACTGCATGCTGATAGATACTGTAAGGCAGCAGATAGAGCCAGAGGGGCAGGAGTATGGATCAGCAGACACCCCAGTCACTCAGGCTGCAGTTAAACCAGATGGGGAGCCTAAGTCAATAGCAATTGCCCCCATCCAGAGAAGGAAACACAAAATCAAATCCGTTTGCCCAGTGGATGATGATGGGAAGCCAGTATCCTCACAGTCAGCAGAGGAATCTGAACCAGAAATCATTATTGAGTCTCTGTCCATAAAAAGTCTTTGCAGTCTAAGAAAATATTACAGCCGATGGCCTGATGAATCTATATTAAATTGGTTGGTCCGAATCTGGGACTCTGCAGGTGATAGTATAATTCTGGATGGTACTGAAGCAAGGCATTTGGGATCTCTGTCGTGTGATGTGGGTATTGACCAAGGGATGACAAGGGGGCCCAAAGCTCTCAGTCTCAACACAACTCTTAAGAAGCATCAAGGAAAGATACCTGTGCCAAGATCTCCAGCTGCAGCAAAGCCCTTGGAATTCCATGGCACAAGGGATTCAACGCTTGAGAGAACTGGAGATGATAGAGATAGTTTTCTCAGACAACCAAACAATTAAGAGTCCAGACATGGTAAAATGTACACCAGTGATATGGCTAAAACTTGCATGACTCGGGCCACGAGAATATGCCCCTGATTTAGCAGTGATGAAGTGGAATGAGGGGGATGAGACAGTGGGTACTATGATAAAGAGGCTCCAGGCATATGCAGACACTCTGACAGCCCAACACAAGCAAGAATCTCAGCTGTGGAAACAAGTCTGTCAGAGCATATAAAGAAAATGGAAGACAGGATTGAGGAGACTCATCAGAAACTCAGGAAGGAACTTAAAGAGGACTTTGTCCAAATCTCACCAGTACAGACCAGAGGCCCTGTTATCAAAAGCAGATGTCCCCCAGCTAGGGAGAGAGAGTACACCCCACGAGCTGACCTGTGGTTCTTCCTGTGTGACCATGGGGAAAATATGAAAAGGTGTGATGGAAAACCCACTTCTGCCCTGGCAGCACAGGTGTATGAACTGAAGGAGGGCAATACTCAGAGAGTTCCACCAGAAGGGATGTAGCTCCAGTTTCCCATAGCCAAGCTACCAGGCATAACGGAAGGGAAGATGACATGTCCAGTCCCCTTGAAGAAATCTCTAGAATGTATTCCCAGGGAGAGAATGATAGCCAGGGCTAGAGGGGCCCTGCCTTCAACCAGGTAGATGCACGGGAGAATGGCGTCTTTTGGACTGTGTGAATCCTATGGCCCAGCACATCAGAACCACAAAGATACAAGGCCTTGGTCGACACTGGTGCGCAGTGCATGTTAATCCCATTGGGACATGTGGGGGCAGAACCTGTTTCTATTGCTGGGGTGACAGGGAGATCGCAGCAGTTTACTGTTGGAAGCTGAGGTGAGCTTGACTGGGAAGGAGTGGCAGAAACATCCTATTGTGACTGGCCCAGAGGCCCTGTGTATTCTGGGCATAGTTTTCCTCCGGAGCAGCTATTTCAAAGACCCAAAGGGACTCAGGTGGGCTTTTGGAATAGCTGCTGTGGAGACACAGGGCATTAGGCAATTGAACATCTTGCCTGGGCTGTCCAAAAATTCTTCTGCAGCTGGACTCCTGAGGGGGAAGAACAATGAATACCAATTGCCACCTTGACAGTGCACCACCAGCAGTATCAGACAAATTCAGATGCCGTGATCCCCATCCACAAGATGATCTGTGAGCAGGTGTCATGAGTTTGATGCTGGCCAAACACGAGTGCACGAATGAAAAAATCATTCACTTCTCCTCAGCTATAGCTGAGCAGAAGAGGGGGAAAGAAAAAGAAATTAAAAGGCTCATGGGGTGAGATAAGGATTAGGAGAAAACACTTTAAGGGCAAAATAGGCCCAAAACTTTAAAAGGTATAAAGAAAAAAAAATTACTAACAGACTTAAAAGAGGATAATGAGAACTAAAATAAGCTTTTAGAACACATTTTCCCTCCCCCAGCCCTTCTTTCCTTCCCATCAAGAGCACAGGGAGACAAAACATGGGGGGTTTAGCCACACACACCTAAAAAATCATTCTTCAGTTCACTTAGGGAGAGGAGTCTCTTTTGCTATGTCATGGGGTACTTCCCACGGGAGACAGTTCTCTGTGAACTTTTCTAATGTGGTTCTAATTTTCATGAGTAGCAGTCCCGCCAGAACTTGCTGCAACATGAATCCCTCCCACGGGCAAAGCACTCTTCCCACAACTGTTTTTCATGGGCCATTTGGTTCATGGAGTACAGTCTTTTAAGGATGAGCTGTTCTAGTATAAAAGCAAGGGTCCTCTTCCTCTGTCTCTGGAAGCAAGGGTTCTCCCTCTTTTTGTTCAAGCCTCTCACCAGATCACAGCTTCTCAGCATCCACATGCTCCAGTGCAAGTACATTTTTTTCACAAGCTGCAGGTAAATTCTGCACCCACCCATGCACTTCATTAATTACAGGGAAACAGTTTGTTGTATTATAGTCCTCACCACAGCTTGCAGAAGAATCTGAGCTCTGATGTTCAGAGCACCTCCTCCTCCCCCTCCCTCTTTTGCACCAACCTTAGTGTAGCCATGTTGTTCTCCTCACGTGTCTTTACCTTTTCCTTTTCTCTGATTTGGGACACAATTGGTATCTGTAGGTTCGTTTGTTCTCAAGTTCTATCAATTGAAAAATTTTTATAGAGTTCTGCAGTGCTGAAAAGTTGATTCCATCCGGGCTCCACATCAGGAAATTCTTTGTCATGCCTCTCACTGCTAGTCATGTGGTCTCGGCCAGCACTGCATGAGTTGCCCTGGCCTCTGGCTTCACTCATTGCCTCTCTTCATGTGGGGTGCCAAAAAGGAGAAAAGCTGCTGCCACCACTTTTGCCCTTCTGTCGGCAGCATGGCTGGCTAAAAGTGGCTAAACAAATGAAGTTCATTGTGAGCCATGCTGAAACAGCAGCAGCTGCATGACACTGCTCCCAGATGCATTGTCTTGGCTGCGTGGTTGGTGGCAGCACCAGGATGGCGCCCCCTGGTGACATGATCTTGGCAGCCAGGCCAGAAAGGGCCTCGGCTGTTGCAGTGTGATGTCATGATTTGCCTCAGTTTCCCCTGGTTTCTCCCTGAAATTTCCTTCCCCAGGTGGGTTGTCAATCACCTTTCCTTTCCCCACCCTTGACCCCTGCTGGGCATTGTCTATCAACCCAGAAATTCCAAGGAGAGCGTTGAGCAATTGGCAGGCTCCAAGGATGCTCTCCACCCCCTGGGGGGCCATTGGCTCACCCAGGTGTCCCTCTCACCTGAGACCCTCTCCCCTCATATCTGGTTGGTGCTCCCTGGGTCCCCTCCCCTGCCCCTCTCCTCAGGTAAAAGGGCAAGCAGACCACGTGATCGGGGTTCTGTTGAAGAGTTCTGTCAGAGGGTTCTGTGGAGTTGTTGCAGGCCCGAAATAAAAACTCTGGATTAAAACTCTCCATCAGGACCCACTCCTTTCTTCACCTCACCTTAAAGGTTTCTCCAGCTCAGGAACGCCTGAGGAGTGACCCCGCATCAACAGCAAGCTCCAGCCCGTAAGCACTGGAACTTGGGGCATGCCCGGACTTGTCTCCACGTGCCCAGCTGCGACCACAGGTACTGAATAGCATCTCTGGGGAGAAAACTCCACAGGTGCAGCTATTTTGTTCAGCAGCTGGGACCAGGCAGACCAAGGCAGTCCTGTTCTATAATATTGGTAAACTCCAATACTTGGCCCCACCAGGAAGAGGCCTGGCTGCCCCACTGGGAAGGGGCCCGATGGACCCCTCACCACCCCTCAGAGGGCAGGAAGAAAGAGGAATGGCGTGCCATTTTTCCTTCTTAAATATGTCATCACAGAGGCGTTGCTAATTTTTTTAATTGGGCCAGCCAATATGTCAATCATCAGAGCCTTTAGGAATTGACTCTGCTGTACATAGTAGAAGCTTTGAGGGGCTTTTTTCTCAGAAGCAGCCTCTGTGACTTCTTCTGCCCCCACTAAAGGTCAGATTGTGTTAACCTGACACAGCTGGAGAGCCAAGAGGTGGTCAGCAAGGCCCACTCACCCTTCAACAGCCCCATTTGGCCTGTGTGCAAGTCTGACGGAGAATGGAGATTGACTGTGGACTATCGTGGCTTGAATGAAATGACTCCACCACTGAACAATGCTGTGCTGGACATGCTGGAGCTCCAGTATGAGCTGGAGTCCAAAGCAGCGAAGTGGTATGCCACTATTGACATTCCCAATGCATTTTTCTCCATTCCTCTTGCAGCAAAGTGTGGGCCTCAGTTTGCCTTCATGTGGAGGGGAGTGCAGTACAGCTGGAACCGACTGCCCCAAGGGAGGAAGCACAGTCCTACCATCTGCCATGGACTGATCCACACTACACTGGAAAAGGGTGAGGCTCCGAAACATCTACAGTATATTGATAACATCATTGTGTGGGGGAAAATGGCAGTGGAAGTATTTGAGAAAGGAGAGAACATCATCCAGATTCTCCTGGAAGCTGACTTTGCCATCAAAAAGAGCAAAATCAAGGGACCTGCCAGAGAGATCCAGTTCCTGGGAGTGAAGTGGCAAGACAGATGGCGTCAGATATCCACAGAGGTCATCAATAAGATCACAGTGATATCTTCACCGACCAAGAAAAAGGAAATGCAAGCTTTCCTAGGTGCCATAGGCTTCTGGAGGATGCACATCCCCAAGTACAGCCAGATTGTGAGCCCTCTTTACCTGGTAACCCACAAGAAGAACCATTTCCATTGGGGCCCTGAACAGTAACAAGCCTTCGCCCAGATCAAGCAGGAGATCGCTCATACAGTAGCCCTTGGCCCAGTGTATTGGTTTTGCACAGCCTAGTTTTGGCAGCAGGGGGGGCCACAAAATAGCTCCTGTGGGAAGCTGCTGGAAGCTTCCACCATGTCCAGCAGAGACAATCCTTGATGGCTCTGAAGATGGACATGCTGCTCACCAAAACTGGGCCAATGAGGGAGGCTGGTAATGCCGCTGTGATGACATATTTAAGAAGAAAATCAAAATGAAGTCACGGGTTTTTGCTTTGAGTCAGAGAAGAGGAGGAGGTGAGAACATGTGAGGGAAAACAACATGGCGACACCAAGGTCAGTGGAGAAGGAGGGGAAGGAGGTGCTCCAGGCGCCGGAGCTGGGATTCCTCTGCAAGCCATGATGATGACCATGGTGAAGCAGGTTGTCCCCCTGCAGCCCATGAAGGTCCATGGGGGATGCAGAGATCCACCTGCAGCCCTTGGGGGAGGTGCCCATGCTGGACTGGGTGGATGCCTGGAGGAGGCTGTGATCAAGTGGAAGACCCGGTGGAGAGAGGGGGCCCCTGCTTCCAAGCTGGAGCAGTCTGTCCTTGGAGGACTGCACCCTGTGAAAAAAGAGACCCATGTTGCAGTAGTTTTGGGAGGACTGTCTGCCCGTGGGAGAGTCTCACGTTGCAGCAGGTGCAGAAGAACTGCTGCTTGTGAGATTGGACCCAAGCTGGAGAAGTTCACAGACAACTGTCTCTCGTGGGAAGGACCCCACAGTCTCACAGGGTAAGTGTTGTATTCCATTTTATTTAAATGGTATGCTCTGTCTCACCCCTCCAAAATGTATGGTATATTCTAAGCCTGTGGTCCTGTCCTGAACCATCCTGTACCTGTCATCCCATTGGCCCAATGTGATTCCGCGCCCACTTCAATTCCCCTCTTAAGCTGTGCTAGGAGATCAGTCTCTCTCTTAGCCCTTCCTCTCTCTCAGCCTCTTCCCCTCCTCTTGCCCCTTCCCTCCCCTCGGCTCCCCCTCCTTCCCCCTTCCCCCCTTTTCCCTCAGTAACCATGCGGTTCCCGGGGTTGGGATCCCAAATAAACCTTCATCTCATCAGCACCCTCAGAAGCCGTGTGGAGTCTCCTTGCCTGCCTGCTGCTGCCAGCCAACTCACAGCCTAGGGGGCCCTCCGGGGACATCCCGGGGTGCCCCCACCCCAAAACGAACCGCAACAGGTAAGGACTCCTCTCTCGGAACATGGGAAGAAAATCTTGGTGATGAACTGATCAAAACCCCCATGCCCTGTGTCCCCGTGCTCTTGGTGGGAAGGAGGGAGGGACTCTGGGGAATTGGTGTCTTAAGGGCTTATTTTGCTTCTCATGATCCTCCTCTGATTCTCTTAGTAATAAAGTCACTTTGAAACTTAAGTGGAGCCTGTTTTGCCCTTGAAATATTTCTCCCAGTCCTTATGTCAATTCATGAAGCCTTCGTCAACTTTTTTCCCTCTCCGCTGCCCAGCTATAGCAAGGGAGGGTGAGCAAGCAACTTTCATTGGTGCCTGGCATTGGGCCAGCATCAAACCACAACACCTGATCAGGAAAGGACCAGAGGTGAAGAACATGCTTTACTCTGCAGCTGGGAACAATGGTTATTCCTAGAGCCTTTGGCAGAAGATGCCTGGTGAGACTCGAGGCCAACCACTGGGATTCTGGAGCTGAAGTTACAGAGGGGCCAAAGCCAACTACACCCCAACAGAGAAGGAAATCCTGGATGCCTATGAAGGAGTCCAAGCTGCTTCAGAGGTGATTGGCACAGAGGCACAACTTCTCCTGGCACCCCAACTACCAGTGCTGGGGTGGATGTTCCGAGGAAAGGTTCCCTCTACCCACCATGCCACTGATGCCACATGGAGTAAACAGATTGCCCTGATCACATAGCATGCCTGTATTGGAAACCCAAATTGCCCTGGGATCTTAGAAATAATTACAAATTGGCCTGAAGATGAAAACTTTGGTCTCACTGATGAAGAGGAGCAGGAACAGGTGACACTTGCTGAGGAAGCTCCACCATACAACCAACTGCCAGCAGAGGAAACACACTATGCTCTTTTCACTGACGGTTCCTGTCACATTGTAGGGATGAACCAAAAGTGGAAAGCAGCTGTATGGAGCCCCACACGACAGTTTGCAGAAGCTACTGAAGGAGAAGGTGGATGGAGCTGACTTGCAGAACTCAAAGCCGTTCAGTTGGCCCTGAACATTGCTGAGTGAGAGAAGTGGCCAAAGCTCTACCTCTACACTGACTCATGGATGGTAGCCAATGCTCTGTGGGGGTGGCTGGAATGATAGAAAAAGACCAACTGACAGCGTAGGGGAAAACCAATCTGGGCTGCTGACTAATGGCAAGACATTGCTGCCCAGGTAGAGAAGCTGCCTGTGAAGGTCAGTCATATGGATGCCTATGTCCCCAAGAGTCAGGCTAATGAGGAGCACTGAAACAATGAACAGCTAGATCAGGATGCAAAAATAGAGGTGTCACAGATAGATTTGAATTGGCAACACAAGGGGGAGTTGTTTCTAGCTTGATGGGCCCATGATGCCTCAGGCCAACAGTGCAGAGATGCCACCTACAAGTGGGCACGAGACTGAGGGGTAGATTTAACCATGGACAGTATTTCTCAGGTTATCCATGACTGTGAGATGTGCACTGCCATCAAGCAGACCAAGTGGGTGACACCCCTCTAGTATGGTGGGCAGTGGTCCAAACAAAAGTATGGGGAGGCCTGGTAGATTGATTATATCACACTGCCTCAAACCTGCCAAGGCAAGCACTACATGCTCACAATGGCAGAAGCCACCACTGGATGGCTGGAGACCTACCCTGTGCCTCATGCCACTGCCTGTAACACCATCCTGGGCCTTGAAAAGCAAGTCCTTTGGAGGCAAGGTACCCCCGAGAGAATTGAGTCCGACAATGGGGGCTCATTTCAAGAATAGCTTTATAAACACCTGGGCTAGGGAACATGGCATTGAGTGGGTGTACCATATTCCTTATTGTGATGAACACCCCATGTGTGGAGATGCGAGCCTTGACTCCATGTTTTCAGAAGGCTGGTTTATTATATTATATATTAAAATGATACATTTAAACTATACTAAAAGAATAGAGAGAAAAGATTCATCAGAAAGCTAGAAAGAACAAGAAAGGAATGCATAACAAAGAGCTTGTGATTCTCTGAGAGTCCGAGCCAGCTGCATCTGTGATTGGCTATTAATTGGAAACAACCAACATGCACCAATCACAGATGCACCTGTTGCATTCCACAGCAGCAGTTAGTTATTGTTTACATTTCTCTCCTCAGGCTCAGCTCCTCATGAGGGAAAAATCCTAGCAAAGGATTTTTCATAAAATATCATGGCTACACCTTATCATGCACCAGCTGCTGGGAAAGTTGTGCAGTGCAACAGACTGCTAAAAACCACCTTGAAGGCACTGAGAGGGGGGACTTTCAAAAACTGGGAGCTGCATTTAGCAAAGGCCACCTGGCTAGTAAACACAAGGCTAATATTCATTTCTTATTGGCAGAAAGTGATTGTTGGAACCCTTTTTTTTTTTTTGAGGAAACACTCCTTCCAGAGTCTTTTTCTCCTAAACTTGTCTCTAAACCAAGACAATATGTAACCCTGAATTTCTAGAGCTATACATGAAATTTGAATGTGTAAGTTGATCTAAAACGACTATGACTTAATTCTTCAGTTTCTCCACCTGTTTTTAAATATGCTGAGAGGTGAGAAAATAGTCTTTTTCTTCCAAAAGTTAGTTTTGTTATTTGGAATTCTTAAAATTTGGGGTTTTTTTTTGTTTGGTTTGGATGTTGTTAGGGTTTTGGGGTTGTGACACCTTAGGAAGAGCTACTTTTCTTTATTTGTCATCATTATTGAATTGTTCATAATAGAAAAGTTACTAATTTTGAATGGAAAAAAAAAAACCACTTAATTTATCTTCCCATCAATTTAAAGTTGTTCAGAAATAATTTAATTATTGGAACACACGTTGACTTAAAGCTCTTATGTGACTGGTAATCCATTATTTGAAAAATACATCTTTGGTGGTTGTTTTTTCTATCACTTAGAATGTGTTTAAATGTCTAGGACTGTATAATAGATTGATGTAAAGAATGTATTGCAAGTTTTTAATGTTCCAAGTCATTGTCAATAGATGAGTTTTTGAAGTTACTGAAATTCAAGTGAATTTAAGAAGATCAAAAGCAAATAATCATGGTAAGTCTCAAATTAAATGTAGTATATTAACTGTCTGGATCCATGTGGTCCAAACAGTAATGGAGTCTGACACCACCTTATAAAACAAAGCCTTATTGAGGCAGTAACAAATATGAGCGACAGTGGCCCCTGCAGTGACTCAACCAATCACTGTGTCGTGGTTTAGGAATGGTGTTCCCCAATTTAATATTCCCCACTGCAACACTCCAAACCACGCTCTGCTCTCTCCTCCCTCCCCTTGGAGCAGGTTGGAGAGGATAATTGGAGGCACAAAAGGTAAAGATCATGGGTTGAGATAAGAACAATTTACTGAAAACAGCAATGAAATAAGAAACGAACAGTAACAACAATATTAATGAAAGGGTATACAAGAAAAGAGAATTATTTACACACAGGAAAAAAATCTCATCACAGGGAAATTGGTAATACTTGAACCGCCACCACGCTACCCCCGACTGCAAGTGATGTGAGGTGATATAGAATAACCACTCCTCCTGGTTACTGCAAAAAGTAACCCTGGCCTGGCCTGAACCAGGACACACTGATAGCAATCATAAGCTCATAAACAAGGCCATGGCTCCATTGGACTGCCAGGGACATTTGGTGTCTGGATCATCAACAGTCAATCATGCAAATGCCTTTTGAATGCATGAGAGTCGCAATGTCCCTTGGCTCCACCAATGGTAGTGTGGTTTGAGAGAATTGTGCCATATATGAATAATGTAGGCTGCATCCTACTTATGCTGCTGAGGTTGGTTGGGCAGGGAGGGTGTTGGCAGTCTGTCTACACTGCTGATGTTAGTCAAGATTCTTGACCTTTCAGCAAACAATTAAGTTGAACTGTTGCATTTAGAAATTAATGCTGATTTGAGGCAGGCATCATGTTGAGATGAGGACGGGCAGGTAGGAGAGACCTTATTGCTCTCTATAACTACCTGAAAGGAGGCTGTAGCAAGGTGGAGCTTGGTCTCTTCTCCCAAGTAACAATTGATAGGACAAGAGGAAATGGCTTCAAGTTGCACCAGGGGAGGTTTATATTGGATATCAGGAAAAATTTCATCACCTTAAGGGTTGTCACGCATTGGAACAGGCTGCCCAGGGAAGTGGTTGACTCACTATTTCTTGAGGTATATAACAGACCTGTAGACATGGTCCGTAGGAACATAGTTTAGTGGTGGGCTTGGTACTGTTAGGTTAACTATTGGATTCTATGATCTTGGAGGTCTTTTCTAACCTTAATGGTTCTATGAACTTCTCCAGTGTGGGTCCTTCTCATGGGCTGTCGTTCTTCACAAACTGCTCCAGCATGAGTCCTTTCTATGGGGTACAGTCCTTCAGGAACACCTGCTGCAGCATGGATCCCCCACAGGGTAACAGGTCCTGCCAGAAAACCTGCTCCTGTGTGGACTCTTCACAGGATCACAGCCGCCTTCAGGGCACATCTACCTGCTCCAGCGTGGGGTCCTCCATGGGCTGGAGGATGAATATCTGCTCTGCTATGCACCTCCACAGACTGCAAGGGAAAAGCCTAAGTCACCATGGTTTAGTTGACAAGGTGGCCAAAGGTTGGACTCGATGACCTTGGAGGTCTTTTCCAACCTAAATGATTGTAGCAGCTCAGAGACACTGCGGATTAATACATGTTTACCTCTGACATGTTTCACTTAGAAAGTAGACAGTAGTATTTAGATGTAGAATAACACAGGGAAGTTTTATAGCATTCTCCAGAGATCGACACAGTCAGTGGGGTAGGATTCCAGCCTTCCCAGCAAGCCCCCAACCTTTAGCATTCACCCAAATCTTTCTGGCTGCTGTTGCCTTGGTGTTTTGGGGTAGCTGAGATGCAGAGAAAATGTCACTGCACTCTACTGCCTCTTGGCTCCTTACCCAAAGCAAGAGGCTTATTGTTCTGTTGCATGGTATTGCTGGTATTTGAAAAGTGACTGTGGTGGCCCTTGCAAAGACAGTCTCTCCCCTTTCTTGCCAGCAGCATGTTTTTCTTTTTGTTTTTCAAAATGACTGACATTGTCATGATAAAGAAACGTCTGCTATGGACAGTTCCTGATAAGAGCAAGGACTGGTCCCTGCTAAGAGTAAGGACTAGCTTCCTGGAGCATCTTAAGCCAGCCAAAACTGGCTTTGTGGTCTGAAGAAATGCCAAGGGTCCAAGGAGCATGCGTGAGGAACAGAGGTGAAAAGGTCAGCGCAAAGAAGAGGAGCTTACTTCATCTTAAGCCCCCAGCCCACGACCACCAGAAGGCACTACGCATGCACAACCAGGCGGAGCCAAAGGCTGGGACTATAGAAATGATTTCCCAGAACTCATTATAATAAAACCCTCCTTTTTGGGGAAAGGTTATGAGTATGTATAGGCTCTTTCACAATTATCTTTAATATATAACGTCTTTACGTATAATGATCAGGTTAAACACCACAGCAGGTGCGCACATTTGTGGTGGAGAGATCCCCCATGCACCCAGCATGGAATAAACATACGTACTTTACAACCTTGTGAGTTGTGGAGTCCCTATTCCGAGTCAGTCAAATTAAGTTGAAGGCCTCCAAAACAAAGGAGCCCCTGTGAATTGAAGCCAACCAGGATCACAAGCTGGTCTCATTCTCCCCTTCCTGTGTATAAGCCATATCAGAGAACCAGTAGAAGCACAAAAAGATGAGGTAAAAAGACTGGACAGGAATGCAGCTGATTTCCATCCCTTGCTATAGCCTCCAAAGGCAGACCATCTAGCAGAATCTTTTGTCTGTTTGATATAACTTTGGTCAGTGCTGGCATGCATTCCATTCAAAGCCTGCTCTAAGTATAAGGCTTGGATGGATGTTCACTTCATTGGATTATTTATCTATTTATTGAATCACAGAATGGCTGAGGTTGGAAGGGACCTTGGGAAGTCATCTTGTCCAACCCTCCCTGCTCAAACAGGGCCACCAAGAGCTAGTTGTCCAGGACCATGTCCAGATGACTTTTGAATATCTCCAAGGATGGAGACTCCACAGCTTTATTAAAAACGGGAGCACACTCCCAGTACTAAAAGTGATTTCAGCATTTATTATAAAAAAGGCCTAAAGCAAGGGGGTCCATGGGTCAAGCAGGAGCGTTCCTGTCGAGGATGCTGCAGCGCCAGCGCTGGGTATTGTTCAGCGATCGCCCTGATGTTCCAGGTGGAATGGCATAGATTCACTGGGTCAGATGCCCCTTTTTATCCTGTCTTTTTGTCCCTCTGGATTGGCTTCTGTTTGGATCCTTCATTTGCATGAAGGTTTAAGGCATTTGATTGGCCCATTACAGTTCTGTCCAGGCTGGCTGGTTTTGTTTCGGGGAGGGGGTGGTGCACTTTACTTAAGTGCAATACGGTACGTTGAGTACCGTATTTCTTATAACTACCCTTTTAACCCCTTTTACAATATAATAACCAAACTAACAGTACATGCTTAACAATTGTAAACTATTTTACAACAGTTTCTAATCTATTTTTGACAATTCCCTCCTCTAACTATTTGATCAGGCTTCTAGCCTGCATCAACCTTTTAAAGTTCAACTTCTACTTTTCTCAGTTTCTCATACTGTTCAAGCATATCTCTGGCATTCTGATCACTCTGGTCTTTTATTAACATTACTTTTTCACCATTTTTCCCTTCTACATTACCTTGCAGCATGGTGCTGCTTTGGACAATGCTGCTTACTATCCGGACTAGACATGGAATTGAACATGGTAGTAATATTACACTTGCTAGTGCACACACTACAAAGAAGACAAATTTCTTCCACCATTTACTGTTCCAGGTGAACAAGTTGTCCCACCAATTGGAGTCTCCAAACAAGGGGGTCCATTTTTGTGTTCCAACATAGGTTAGTTTTCTAATATTTTGAGTAATGTTTTTAATTACATGACTATGGTCATCAATCTCTAGGCAGCATTCTGAAGTATTAAATTTCCTGCAGATCCCTCCTTCCTGTGTGAGGAGGTAGTCCACTGCCAATCAGATCTCGTAAATTACTGATCTTGTTTGTTGTTGCTGCTGGTTTAAGAGATCAATGGTCAGAAATGTTTGATTTGACATTATTTCAAGTGCTGCTTGTAAATGGATGATTCGAGTGAGCATGTATACTGGGGTTCTGTACCCCCAGGATCCATCTTGGGCCCAGGTAGCTGGCCCATAAGTATCGATAATCTTTTGTGGGGTCCAAATTTCATTGTTCCAATTTTGGGTTCTGCCAAATAAACTCCTTTTCTTTCTGGCCAGATCATCATATACCGGGACTCCCAGGTTTGATTTCTCATCCTTAGGCAGTAAGAAAAAGGATGGTTTTATTGCTCCAATTGTGCAGCTCCCGGTCCACCCTCCCAGTAACTTCACAAATGCCGTGTTACCACAGATCCAAAATAAATTTTTAGGTGCATCCCAGAAATTAGAATCTTGATTTGTTACACGTTTCCAGTATTTGGATAGATGCCAAGGGGTGTGTAACTCCCACTTTATTCCCAGGGCCCTGATGGCTTGTTGCAGAACACTGGATGTAAAGTGGGGGCCACCATCCAAATCAATAATATTTACTAGCCCATATCTCATATCTCAGAATAATTTCTTCCAAGAGAACTTTTGTCACAGTTTGGGCTGTCTCCCTTCTCGTGGGGAATGCTTCAACCCAGTGGGTTAAATGGTCAACTATGACCAATAGGTGTTTATATCCTTGGGCTGGAGTTAATTCAGTAAAATCAACCTGAATACTCTGGAAAGGTCTTATGGCTAATTTCCTCCCTCTGGGAGTGTTTTTTTGCATCACCTTTTGTTGACTTTTTGGCAGGTCAAACATTCTCCTGTGATGGATCTGGCTATTTCATATATTCCCATTCCCATGTAATATTTCAGGAAATGATCACATATTCCTTGTGTTCCCCATTGAGTTAATCAGTGTATTTCTTCCATCACTTTTCTGGTTATTATTCGATTGAATATTTGTCGCCCATCTGGGGGTCCACCACTTTCCATCCTCTGGTTTTACCCCTCCCATTTTCTCTATTTCCCTTAGCTCCTTGTCGTTGAAAATTGGTACCCCCTCTTCCCTTATTTTTCCCTGGTCTTCTTTTACCCTTAGGACTATGATTGGGTCTCCCATTTCTAAGGCTGCTTCTTTGGCTGCCAGTTCTGCTAATTTGTTTCCTTGGATTTCAGGGGTATCCCCTTTTTGGTGGCCTTTAATATGGACTATAGCAATTTCTTTTGGTCCTCTGTGGGATTTGAGTACTTCCCTGATCAGACTTTCATATGCCAGATTTTTCCCTTTTGAGTTAAGGCATCCCCTCTCTTGCCAGATTTTTCCAAAGGTATGAGCTATCCCAAAGACGTATCGAGTATCTGTGTAGATTGTCCCTATATTGTCTACTAATAAATCTAAACCTATCTTTAGGGCATATATCTCACAACTTTGTGCAGACCAATTTGAGGGTAATTTCCCTTTTTGTTTGATTTCCCCTGCTTCAGTAATGGCATATCCTGACACCCTTTTTCCCATTACAATTTGAGAGGATCCATCTATATACAGGACCCTTCCATATGGTAAAGGGTCTTCTTCTAGGTCTTCTCTTGCTTATGTTTGTATCTCAATTAGCTCTATACAATTATGTTCTAGATTTTCTATTGGTTCCCCGGTTAAGAATTGAGCAGGATTTAAACATTTTGAGGTGACAATATCCAGATTCACAATATTCATCAGGGTTATTTCATACCTCAGGATTCAACTGTCTGTTAGCCACTGAGGAGCTTTTTGGCTTAACACCGTCCTCAAGTTGTGGGGTGTGTGTACTCAAATCTTCCCATGGAATGTAAGCTTTAGAGTGTCTTCTAATAAGGTAGCTGTGGCTGCTACAGCTTGAATACAGGCTGGCCACCCCCTTGCAACTGGATCAAATAATTTTGACAGATAAGCCACCGGCTTCCTGCTTCCCCCCCCCCAATCTTGGGTTATTACTCCATATGCTATCCCTTCATTAGCATTAACAAACAGATCAAATGGTTTTCTTAAATTAGGCAGACTCAAAACTGGGGCTTTCATCAATCGAGCCTTTAAGTCTTGGTACTGTTCAGTATCCTCTGGAGTTGAGGCTACAGGTTCTGTGCTTATTAATTTTTCATTCAAAAATTTTACAGTTTGAGTATACTGATCAATCCATAATTTACAATAGCCCATTAGACCTAATAGATTTCTATTATGGATATGATGGCAATTTGTGCTAATAGAATATGATTGTTAGAATAATATAATATAAAGTGTTAAAATCACACCAGCAAGGGAGAAGGAGATTGCTTCACAGGATGATGAAAAGCGCAACTGGCAGCCGAGGAGGAGGTGTGTCATTAACATACAAAGTGAACCTAGCCTGCACAGGAGATGGGCGTTCTCGCTGGTATGAACAAGAAAACGCCCAGCAATGATGGCCCATGAAGATGTTCATCTCATATAGGACCATCAAGGACATACATCTGAATGCGGGATTCTGGGAACTGAGGAGCAGACAAGGCTTTGTCCAGCGCAGGACAGAGAATAGACACAGTATGAATATGAAAAACTCCAAGGAAGGATGAAAGACTCTGCCGCAGGCAAGAAAAAGAGTATAAAACTCGGACTCTGCCAAGCAGCATTGGTGAACAGGGGGATTCGGTGCGATAGAGGCTGGATCTGAGTTCACCCAGCTCTGATCCTGGGGTTGGTGCTGCCTTTGATTGTTAGCAGTCGGGACTATATATCGGTCACGAATAAATTTTATCTTTTTATTTTTATTAAAATTGGCTAGATCAATTTTTACCTATAACACTTTCTTACATCTCTTTTAGTCTTGGGTGGTGGAATTGACAGGATCCCCACAACTCTTTCAGGACTGAGCTTTTTGTACCCTTTTCCAATTAGGTGCCCCAGGTACTTTACCTCTTCTTCTACAAATTGGAGTTTTTTCTTTGATAAATATCGAAGCAAGGGCAAATCCAACATGAGAGAGGGAGAGAAAATGATGCATCTGACTCCATCATCAGAAGGTAGATAATTACTTTATTATAGTATATTATATACATTGCATCTAAACTGAATCTGCCTTGCACTCACCCTTGCTCACAACTGCACAGAACTGCACTCATCATCCGACTCTCCTGTGACTGTCTTGTGACAGTCTGACGCACACACAACTCTTGGCCCTGATAGGCCAAGGGAAGAAAACATCCTCACTTTGGGTAAACAATCTCCATATTGCATTCTACTTTGGCACAACACAGGCACAGCAAGTGATAAGAATTGTGTTTTCTCTTTCTCTGATGTTCAGAGAATGTGAAACCCAGAAATATTCCTGGGAAGAATTGTGCCTTGCTTTTCTCTATGAAGAGAATGTGGCAACAGATACACACTTGCTGATATAATAAATTACATAACTACTTATCTCTACTTCCATACCAGGGCCACTTTAAGGATTTTTGTTGCAATTTCCTCTTTGGCCAATGTTCCACACAATAATAAACCATCCTCACTTGATCTAACTTTTTAGTTGTTTCCCACTTATTCCAGTCATCCAGTATATCACCAAGGGGGCTTCCAGGAGGAATATTCTTATTCTTTTTCCTAGTTCATCCTCCTGGTCTACTGTGGGTCTGACCCATAGAGACTTTTAGTTACTATAAGCTTTCAGGCTGTTAAAAAAACTGCATACTGTTACCAGCCTGAAGAGAATGTGGCAACAGATACACACTTGCTGATATAATAAATTACATAACTACTTATCTCTACTTCCATACCAGGGCCACTTTAAGGATTTTTGTTGCAATTTCCTCTTTGGCCAATGTTCCACACAATAATAAACCGTCCTCACTTGATCTAACTTTTTAGTTGTTTCCCACTTATTCCAGTCATCCAGTATATCACCAAGGGGGCTTCCAGGAGGAATATTCTTATTCTTTTTCCTAGTTCATCCTCCTGGTCTACTGTGGGTCTGACCCATAGAGACTTTTAGTTACTATAAGCTTTCAGGCTGTTAAAAAAACTGCATACTGTTACCAGCCCCTTTAAAAGTTCTGTTTTACTCTTTTTTTAACTTAAGAGAGAGAAGATCTCCTTCTAATCTCTTTCTGTTTTTGCAGAAAGGTCTCCTTGCAGCAATCAACTTTGGTGCCCCTGGGCATTCTTATCTAGCATTCTTATCTAAGGAGCACTTACTCTTTGTCACTCTCACACACATTCATTCACACCCTCAGGCCTGTTCATTCATACTTCTCAACTGCTGCTTAGAGTTTTTGGTTCTTGTGCCTCGCCCACCCAGACTATGTAAGGTACCTTTTTTCAACACCCTAGAACCTTAAGTACTGATACCCAAGTTTCCCCACTGACCTAGGTTCAGCACCCCGTGAATTTCCCTTTTATTTTATTGAACAGAGGAAGTGAAACAGAGTGGAAATTTACCAGGGTAGAAATCCATTTCGGATTTAGGTGAAATGTGCCGTTTTGAATTATTAAGTGTGAGAAATAGCTACTCACTTTTCATAGTTTAGGAAGGTTTATTAAAACTTATAAAAAACATAACAGAAGACAGAATAGCGTAAAAAGGTTATGGCACTGGGAGCAAAAGATTTTCCCCTCCATGTGCTCTTCCCCTCACAATGGAGGTTTCTCGTTTTTAACCCTTTAACCCCTCCCAAAGTTCTGTCCATCAACCCCTTCTTCATTGTCCAGTGGTGGAGATCTCTTCCTCAAATCCTGATTGGAGGTCAGATGTCACCATAGTGACAAGCCAGCCCTCCCAGATGTCTCAACTCCAGCTGTCCCTTGATAACCACGTGAGGGGGTAAAACATAACTATAAATCTATAAAACTTTTCTTAACCTATATACATGATATTTGTCTATTAATTCTGAAAGTCAATCATCACATGCCTCATCTATCACATTAAGTCTGTAGCTTGCTAGCATAGCTGAAATATGCTGTTTTAATTTATGTAGTCTGTGCCCAAGACTGCCTGTTCTCGTAAAAAACCTATGCTCAAAAAACTGCCTCAACCAAAGGAAAAAATGTCAAAGAGATAAGAGGGGCCCCTTGAACTTTGAAACAGACACAAACCAAAACTGAGCCTCCAGGAGACAGGAAAGGATGACCCAGGAGTTCTTTCTGTACTTTCTGATAAAAAACTAGCTGCAAGTGTAACGCGAAACTAGTAAAATGAATATGTATGAACCTATTGTGAAATTCTATGCATATGTACCAGTAAGGGGGATAAAAAAGGATCAAGAGTTCTCAGGGGTGTGCATGTCCTTTACAGGGAACGATCCCCACATGCGTCCAGTGCTGTAATAAACATACTGAATGTGCTTCCTTATGCTCAGATGAAACCTCCTGTGCTTCAGCTTGTTACTCTTGTCCTGTCACTGGGCACCACTGAAAAGAGCCTGGCTCTGTCTTCCTTTCACCCTCCCTTCAGATATTTATATATCTTGATAAGATCCCCCCCTGAGCTTTTTTTCTCTTGGCTGAACAGTGCCAGCTCTCTCAGCCTTTCCTCATAGGAGAAATGTTACGGTCCCTAATCATTTTTGTGGCCCTGTGCTGGACTCTCTAGTGTCTCTCTTATACTAGGAGGGCCCAGAACTGGTCACAGTCCTCCAGGTGTAGCCTTGAGGAGAGGGGAAGGATCATCTCGTGTCCCAGATTGGAAGGCAAGATGTACTCTATTTGCCATCTGTATGGCAGTTGTCTTCTGTTAAGTGGGCAGTTTTCCTTATCTCTTCCACAAACCAATCCTCCCTCAGGGGAGACATCTGCTGATAATAGGCTATTGAATGTCACTGCATGACTGATAAGAACTATAGCATCCCATTCTGAGATGCTCCACCCAGAGGGAGGAGCCAAGCATCCCTACCTGGATATAATCTTTAAATTCTGGAACACCAGCACGGCTTTTCTCCACTGGATGGGTTCGGACCTCCGCACCTTGCCCAACCTGGACTTTCCACCTCCCGTACCCTTGAGGGAATGGGCCACACGACTACCCCTCGCAGCTACGGTGCTATAAAGATCCTACGATACTGTAGCCCCCCTTGCCTTGGGGTTGGCCTCTCCAGGCTTCAGTACTGCTGGGCCTCCGGGAAGGGCCCTGAATCTGGTCGCCTCTGGTGTCAGTTCACCTGTGAGGCTGTCTGCGTATGACTTAAAACCTTCACTGCAGCTCCCCACATGCCCCAGAAGCTGAAGCTGATTTGCATGTGACTCACTCTCACCATGGCTCCCCAGCCACCCAGGCAACAATGGCTTGTTTGTGTGTCATACCTTTTTGCCACAGTCCCCATCCCCCTGGGGAACAGTGGTTTGTCAGGCTTTAACAAGGCCTGCCCAGGTGCCAGAACAAGGAGGGTTGGGGGGGGGCACCTCACTTGGTCTTCCCTCTTTCGCTTCTCTCCCTTCCCAGACGGTCCCCTCGCGGAAAGCTGGAACCTTAGTAATAGGAAGTCCTCACTGACTTTGGGGCTCCCAACCGCTTGAGCTGCTGGCCCTGTCTCAAACATGCTCTACACACACACACTTGCCCCCCTGTCCCCTCAGGCCTTCCCCCTGCCCATGGATGGGTGATACTTACTGGCTCTGCTGTGCCTCAAGGTGTGCCTCAGGCCTTTTTCCCCAGATATCAATGCAAGGTCCCTCAGTGGAGAACAGGCAGACATCCCTTGGGCGAGATCGTATCTTGGTGAGCCCCCAAACTTTGTTAAAAATGGGAGCACACTCCCAGTACTAAAAATGATTTCAGTATTTATCATAAAAAAGGCCTAAAGAGTGGGGGCCCACGGGCCGAGCAGGAGAATTCCCATTGAGGATGCTGCAGCGCCAGCGCTGGGTCTTCTTCAGCAGCGATGTCCCCGATGTTCCAACCAAGATATCTCTCTCAACCTGCTGGCAATGCTTTGCCTAATGCAGCTGAGGATACCACTGACCCTTGCCTCAGGGCACATTGCTGGCTCATGTCCAACTTGGCGTCCACCAGGACCCCCAGGTCCTTTTCTGCCAGGCCTCTTTCCAGCTGGGTGTCCCCCAGCATATACTGGTGCCCAGGGATGTTCCTCCCCAGGTGCAGAACTTGGCACTTTCCCTTGGTGAACTGCATGAGGTTTCTGTTAGATCATTTCTCCAGCCTGCTGAGGTCACTCTGGGTGTCAGCACAACACACTGGCATATCAGCCACTCCTCCCAGTTTTGGTGTCATCAGCAAACTTGCTGAGGGTACACTCTGCCCCATCATCCAGATTATTAATGAAGATATTGAACAGGACTGGACCCAGTCTTGACCCCTGGGGTAACACAGCTAGTTGCTGGCCTCCAACTGAACTTCCTTTTGTCACCTATGTACTCATAGAAGCTTATATTTATATAAATATTTATATAATATAATGTCCTGGTTACAGGAGTAGGGTCCCAGTTCAGCTCTATGTGGGTGTAACCAAACTGTGTCATTTCTGATGAACTGTTAATGATGGATCCTTTGCAGTAGCTGCCCAGTGCACACCTGACACCTCAGACTACAAGCTGGGTGTTAAATGAGATAAGAAAAAAGAGGCAAACCCTGTGAGGCAGAGTGGTGTTTCTTTTTCTTCACAAACGATTCAGCTGTGATAACTCCCCTCTGGGGAAGCACCAGCACATTCTCACCCAGCCTTAGGGGTCATCTCTGCTAATGAGCCATAATGGGCTCAATGGCACCAGCAGAATAAGCAGCTGCAACTGACTTAGACCATGAAGAACTTCCAAAATATCCCATGACTCACAGGATTACATCATTCCATTGTGAAACTCCCACCCTGGGGGAGGTACTGAGCATTCCCCACCTAAACCTGAGCATATATAATTTGGTTTGGGAATTTCGGACACCACCACTATTCAGTGGATCCAGAGAAGGACTGGAACTTCCACAGGACCACTGCCTTGGACAGGACTGCGATCAACACTTCAACAGGACTGCAACCATCACCCTGACTAACGGGGTGCCAGGTTGTACTCTGACTGTGGGTTTAAGCCAGTTTTCTCTGTATCATTGTATTTATTGTAATTTCTCTAGTAAATTGTAACTCTGACCTGAAATCTCTCTCAAGGTATTTGTGGGGTTCATTTCTCCTGCCGGTTTGTTCAAACCGGCACATATATATTTGTTATAGATGGATAATGAGATGATTGGCTCTTGCAATCAAGGGACGAATATTGTGTGAATATTAAGAGAAGCTTTATTGATGTGCAGTTATGTTATTGTAGTTTAAATAAGGCAAAGCACTCCCCAGCACACAAAATGAACAATACGGGATGACAAAACTCATTTGCTGCTCTGAAGAGATGACAAATTCAGAAAGTCTCTCGTGGGTGGTCGCTCTGTTATCAGTCCCTCCAGCACTGGAAAAGGCCGCTGCCCAGAGTAGGCCCAGTAGGCTATCAAGTGCAGGCTTTTGGTGCTTCCCCAGGTCCCAGTCCGGAGCAGGTTTGAATAGTTCCAAGAAAAGGGAGAGAAAAACAGTCCAGGGAAAACTCAGACTGCCTCAGCTAGCAAAATTAACTAACTAACTAAAAGGCAAAAGGAGTGCAGTGTTCTGCCCCGTCCGTGCCCAGACAACAGCAGTGTTCCAGTAGACTGTGGAGGAGTGAGTCTAGTTCTTGATAACAAAACTCTGCTTCTTCTTCTCCCTGCCTTCGCTCTCAGCCAGTGTTGAAGGCACAGAATATAATATCCAGCATAAACAGAACACCCGATTGTGGATACAAACATCATAACATCACCCTAGGACAACAGGGAATTGCTGGCAGTGGTATTAATTGTGCCAGTCTGCTCCCCTGTGCCACAGTACAGGGAGGATTAGGTGTCCAAGCCATAATTTTAATTTCCCCCTTATAGTCAGCATCAATGATTCCTGGTAATATAAATAGTCTTGTGTGGGTGGTAGAGGAGCATCCCAGGAGTAAAGCATGTATTTAAAAAGGCAGTGGCCTGCACACGGAGGTGGGTAGCAGGTGAACCGAGGTATCATCCAGGGTTGTAGTAGTGCTGATGGCCACATCCAGACTGGCACTCCCAGGGGTATCCCTTGCAAGGCTTGTGCTTGTATTTGTGTCAGATTGAGTGGGGTCCTGTTGGATTGAGGGGCACTGGACCCCAGTGTGCCCCCCTTCAAGTTTCCCTTTTGTGGGAGAAGGTTGCCGTGTTTGTCATATTTAGACCAGCATTGACTGCTCCAATGAAACCCTTTTTGGTAGTGAGGACAAGGTTTACTGGACTTTTTATTGCCACTTTGTCCCTTTGGACACTGTTACCTAGTATGTCCTTGTTCCCCACATTCAAAGCACTTAATAGCTGCTCTGGCCACTTGCAGTTGTTGGGCTATTGCAGTAGCAATTAGTTCTGCTTTAAATTGTTCCGAGCCAATATTAGCACATCCTTTGATATAATCAGAACATTCAACATTATCACAATTATGAATTGGGTCCAGGGCTTTTTTACAGTCATTGTTAGCATTTTCATAAGCAAGAGATTTTAAGACAGCATCAGCCGCTTCCTGCATTTCAATTTGCCATCTAATGGCAGATTGTAATTGATCAGTAAAGGTAATATATGGTTCCTGAGGCCCTTCCCTCACAGCAGCAAAACCAGACTCCAAGTTTTTTGTGTCAGGTACCTTTTGTAGTACCTGCATGGCAGTAATAGTAGACTGATCCCACTCTTGGGGGAGGAATCTTGAGCCTGAACAGTAGCATATATATCTGTGCCAGATAGCTGTGACGCAGTGATATTAATGGGTGGTTGTTGATTACCATTGTTCAATACCTGAGTTTGAGCCAAATCTACAAATTCTGTCCACCAGACAGAGTATTGTCCTCCTGTCAAAATTGTCTTAAAAAGAGATTTCCAGTCCACTGGTAACATAGTATGTCCTTCTGCAATTGCATCCAATAAATTCATAGTAAAGGAGGAATGTAAACAATTTTCTTTCACCGATCTCCTCAGTTCCTTTATCATCTCATATGACAATTATTGGTGATGCGGGTTTTGATTATGATATACAACAGGCCCAGCTTGAAAAAATTCGATAGCGCCCTCCTCCAATGCTCACCCCCAGCATTTCTGCATTAACCTTTCTGGCTCAAGTCCTATAGGTGGTATTCTTTCCTCATCAAAGTCACTAAAGGAATAGGACAAGGTATAAGATGACCCTGCACCGCTGTCGCGGGAGGAGCAGGGACGCTGGTCATCAGCGTGAATCTAACTCCTTTCGCTTACCTCGGGTGCATGCCAAGGATTGGCCGCGGTCCGGCTCTTCTGCGGGCAAGCAGGAAATGCGGTTCAGCCAGTGGCGCAGATCCTAACAAACGCGGATCTGGCATCTAAAGACAGAAATAAAGGGGGAAGAAAGGGTCTTTTGCATGTTATTTTCCGAGTTGCCTTTATTTCTCTCCCCCACAATCCGCGGAGCCGGGGTGGCACCGCGTAAGATCAGTTGTTGTTTCCCACCACGGAGCAGCTCCAAGGCGAGACAGGTGATGCAATCTCACAGGCAGCAGCAGAGCCAGTGGTGGCAGTCCCTCTCCTGAGTAGGAGCCGAATGGGCAGCAGCAGCCCACGTAGCTGGAGCGGCAGTGCGGAGCAACGGTGCGGGTGGCAGCAGGGCTTTCCTGTTGCTGGGACGACAGCTGTTACTGCGCTCCGCAAGCTGTCTTCTCTCTCACAGCAGTGGGTCGGGTCGGGGCTGCTGGCTTTGGCGCTGCACTGGACAGGACGCAGGAGTGGTGGGACCCGAGGGGAAACACTGACAAAAGAACCAGGGAGCAGGGAAAAGTGGCAGCTTTTAAGCCAAAGAGAGTGGGAAATCGGGGGGGGG
>NW_024526422.1:0-14632 GCF_017590135.1 Pyrgilauda ruficollis | reverse complement strand
GGCAGCAGCACAGCCAGCGGTGGCAGTCCCTGTGTGCAGGAGCCGAGCGGGCAGCAGCAGCACAGCCAGCGGTGGCAGTCCCTGTGTGCAGGAGCCGAGCGGGCAGCAGCACAGCCAGCGGTGGCAGTCCCTGTGTGCAGGAGCCGAGCGGGCAGCAGCAGCACAGCCAGCGGTGGCAGTCCCTCCCGTGCGGGAGCCGAGCGGGCAGCAGCAGCCCGCGTAGCTGGAGCGGCAGCGCGGAGCAGCAGCTCGGCGGCAGCGGGGCTTTCCCGTCGCCGGGACAAAAGCGGCTCGGCGGCAGCGGGGCTTTCCTGTTGCCGGACGACAGCTGCTGCAGAGCTGCGCAGGCTGTCTTCTCTCTCGCAGCAGCGGGGCGGGTCGGAGCTGCTGGCTTTGGCGCTGCACCGGGCGGGAGGCAGGAGTGGCCGGGAGCCGAGGGGAAACACCGACAAAAGAACCGGGGAGCAGGGAAAAGTAGCGGCTTTTAAGCCAAAGAGAGCGGGAAATTGGGGGGGTGGAAGGATCATGAGCTAAAAGAGGGAAAGACAAACCAATACTAAAGAATAACCTTGATTGACAGGGAACTTTCCAGACTCAGGGCATAAATTATTCTAACTGCCATGGCTAGACAACCCAAAACCTAGACCAAACACCTTCAAATTGCCATCCCAACCAGACAGTCAAGGGACCAAACATACCCAAACTCATTGCAACAGGAGCTTCAAAACTCCTACTAACACCCACTGCTACAATAAGACAGTGGTGGAATACGTGAAACATTTGCTTCAGCCTTTTTGCATGATGTTTGTAGTATTTCTTCCGCGATAGGAGCACCTGTGGCCATAGCACGTACTGGGCCTAAGGAGGATATAAATCTGGTTCTTGTCCAGAATCAATAGGAATATGGAACAAATGGATCCTTTTTCTCCAGATCATTATCCTCATGTGATGTTTCATTAATGAAAACAACAGTATCTGATGGCAATGCAAGTGGAGCATCCGCAAGGACGCGATCTGCTTCCTTAAATAGTTGAAAAGCCACACACCGAGTAATAATATCATCAGGGTGGACACTGTGATGAGAAATTTGGTGGGTTTGTAAACATTCACCAACCTTTCACCAGTGAGTAAGATCATAGGAACCATCTGATGGATACCAGGGACAAAATTGTTTGACCCATATAAGTAATTGGATGAGGCTTTGGAGTTGGAGTTTTTAAGCCTGTTCCCTGGTGATGCTCAACAGACAGTCTTTATGCAGTTTTTGGGATTTTGTTGAGCCTTGCCCCATTATAAGAAATGCTACCCAACTGTCCACAAAAGGCTAACTTGTTCTATAGCCAGCTATAGATCAGCTGAACACACACATGCTTGATTTGGTCAGAGTACACCATCAGACTGGATCATGTCAGTAGTAATGAAGTCCCTGTAAATCAGGTGCCATTTGTTGGTGTATGAATGCGAGACTCACGAGCTGAGAGTAAAATGAATTTGTTTATTGCAGAGTTAACATAGTACTTATATGCTTAGTTGGGGAATCTCTGTTCAGTCCTTCACACGCAAGCCGGTTGCAGGCCTGTAATAAATCCATTGGCCTGACAGCTTATTAGTTTTCTCGAGGTTTGCAAGCTTTGAAGAAAGAGGATGCCTTTCCTGTTCTCAGATTGTGTGCAATCTGCTTTCTCTCGTGGTTCCCAGGAATTTTCTGCAATGTCAGGCTTTGCTCTTTCCTCACAGCTGTTTATACCAGCGAGGTCTAATTTGCTACCCACTGATTATATCTGACTCTCCAGAAGAGTTAATCTAGCATTTCCTGGATCCCCAAGATTGGAAAATGGTTTGAGACCTTATAAAGACTGCACAGAGAGTGGCTACCTAAGCAACTTATCACACAATTGGAAGCGTATGTTATGTGGCCAAAATGGGTGTCCCTCATTGCTAGGCATGCACCACCACATAGCTGAAATGCATGCCTTCTAGTCATTTGGTAGGGGAATGGTTGGGATATTGTTATGCCAAGATGGTGTTGACTCAGAGAATTTTACTTTAAAAATATTTCGTTATTAATTCAGGTATTGAGAAACAAAGAAGACAAATATTTAAACACTTAGGGAAAATACCTTTCTTCTCCCTTCCCCAGTGTCAACTTCAGTCCAGACACCTCTCTTCCCCCCTCCCTAGTCTCCACTGCCCTTATTTTTGCCATGCATTACACTCAGTCCCTTCAGTAAGGCAAGGCAGTGCAGGATGTTTGGAACAGTGCACAGTGTTTTTCTTACACTGCTCCTGGCTTTTTATTAATTTCCTCTGTTCTGGCATGGGCTTATTTACAGGCTGCAGCCCCTTTTGGGGGTATACCTGCTTTGTTCTGGATTATCCATGGGCTGTAGTCCCCTCAGAGATATACCACCTCCTCTGACATGGAACATCTTCTGAGAGTGTCTCCAGCTGTGTCCCCAACAGTGTCCCTTTCCTTGTGTCTTTCTTTCTTCACCGGTCCTCATGCCCCCTTCCTGTGTGTCCTGTCCCTAGCTGCTACCACTCTTTGTTAAATATGTTTGTGCAGTTGAAGTTTTGCCATGTTGTGGGTTGCTTTCATCAGTCGCTGTGCTACCTAGTTGTAACCAGCTGTCCTGGGTTGACTATATGATGCTTTTGTCCCCAATCGTCTTGTTCTGTTTATACTGAATAATAAGTTTTACACCTTTAAGACTTGTTCCAGAGAGTGAGGGGGGGAGGGAAGAAGTGCACAGTTTGTTTTCAGACACTGCACTCACTCCTCCACATTCCTCCTCCTGGACTGTTGTTGTCAGCAGATAGACAGACAGCAGGACAGAGCTCTCCTTTGCTTTTAGTTAGTTTTAGCTAGCTGAGGCAAAGAAGTTCCCTGGACTGTGGTTTTCCTTTTTCTTGGACCTGTTTAAACCAGCTCTGGACTGAACACCCAGAAGAGCAGCGGTAGCTCCACCTGTGGCCCACCGGGCTGGGCCTGGGCCACGGCATTTCCAGCTCCGGAGGGACTGATAAGAGACTGAGTGAGCCAAGCTGCAACCTGGGGAGGGGACTTTTCTGAGTTTGCCATCTCTTTTTTGCAGCAGCAAGAGGCTTTATTGTTTAATATTGTTTGGGTTCTATTGTTTAATAAACAGGTTTTTTTCCACTTTTCTCCAAGGAGATACTTTCTCCCGAACCGGTTGGGGGGAGGGGCCAATTAAATCTGCTTTTCTAGAGAAGCCCCTGTAGGGGTTATCTCCCAAATTTACCCTGAACCAGGACACCAGCTGTGACTAGCACAGGACAGTTCACGGCCTATGCATGCACAGATCAATCTTGCAGACCCATTCTACCAAAAACCTGCCATTTATGCTACGTATAGATATACTGCAAGCACTTCAAGGGAATCTTTCTTGACAGCTGTTGCTGAATGGTGAAGTATCACTGAACCAAAAAGGAAAAATCAGACAATGTATCAAACTAAGCCTTTCAAAAATATAATCTTGTTATTGACTTAGCTGCATTGCACATATTCAATAACCTGAAGTATTAAAGCATTTTGCTGAATGTTGCATGTGCCTAGCACATAATATACATGTCCCAAACAAATCCTTTTACTTTAAAAGTGCTCATGTGGAAGACCTTGACTTTAATATTGCTTGGAGAATTAAATTAAATTAGCCTAGTGATGCCTTAAGGAGCCTGGAAATAAAACATTACACTTTTGAGATAATATTAGTATAGGAAGTAATACAAAGTTTAGTCTTTATTGGAGGCCTCCATGGACAGATATGGAAAATGTCCACAAAATGCCCTCCTACACAGGGGTGAATACAGTTTTTTAAGTTTAGCAAATTAGCATAATTGACAAAAATCACCAATTAGATACATAAGAGGTGAGGTAATTTCCCCCTCTCTAAATCCTCCCCCCTCAGGTGGAAACTGAACTTTGTTTATGAAAATGTGTCTTGGAGAGCTGTTTTTCAACCTTGGTTTCTAAGGAGAACCAGGATAGCATAGGGGGTCTTGGAATGTGTTTTATCTTTCTGCCTAGGAAAATGCTGAAGCTAAGTTACAGCAACAGGCTACAGAGCTACAAATATATGTGTAAAGAGTACAGAGACTATATAGAAAAGAAAAAAAAGGCAAAAATCAGCACAGCATCACTAGGACGCTTTGTTCCTTAACAGAAATATTAATGTAATAGCTTACTATCGTTAATTCTTGTGCTTTGAGCGACACATTCACAAAAGTAATTCACACATACATACACTGGATTCCCCAGTAGCTGGGCTTAGACAATCTATCTAGTAGCTGGCCCCTGGATCCCCCTCAGTCTCCCCAGTTGCCTTCCACAGAAACACAACACACATATGTAAATAAGTCTCTTAGTCCATCCCCAGACCCCACAGGCTCTTCGGCAGTGTTATGAATCGAGTGAGAGCTTTAGACAAGCCCTGCCTTAGGCGCAGTTTTTTGGCAGCAGCTCTACTTATGTGACCCTCATCTAAATAGCTCTGGCTTGCAAGTTCTTAAGAATGGCCAATTAGGTCTATTATGAGTTATTTATTGAATAGACAGAAGGTAACAGACAAAAGGCCTTAAACAGTTACTTACTACACAGTATAAAACAAAAGAACTACTAGTAGATTACATAAAACAGTGCACGGCATTAAGGTGCCTATATTGAAACTAGAAAAGAAATAATATACATTAGGAATTAATGCAACTTACCACCAAATTGACTATACTGTACACAGAGTCCTTTCACTCAACCCCTGGGAGAGTAACCACAAAAGGCAGCATCATGACTTTGGGGAGAAAACTCCACACATTTCAAGGAATGAGAAGAAGATTTCTGCTTTGTGAAAGTATGGTGTAGCTTTCATAGTTTGTAAAGTGAAGTGTCTGTCAGTCAGAAATTCCAGCTTATCTTTCCACATCTTACTTCCACAGCAAGATGTTTACTGTCAGCGGAAGGCATTAATTCCATGGCACCTAAATAACTCACTACCAGGCAGACTGTCCTGATTGACTTACTCCAAGGTTCATGTGAGGCTTATGTGAGAGCAAGATGCCCTGAGTTATTGCACCGGCTAACAAGCAACAGACAAGCTCTCCTGTGGCAGGGGGAGATGCCCTGCTACAGGCAGTTGGCTTGGATCCCCTGGTCCCTCTGATACCCAGTTCCTCCAGATGCCTCACCCTTAGAGACACATGCATACCCAGCTCCCAAGCCACTTCACCTACTTGCTGTCTATTCTGATTTGATAGTTGCTAGCAATCATGCACTGACTTACATACACTCACACACTCTCTCTCTCGTTGCTGGCACCACAGACACATGGCCTGTGATCCCCACTGCAGTTGGTGACACTTAAATCTTTGTACACACACACAGAATTGAGAGTCCCTCACCCAAGAAATCAGTTAGAAATGGAATTTAATAACAAGACAGGACAGGTTGAGTTAGTGTATTGTGTCTAGCTGAGTGTCACTATAAGACACAAAATAACACGACGCAGACACGCTGCTGCTCTCAAGGTAAAAAAGGGCAGTTTATTTTCTGACTCCAACATTTAGAGATTTCCAAAAGTGACAGTGGACTGGAGGGTGAAAGTGCCACTTCTCCAATGACACTGGACAAACCAACAGTCCATCAAATTTCTCCTCCTCCATAAATAAATGCAAAACAATAAGTTATTTACAGAAAGTGTGTGAGAAAGTGCGTTACAAGAATGTAAACATCAGAAGGCTTAGAAAATCTTAAAAAATCAGTGTGACAGCTGAGATGGAGTTCATTTCCCCATAGCAGCCCTCACAGTGCCCTGCTTTGCATTGGTAGCTGGAAAGGTGATGATAACACACCAGTGTTTTGGCTACTGCTGTCCAATGCTGGCACAGCATCAGCACTGTCTCTCTAACATTCTGCCCCCCCCCCCCCCCCATCAAGGGGGCTGGGGGTGTGCAAGATCCTGGGAGGGGACACAACTAGGCCAGCTGACCCAAACTGACCAAAGGGGTATTCCACACCATATGACGTCAGCTCAGATATAAAAGCTAAGGGAAGGAAGAGGAATGGGGAGCATTTGTTATTTACAATGTTTGCCTTCCGGAGCAACTGCTGCATGTGCTGAAGCACTGCTTCCTGGGAAGTGGCTGGACATCTCTCACTGATGGCAAGTAGGGATTTTTTTTTTCCACTTTGCTTGTGTGCACGCAAACTTTTGCATTTGCTTTAGTAAACTGCCTTATCTCAACCTACGAGTTGTCTTCCACCTTATTTTCTCTCCCTTGTCCAGCTAAGAAGGGGGAGTGATAGAGTGGCTTGGTGGGCACCTGGGGTCTAGCCAAGGTCAACCCACCACAGCTGGTCAGACACAAGGCATTGCCAGACAAACATACCAACTGTTCATCTGCTTAGACACAACTGGCCTTTTTTATCCCCTTATCCCTCTCTTTTCCCCAGACTTGTTCCTCCCCAAGTCTCCTAGATCACTTTCATTCTCCACCTTTGGTTCCTCCCCTAAACATCCCATAAGTCTTGTACAATCCCAAAAGGCTCTTCCCCTGCATCCCAAGTGGTATGGAATATACTATCACAGTTACCACCCTCAGGGTGAAAGGTGCTTGGGCGAGCTGTCATTGATTCACAAGAGGGTTGAGGTTGGAAGGTGTGAAAAATGCCAGTCACTTGTTTTTAAAATTTTGAAAGTTTAATAGTAATAAAATGGTTATAAAAATAGTAATAAATTTAGAGTAATAAAAATTTGGACAATTAGCATTAGGACAATATGAGACAATAAAAACAAAGAGATACGGACAGGCCGGGTACCTCTTTCTGGGCAAAATAAGCCCGAAAAAGGACACACTTTAACAGAGGATTAACCCTTAAAAGCAATAGCCTGTTGCATATTCATACACCTCATACATGATGCATAAATTCCATTCAAACACAGGATTCTGTCTGGTCACTGTCAACTTCTTCCTCTAAATCCTCATGCCATCTTCCTGTCTGAGCGAGGTGGGAAGAAGATAGTTTTCTGCTGATAAGGGAGCAATAAATTCTTTTTCTCTGAAAAATTTAGGTGTGAGTACCTCATTCCTCTTTTAAAAAAAAATATCTTACATAGCATAGTTTCTATTTTGATATTATTTTATAACCTAACACTATATTTAACACACTACTTAAGAAAATTAATGCAGCATAACTTTCTAACATAACACATATAGTATTCATTTTAATATTTGCAAAAAGCCATTCATAAAATACGCATTTTTCACAGAAGGGACCTCAGGAGATCATCTTGTCCAACCCCCCTGCTCAAACAGCACCACTGAGAGCAAGATGCCCAGGACCATGTCCAGATGGCTTTTGAATATTTTCAAGGAGGCAGACTCCACAGCTTCTCTAGGAAATCTGTTCCACTGTTTGGTCGCCCTTGAAATAAATAGGGCAGGAGATCTTTCTCCTTTTTTAACGCCTTTATTAAAAATCAGCTCGCGTGGGGAGAACTGACGGGTTGCACACACGCCGTAGCTGCTCTCCAGGAGTGGCACGGAGGAGGAGGATGAGTGCAGCTGTATGCTGCTGGTATGCAGGCAGATCTGGGGCTTCCGTCCTCAGGAGAGCACCAGGAGATTCCAATTTTTCAGTTTGACATTTGAGGTCCTCTTTCTAGCCGACATCCTTTTAGGTTAAGGGTTAAAGGTAAAAAGGATCTTAGCAGATACTGGATTCAGTTCCTCACCTTTAGGCATCACTTAGATCTCTTAATTCCATGGTGGCATGTTGGTTTAGGGGTTTTTATTGCTACATTTGATGAGGTGCTTCCTCATCTGCATACCAGCTCTGACGTCACCTCCCCTCCCACAGTCTCAGGTGTCATCCTCCGGGAAGCAGCAGGGGGACACCCGACAGGAGAGGAATTAGCAACCATCAACAGGTAATTAAAGAAAAACTATTACCAACAGGTGATTACAACATTAAGTTATTAACAACAAATAGTTAAAACTCCAACTTAGCAGCAATTGGTTTAACTTGTTAACTCTGCAACTTAAAAAAATGGACAACTTTTCTATTCATAACAGCCCTCACAGTAAAGAAGTGTTTCTTTATGTTCAGAAAGAATCTTGTGTTTCAGCTTGTGCCTCTGGTCCTGTCACTGGGCACTGCTGAAAAGAGCTTGGCTCTGCCTGCTTTACACCTTCTGCTCAGGTATATACATTGATAAGATCCTTCTGAGCCTTCCCTTTTCCAGGGTATAAAGTCCCAGCTGTCTTAGCCTTTCCTCATATGAGAGATGTTCCAGTCCCTTAATTATCTTTGTGGCCCTTCATTGGACTTTTTCTAGTATGCCTGTGTCTGTGGTGATTTAACCCCGATAGGCAACTAAGCGCTACACAGCCGCTTGCTCACTCCTTCAGTGGGATGGGGGAGAGAATCGAAAGGGTAAAAGTGCAAAAACTTATAGATTGAGATAAAGACAGTTTAATAAGAAAATAAAAAAGGGGGAAAAAAAAGCAAAATCAAGAAAAACAAGTGCTGAAAAAAATCCCAATTGCTCAACACCAGCTGACTGATGCACAGCCAGTTCATGAACAACGGCAGCCCCAGCACACTTTCCCCTCACCTGGGTTTTATTGCTGAACACAACATCATATGATATGGAATATCCCTTTGGTCAGTTGGGGTCGGATGTCCCAGCTGTGTCCCCTCCAACCTTCTTGTGCACCCCCAGCTTACTTGTTGGGGGAGAGGTGTGAGAAGTAGAAAAGGCCTCAAGTCCATGTCTCTGCTCATCACTAACGAAAACACCAATGTGTTATCAGCAATGTTTTCTTCATAAATCCAAAACAAAGTCTGGCAAGGTCCCTGCTGACTCAGAGCTAGCCAACAGTATTCCAATTTACAAGAAGGGTGTGAGAGAAGACCCAGGAAACTAGAGAGCTGCTAGACTAACCTCAGTACCTGGAAAATTTATTGAGAAGATCATACTGGGTGTTATTGAAAGGCATTTAAAGGACAATACAAATCATCAGGCACAGTCAACATGGGTTCAAAAAGGATCCTGCCTAGCTGATTTAACATCCTTCTACAATAAGATCACCTGCCTAGTGGATGAAGGGAAGGCGGCAGATGTAGTTTTTCTGGATTTTAGTAAAGTTTTTGATGCTGTCCCTCACAGTATCCTTCTGGACAAGCTGTCCAACTATGACATGAGTGGGTATGCAGTGCACTGGGTGAAAAACTGGCTGAAGGGCAGGACTCAAAGGGTTGTAGCAATGGAATACATCTAGCTGGTGATCAATCACCAGCGGTGTTCCTTGGGACTCAATTCTAGGGCCCATTCTGGTCAATATTTTTATCAGTGATCTGCATGCAGGAATTGAATGCACCCTTAGCAAGTTTGCTGATGATACCAAACTGGGAAGTGCTGTTGACTGTCTTGAGGGACAAGAGGCCTTGCAGAGGGATCTGGATAGATTGGAGCATTGGGCAATTATCAGTAACATGACATTTCACAAGAAAAAATGCTGGATTCTTCACCTGGGATGGAGCAATGCCAGACAGAAGTATAGACTGGGAGAGAAATGGCTGGGGAGCAGCCCTGCAGAAAGGGATCTGGGAGTGCTGGTTGATGGTAGGCTCAAAGCCCCATCCAACCTGACCTTGAACACTGGTCTTCACCATGGGCTGCAGACAATCTCTGGTCTGTGTGATAATTCACTTGTGGGGAATTTTGGAAGGAATTTGAGATGGGACCTCTGAATTGTTTTTGATGATGTGGTTTGTTTTTCTTATCTTTTATAGGCAGGAAGGGTGAATTCAGCTCACATCATTACAGCATGGTTCAGAAGGTCACAAGACCCTTAGTTTCAAGACCTTTTAAGGAGTTATTGACCAATAAAACACTGGCAACAAGGATATTTATGTTTTTGACCCAAACCTTAAATATTTTGTCTTATGGACCCATGCTGCAGTGTAAACTTTCTTAGCCAATCATGTTATGACACGCAAACCTACAGTACTGCATTCTAAACTCCTTGTTTACCTCTGTAACTACTTTTATTTTTTCTATATCTTAAACTCTAAAACTCTAAATTTTCCTTTACTTAGCTTAATGTATCTCTGATTTAAACTATAAATCCACATTCTCGCTTCTAGCACCTAAGTTTGGAAGCCTTGTCCAAGGTCTCAGAAAAAATCCTGTGTTTAATTCTAAGCTTTGGCTTACAAGCCCAAAGTTCTGAGAGTTCCTTGTGTTTCAAATTCCAACAGGTCTGCATCCAGAGGAGGGCAACAAAGCTGGTGAAAGGGCTGGAAGGCATGTCCAATGAGGAGTGACTGAGGACTTGGGGTTTGTATAGACTGGAGAGAAGGAGCCTGAGGAGGGACCTCATTTCTCTCTACAGCTTCGTGAGGACAGAAGTAGAGAGGGAGTTGCTGATCTATTGTCTCTGGTATCCAATGACAGGACATGTGGGAATGGTTCAAAGCTCTTTTAGGGGAGGTTCAGACTTGATATTATGAAGCATTTCTTTTCTGATAGGGTGGTCAGACACTGGAACAGGTTTCCTAGAGAGGTGGTTGATGCCCCCAGCCTGTCAGTGTTTAAGAGGCATTTGGACAATGCCCTTAATAAGATGCTTTCCAGCAGAAACCAGCACATTCTCCAGCCCTTATTCCATATAATTTTCACCATGCTCAGGTCCCATAGTATCCAATACATCATCATTAACCTCCATCCCCTATTGGAATGAACCAGGCGAGACTCCATTTTCTTCATGCAGGAAAAGCCAATTCTTTATTCACACAACTCATTTTTACTACAGTTTACAGAATTCATGTGCAACTTTAATTGGTTAATAGCTTTCTTGCCAATTACTCTATTGGTTAGTAAAAGGTATTTTACTTGTCCATCAAATCTCTCTATTCTTAAATTGTTTACATATTTTCTTCACTGATTTTCATGGGATAGATTTAATGTTTATGCAGGTGCTAGTTGTTTTTCACCCAGGAATAGGTTGTTATGTTAACAAAGTATTCATACCAGGATTATTTTCACATGGGAACTTGCAAAGTGCTAGCAGCACTTAGAAATGACAGGCCAGCCATCGATCTAACAGAGCAGGCCTGATTTTATGAGTCCTTTCTTTTATAATTCTTCTACCTGACTGCAAACAACCTCCTTTCCCATCCTTTGAGATATACACTGATATCATTCCCTTAGTCTATGGGCAGCCCTCTAAAGTGTTCATAAAATGCCCCATAAGATATCCATTGAATTAATTTAGTCCATGACTTTAGGCTTCATCTATTATGGGGATCACTTAGGAAAGGAGAGATAGTGTGCTGTGTTGGATTGCTGCACACTGAAGCCATTTCATGTTGTGTCATCCCCGCACTTGACTTGTTCCTCATGAGATTCAGTCTTCATTGGTTCAGTTAAGTCCTGTTATACCACCTTTGACATGTGGCAGCCACAGCAGTGGCAGCATACAGTATCATATAACACTGGCATCATACAGCAATGACATCATACAATTCAAATCATGAGTTGTTTTCACCCAAGATTACAGCTCCTTGAGGTACATGTTGGAATTCCCCATCCTTCTGCATTGCCAACAAGTGCAGCCAGGTCCTCGAGCAAAAGTAATCCCATCAATGAGTTTACCTTTTCCCAGGGAAGGAGTAACCTAGTCTGGGAGCACTTTGGGGTCTTTGGTGGTCTTGATCCCCTTCTATTGGTCTTGCCTGCTCCTTGACTCCACTTCTGCGCTTGTGCTGCATATTGTGTGGTCACCATGGACCTGAACAGGAAAATTTGCTCCAGAAAGGTGCTGTACCTTTGTACAACCCCCCCCCCCCCAACCTTTCCAGGCACATCCTATTTTAACTTGCCCACTTGAATGGTCATTGGTGTTTGAGGCATAGCAATGCATTAACTCCTTACTGCCCAGGCTTCTACACACACATTTGACATTCATGTGCAATGGCATCATTAGTCAAATCCACCCCTCAGTCATGAGCCTATCTGTATGTCACATCCCCTCCTAAATATCCTGATGTGTCATCGAGCTTTGAATCGCTCACCTTTATTATCAGTCCAGATCTACCTGAGCCACTTCAATTCTAGCAGCCTGATCCACCTGCTCATTGTTTTGATGTTCCTCAGTGACCCAACTCTTGGGTATGTGAGCATCTATGTGATGTACTTTTACAACCAGGTTCTCAGACAGAATACTGGCCATTTTTCTCATTCAGCAGTATCTAAAGCTAGCCATAAGTAAACAAGGTATATTGCTTCTCATTTTCTTGTAATTTCTTATACAGTGGGGCCTCTTCAACATAAGTCCCCTCTGACAACAGTGGAGTTTCTGTCTTTTGGCCAGTCTATGATCACTCCCAAGACTCCTGGGTGGTCAGGGTTTCCCATTTGAGCCTGTTGCGTGATCAGTGCAACCCACTTACTCCATGTAGCATCAGTTGCATGACTGTCCCTTTGAACATCCAGCTGAGCAGAGGAAATTGTGCCAAGAAGAGCTGTACTTCAGTACCAACTATTTCTAAAGCAGCTCAAACCTCTTCATATGCTGCTAATATTTTTTTTTTTCAGTTGGAGTGTAGTGGGCCTCAGATCCTCTATATTCCCAGCTCTAAAACCCTAGAGGTTGACCTCAAATCTCTCCAGGTGCTTTCTGCCACAGGCTCCAGGTGGGACCAAGGTCCCTGGCTACAGTGTAAAGCATGTTTTTCATATATTATACTGTCTGGACTGGCCCAAGGGCCATCATATGAACTCTCCCCCATTTAATTTGTTCAAAGGCCTGTCACTGCTCAGGGCCCTATTCAAAACAATTCTTCTTCTGTGTCACCCAAGAGAGAGGGCTTAAGATCAAACTAAAACCTGGAATATGCATTCTCCAAAAACCCGCAACACCTAAGAAAGCTGGTGTTTCTTTTTTGTTAGTTGGTGGAGACAAAGTAGTTATTTTATTGATTATATCCATAGGAACATGACAACAACCATCTTGCCATTTTATTCTTAAAAACTGGATGCTCTGTGCAGGTCCTTTGACCTTACTTTGTTTTATGGCCAAACCAGCTTTCCAAAGAATCTGAATTACTCTTTTCCCTTTCTCACACTTCTGCCTCTCTGTTGCCACACACAATGAGGTCATAGATGCACTGCAGATGTTCAGGGGCTTCACCCTGTTCCAGTGCTGTCTGGATCAGTCCATGGCACATGGTAGCACTGTTTCCACCACGGGGGCAGTTGATTCCAGGTGTATTGGATATTCCTCTGCATGAAAGAAAACTGGCCTGCACTCTGCTGCCAGATCTAGATCAAGAAAAATGCGTTAGTGATATCAATTGTGGCATATCACTTGGCTCTCTTCAACTCCAATTCACACTGGAGCTCTAACATGTACAGTATAGCAGCACTCAGTGGTGGCATGACTTTGCTCAGGCCACAGGAGTCCACTGTTAGCCTCCACTCTCCATTACATTTGTTCACTGGCCATATGGGACTATTAAAGGTTGAGTGAGTCTTGCTGATTATTCCTTGGATCTTCAGTCTTTAAAACAGCATATAGATGGGAACCAGAGAGTCTCGGTTAGTGCAATATTGTTGCTGGTGCACTGCCATGGTAGCAATTGGTATCTGTTTTTCTACAACCTTTTAGCAGCTCCACAACAGAAGGATCATCTGTAAGACCAAGCAAGCTAGACATCTCTTTAATCTTCTCTGTACTCAAGGCAGCTTTATCAAAAGCCCACTTGGTACCCTTTTGGTTCTTTGAAGTATCCTCTCCTGAGGTAGTCTATGCTAAGGATACATGGGGCCACTGGGCAAGTCACAATAGGATGCCACACATTCCCTGTGTCTTGGTTTGAAAGACAGGTGTCTGCAAAGGAAGGCAGGAACCTCCTTTTGAATGGAGAATATGACCCCCCCTCCCTCCAAATTATTATAACTTTGAAATTAAGGGGGTGTGAAAAACACGTTCACTCTCCTGTGAAAATTTAAAAAGTTTAATAAAGGACAATAGGAGACAAGGACCATAGAGCAAAGGTCATTACGGCCGGGTGCATCTTGGCACTCAGCCAAGAGCACACCGGTCACCTCCGGGGATACCCCTTAAATACCTTTTCCATTACATCAGCCTGTTGCATATTCATAGACCCTTATGCATATCCATAAACTAGTTTACATATAAAATCCATTTTAATATTTGTGAAAAGCCAATATTATAATATGTCTCTATTACAGGGGGTTTTCAGGCAGAGATATGGGTAAAGGAATAACAGTTCTTTACCAGTGTGTGTATGTATAACAAGCCAAACAAACAACAGCAATGGTAACAACAACAAAGAAGAACAGAAAACCCAATAAACAGTCTCTTCCCATTCTTTAAGCAATTTCCCCTTTAGTGTGCTTACAGTCACAGCTGACAGGGTAGGTGTGATGACTCCCCGACGGCTGCAGGAGGAGCTGTGCTGGGAGTTTCGGCCGTCTCTCTCCACGTAGACAATGGCAGATGGGCTCGGCAGAAGGTATGGGAACGGGGCTTCCTTTACGAACCCCCAGGGGTAGCCGATCCAGGTGCCCCCTCTGGATAGCAAAAGGAG
>NW_024526421.1:0-1145 GCF_017590135.1 Pyrgilauda ruficollis | reverse complement strand
AGGCTCTGTCCTGTGCCCTGGGCTGGCTCTGTTCTGTTCCCCAGGCTCGGTCCTGGCACAGCCAGCGCTGGCAGCAGGGCAGCTCACCCCAAATCCACCCCCGTCCCAGGCCAGGGCAGCAGCACCCCGCAGAGCCAGCGTGCTCTCAGAACGGATCCCATTGTTCTCCTCCTCACCATCCTCACCCCTTCCACCAGGACAGGGATCTTGGTGCCGCAGGAACGTCAGTGGCTGCCCTGAGCACCAAAGGAAATGCTCCTTCCCATCATGCTAAGTGAAACAATTCAAACCGGGAAAATCTTGATAAAAGTTTAATTAGGAAAACGGACTCCATCTGTAACGTATCCCTGTTCTCCCTGTGTATTAACCCTTTTGCCATAAATCTGCCACCCTTGAAGAAACCTGCCTTCCTCACAAAACCTACTCAGGGTTCACATTATTTTAATCAGTTAGAGGGGTTTAATACATTATTGATTTTTAGGAGAATTGAAAAAGCTCCCGTATTAAGTCCAGGTTGCTTATTCTTTCTGTATATGACATTCAGGTACTTGTGAAAAATTATACCAATTATGAAATCAGCCATTTACTGCTTCAAAGTGCAATCAGTTGTCACACTGGAAAGCACTTGCTCCTGAATATTATTAGTTGGGCTATGTGCACAGGAAAGTGCTGAGAGGAAAGACTTTAACCAAAGGGCAATTGCATGAAATTTACTTAGAAATAGCTATTTATCACCCTTGGATTTCCTACTGTTCAAATCCACTGCAGACACTTTATGGAATGAAACAGCCATCTCACCAACGTAACTCAGCCAACTGAGGGGTTTTTTCCTCACTGACATTAAATGAAAAATTTAGAAGTCATTGTAACAGCTTAAAGATGCATTATCCTTTTTGATGTGCAATTTTAGCTTCATATCAAAAGCCATATAAAATAACCCCCGCACAAACACAAAAAAGGAACTTTTAAAAGTTTTATGACATGTAGTTCATCTTACCTTTTATGCATCTACCAGGCACAGCTTCGCCTGCTGCTCTCAGAGACCACTGCCTGATTACCACGATGGGGCAGAAAACATTGCCACAGCAGCAGCAGCAGAGGCAGCCCCAGGAAGGACCAGGCTCTGGAGCCTGGGAGGAAGAGGA
>NW_024526420.1:0-1145 GCF_017590135.1 Pyrgilauda ruficollis | reverse complement strand
AGCTGCGTGGGGTTTGGTTGCTGGCTGGGGTAAAACCACAACACACTCTCAAGCTAGAACTGAGTAGCAATACAGAAATCCTCAGTTCTCGCAGATGTTGGTTAAGCAGGTTTGTATTTCAGTTCTTGGATGTGTTTATCATTTCATCTGCCAATTTCATCATTGCCTCCACCTGGGTTGTAACAAATGCTCTATTATATCCAAGACAAGCCTTTCTGTAATACACAGGACAGCTTTTAAAAACAGATGTCTGATGTTTGTCCCAGATCTGTACCTAGGGTCTCATATAGCTCCTACTGGCTTCACATCATGTAGGTTCACTCTTAAACAGTAAAATTAGCTGGAGTCACTTTTTAGCTCCTCTTTTGACCTTTAATCAGAAGCATTAAATTTTTCTTTATCAAAACTATCAAAACTAATTCATGGCAAAACAGTCATTTTTAGTGATTGGTTCAATCTCCCTCCTGGTTCAGCTGTCTTGGTTTGCACACTGTGAGCCTTCTGCCCTCTCTACTTGCTCCTTGCCTGTCTGTGTTTGTTACTGTAGCTGCTGTTCCTCACTTTAGATAACCAGTGTAAGAGTGCCTTATGCTGCTGCAGACCTTCACTAAATCTTGTGAAGATCTTCTTACAAATTACTTAAGAGCATTTTGCAAATAAATCCTCACAGATTTTAGTGTTTGTTGCAGCCCAGAAATTGAAAATCATACTGAGTATTATGTCTGCTTTTTAAATGTCAGTGTGTTGGAAGGAGTTTGTCATCTCTAGCACTACTTTGTAATATTATGCATAGCTTTGATGCTGAAAGTTGTTTTCTTCGAGGAGACTTTACCATTATGTATTTAATCTAGCTTGTATCAAACCATTCTCTCTGTAGATAATCAAAACTTTAGAGATAACTAAATCACCTCAAATATTTGCCAAGAGCAGTTAAATCTGTGATGACTCACTAAGGCATAATAGAAAAAAAAATTCCAATTTTTCTGAGGGAAGCGATTTTGAGTTGAATAGGCCGTAATATTTTATTCTTCAGCCTAAAGGTGTTTTTACTTTTCTGTTTGAAAAAACAAGATAGCTTAGGTCAGAGGAAGAACATACCAGGGACTACCTTCCACTCCAGAGGAAAATGTTCTTGAGCCAGCAGA
>NW_024526419.1:0-1145 GCF_017590135.1 Pyrgilauda ruficollis | reverse complement strand
CCCCTTGCACACTCACGGGCCCTCCCCGGGCCTTGCACGCTCATCACAAGCGCTTTAAAGGATTTGCACACTCATTAATCCCCCTTTAAAGGGTTTTACACCCCTTGCACACCCATTGCACACCCATTGCACACCAATTAAAGCGTTTGCACACTCATTAAACCCCTTTAAAGGGTTTGCACACCCCTTGCACACTCATCAAATCCCTTTTAGAGGGATTTTAAATTTTACACCCCTTGCACACTCATTTGCCCTCTCCAGGCCTTGCACACTCATCACAAACCCTTCAAAGCGTTTGCACACTCATTAACCCCCTTTAAAGGGTTCGCACGCTCATTGCACACTCATTAAATCCCATTTAAAGGGATTTTACACCCCTTGCACACTCATCGCACACTCATGGGCCCTCCCCAGGGCCTTGCACACTCACCAAACGGCTGTGCAAGGATTTGCACACTCATTGCACACCAATTAAAGCGTTTGCACACTCATTAAACCCCTTTTAAAGGGATTGCACACTCATTGCACACCCATTGCACACTCATGGGCCCTCCCCGGGCCTTGCACACTCATCACAAACCCTTTAAAGCATTTAAAGGGTTTGCACGCCCCTTGCACGCTCATGAAATGACCTTAAAAGGGTTTTTGCACCCCTTGCACGCTCATCACACACTCACAGAACCTTCCGGATTCTTGCACACTCATCACAAACCCTTCAAAGCGTTTGCACACTCATTAACCCCCTTTAAAGGGTTTGCACACACCTTGCACGCTCACAGCACCTCCTGGGGCCTTGCACACTCATCCAAACCCCCACCCAAGGATTTGCACGGCCTTGCACGCTCATTAAAGGATCTAGAAAGGATTTGCACACTCATTAACCCCCTTTAAAGGGTTTGCACACACCTTGCACGCTCACAGCACCTCCTGGGGCCTTGCACACTCATCCAAACCCCCCGGCAAGGATTTGCACGGCCTTGCACGCCCGTGTGTCACACGGGCCTTGCACACTCACCCATTTCACCCCCCCAGCCCTTGCACACCCCTTGCACACTCATCCAACCCCCCCCACTCCAGCCTCTTGCACGCTCATGGTTTGCACACCCAGCCCTTTGCACACTCATCCCCCCCACCATCCAAAAAAA
>NW_024526418.1:0-1007 GCF_017590135.1 Pyrgilauda ruficollis | reverse complement strand
GTTTTGCCCCAAATATTCCTGTGGTTTCCCCCCAAATTTCCAGTGTTTTTGCCCCAAATCCCATTGTTTTTTGCCCCCAAATCCCGGCATTTTTGCCCCCCCAATTCCCGTTGTTTTTCTCCCAAATTCCCATTTTTTGCCCCCCAAACTCCCAATTTTTGCCCCAAATTTCCGGTGGTTTTGCCCCAAATTCCCGCGGTTTTTCCTCCCCAATTTCCATTGTTTTTCTCCCCAAATTCCCGTTGTTTTCCCCCAAATTCCCATTGTTTTTTCCCCCCAAATCCCGATTGCCCAAAATCATGTTGTTTTTGCCCAAATTTCCATTGTTTTTCCCCCAAATCCCGATGTTTTTGCCCAAAATCCCATTGTTTTTTCCCCCAAATCCCGGCATTTTTGTCCCCCAAATTCCCGTTTTTTTTCCCCCAAATTCCCATTCCCCCCCCCCCCAAACTCCCATTTTTTACCCCAAATTTCCAGTGGTTTTGCCCCAAATTCCCGTGGGTTTTCCCCCAAATTCCCGTTGTTTTCCCCAAATCCCGGTGCTTTTGCCCAAATTCCCATTCCCTCTCACCCCCAACTCCCATTTTTTGCCCCCCAAAATCTCGTTGTTTTTCCCCCGAAATTCCCATTTCCCTCCCCCCCCCAAACTGCCATTTTTTGCCCCAATTTTCCGGTGTTTTTGCCCCAATTCCCCATGGTTTTCCCCCCGATTCCCGGTGGTTTTGCCCAAATCCCGGTGGTTTTGCCCAAATCCCGGTGGTTTTTCCCCAAATCCCAGCATTTTTGACCCCCAAATTCCCGTTGTTTTTCCCCCAAACTCCCATTTTTTACCCCAAATTTCCGGTGTTTTTGCCCCCAATCCTGGTGGTTTTGCCCCAAATTCCGATGTTTTTGCCCAAAATCCCGTTGTTTTTTCCCCCAAATCCTGGCGGTTTTGCCCCCCAAATCCCATTGTTTTCCCCCAAATTCCCATTGGTTTTTTTTCCCCCAAATTCCCATTGTTTTTT
>NW_024526417.1:0-1146 GCF_017590135.1 Pyrgilauda ruficollis | reverse complement strand
CCCTGCCCTGGCTCAGCTCCAGCCATTTCCCCAACTCCTGTCACTGGTCACAGAGGGTGAAGAGAGCAGTACTTGCTCCTCCCCTGCCCCTTGTGAGCTGTACAGTCAGAGAAAGCTGAGGCTCACCTGTGCCCCACCAGTACACGTCCATTCCACCAGAATAACAATCTGCCCTTGCCCACAAAGGCCTGGAAAAGGGGAGTTAGAGGCAGGAAGGAAGTCTGGAGTCAGACAGGGTCCCACGCTGGGGACTGCCCTAGTGCAGCAGCCTCACCACTGAGTCACCCAGTGCAATACCAGCAATGCATCCCAGGAGCATCCCAGCAACTCCCAGCAGGCTGGGGCAGCTCCTGAGCACTCCTGGGGCGCACAGGACAACGAGCCCCATGCAAAGCATTATATTCCTGATGCACCACCCTATGGGAAAGTCTAATTGTGAGAGACAGCAAGTCAAATTGGAGGCCGTTTGGCTGAAGGACTCTTGGCCCTGTGTGTAAGCTGTCCCCCAAGAGGGCAGGGGGCCAGCCCTGGGCTCCCCTGTCTGCTGGCAGTGCACACACGGGGTGTCTGCCCACACCTCCCCTGCTCCAGAGCCAGAGCTGCTCACAGAAATGAGCCTGGCCAAGCCCACACTGCTAACAATCCCCCGGCTAATTTGCACTCAGAAATATGACTCTGCATTTCTCCATGAAAGGGCTCACTGTCTGGGCACGGAGAGGGCTGCAGCAGGAGCATGCGCCACATGAACGGATTGTCACAGACACATGGAGAAATCCCAGCGCACACGGCTGTTGTCAATCCAACAGCTCCTTCTCCCCTGCTCTCACACAGGGAGCCATGCCAAGTTTAAAGGTTTGGACCCCGAGAGAGAGCTCCAGACTTGCCTTGCACAGGCAAAAGCATTTACAACAATTTCAGGGTTTTTTTTTTTCACTGCTTACGCAGGGAACCTCTTTCCACCCCAAGGATCTGCAATGCTCCCACCAGGAGTAGGTAATAAAGAACACACACCAACCCAAGCCCAGTAAGGGAGGGTAATTCCATCCCTGCCCCTAGAGCTGATTACCCTCAGGGTGTGTTGTACCAGCTATCTTACTTACCAATGTTGCCCACAGTTGTGGCTGCCCCATCCCTGAGAGTGTCCAA
>NW_024526416.1:0-1146 GCF_017590135.1 Pyrgilauda ruficollis | reverse complement strand
AAACGGGGGGAAATGGGGAAAAACGGGCAAAAAATGGGAGAAAATTGGGATAAGTGGGGGAAATGGGGGAAAATGGGGAAGGAGGAAAAGAAAAGATTCGGCACATTAGCATAAAGGGGTGTGGTTTTACTGCTTTGGTCACACCCACAACTACACAGCTAATTATGCTTCATTAGCATAAAGGGGTGTGGTTTTACTGCTTTGGTCACACCCACAACTACACAGCTAATTATGCTTCATTAGCATAAAGGGGTGTGGTTTTACTGCTTTGGTCACACCCACAACTACACAGCTAATTATGCTTCATTAGCATAAAGGGGTGTGGTTTTACTGCTTTGGTCACACCCACAACTACACAGCTAATTATGCTTCATTAGCATAAAAGGGTGTGGCTTGCTCTGGCCACACCCCCATGTTTGACCACACCTACAGCTCCCATATATGGGCACTCATTAGCATAAAGGGGTGTGGTTTGATTTGGCCACACCCCCATGTTTGACCACACCTACGGCTCCCATATATGGGCACTCATTAGCACAAAGGGGTGTGGTTTGTTCTGGCCACACCCCCATGTGTGACCACACTCACAACCCCCATATATGGGAACCTCATTAGCATAAAGAACTAGATTTACATCCACAGCTTCCATATATGGGTATTCATTTGCATAAAGAGATGTTGTTTATTGCAGCCACACCCCCTCATGTATGACCACACACAACTCCCACATACAGAAACCTCATTAACATAATGGGTGTGGTCTTCAAAGCCACACCCCCTCATGTATGACCACACACAACTCCCACATACAGAAACCTCATTAACATAATGGGTGTGGTCTTCAAAGCCACACCCCCTCATGTATGACCACACACAACTCCCACATACAGAAACCTCATTAACATAATGGGTGTGGTCTTCAAAGCCACACCCCCTCATGTATGACCACACACAACTCCCACATACAGAAACCTCATTAACATAATGGGTGTGGTCTTCAAAGCCACACCCCCTCATGTATGACCACACACAACTCCCACATACAGAAACCTCATTAACATAAATGGGTGTGGCCTGTTGCAGACACCCCTCATGTGTGGCCACACCCACAACCCCATATATGGCCATTTGTTACCATAAAGGGGC
>NW_024526415.1:0-1147 GCF_017590135.1 Pyrgilauda ruficollis | reverse complement strand
CTCTCCATTTCCTTTTTTTTCTCGCTAACATTTTTTGGGTGCGGCTTTACTGATCTCTCACTCTCATTCCCACACATTGCCGTGCTGCCTTTTGAGACAGATTGTGATTAAAAAACCCCAAGGGCTCATGATAATGTTGAATTTGACACATTTGGACAGTTTGGGGGGGTGAAGCCCCTTCCCATCATCTTTCCTCATAACCCAGCTTTGCCAGCACCATTTCTTATTGAGCTCCTGTTTTGCAGTCCACACGTTCTCTTAGCTCCCACCAGGAGACACCAGAAAAGGCTCAGCCTCCAAATTTGAACCGTTTATTTTTGATTTATAAAGTTAGACCACTTGAATACTCCCCACAGAAAGTTTCTTGCAGATTTGGCAGCAGTAAATGGGCTGCTACTCCTCTTTAGCCTGTTTTATCCCAGGAAACCTCAATGGGAAGTGCAAGGAGCACTTTGCTAAGAAGGAATGGAGATACACAGATATTTCCATCTATCAAGATGTGCTACCCAGGACAGAGCAGGCATAAAAAGCAATTTTCACATTATGGATGGGTAAAAGCCAAGACCAAGTGTGCAGGGCTGAGATATTTGCTTTGGTGGCAACTTGCACAGCTGGGAAGTGCTGGTGCTAATCCTAATTTTAGGCTAATACCTAAAAATATCTCACAGATGTGTAAAACCTGCTAATCCTAATTTTAGGCTAATACCTAAAAATATCTCACAGATGTGGGCCAGTAGATGTTGCTCTTGGCTCATACTGATGTGCTAAAAAAAAAAAAAAAAAAAGAAAAAAGAAAGGAAAAAAATAGGTGTATCCAACCTGAGACATTTGGGAAGCCTCTGAAGCCAGGCAGTGTAGATCCATCCCTCACCAGCTTCCCACTCTTGGCCTTCATGTGCCATCCCAGATGGCCCCAGAGAGAAATAAAATACAACACAACTCCTCAGACAGCAGTCACTGGTAATTAGTAGATACAATTATTAGAGGTTGTTTGCCTTGAGTGGAGTGAGAATTGCTGGCCAAGCAGTTGGTATCTCTAGGGGAGGCTGCAGTCATAGAATCACAGAATGGTTTGGGTTGGAAGGGACCTTGAAGATCACCCAGTTCCACCCCCTGCCAGAGGACAGAACCTTCCACTATCCCAGGT
>NW_024526414.1:0-1139 GCF_017590135.1 Pyrgilauda ruficollis | reverse complement strand
TTTTTAGGCATTTTCTCAGACTTTCCATTACTCTCCCTCCCCATTTCTTTACTTCTCATCTTCCTTTATATTTAAATAATGTATTCACTCATTCCATTCTTGAGAACTGCTGCCAGAGAACAATTTACCCAAAATATAACATAGATATCAATTATGATGATATAAAAATTAAATAAATATTTTCAAGCTTTGGAATAAGTCATGATGAGGTTGAAAATCACATTAATATTGACAGCAACTTCTCACTGTGGTACAGAGGCAGCTCCTCTCCCAGGTCCCTACATGAAGGATCTCTTTAACATTCTCTGTTTGCTGAAGAAACTCAAGGCCTTGGGAATTTACCAAAACTTTTCTGTAATTCTGCCATGAGTTGTTTATGACCTCCCACAGCTTATTGAAGGTTTCTTCCTTGGGCAAAACAGTGCAGTAGCCCAGGGCCAGGCTCTGATCGATGACATGAGAGTTGAACACCTGTGGTTTGGGAGAAAAAATGATAAACTTTAGGAATTTATTTAATTTCTTCAATAGGTCTCTTTGTATCAGGTGCAACACTGGAAAAATACTCCAGAATTTAGACACGTGTCGGGTCTTTAAGTTAAGGAGGAAAAAGAATAAAAGTGCATTTCAGGATTTAAAATTTAACATCTCAATATTCTGAAGCCAGTCTGAAAGTGACTTCCCTTAGTCTAAGTTGCCTTAGAAGATGGTAAATTGCAGGTTTTGCACAGAGCTTTTTAAAATCACCCCACCTAGGAAAACTACCAATCTAAAACAAATCCAGGATTTCAAATGAGACGGAGAATACCTGCAGATCCTAAAGGCCATTGCAGTCATTTGGGACCCTAAAGGATCCCCCAAAGGTGAGGCTCCCACTGTCCAGAACCTTCCAAGCAGAGCAAATTGAGCAGGAACAAAGAGCCACAGCTCCAAAGGGGCTCAAATACTCTTTGGAAAAGGCTCTTCAGGGAGGTGGTTGAGACACCGCTGCTGAAGGTGCTTGAAGATGTGGAGATGTGCTCAGGACATGCTTTGGGGGTGGACTTGGCTTCAGTTCAACAGCTGGGCTCCAAGATCTCAAGGGTGAAACAATTCCATGTGGCTGCCAGGTGGAGCAGAAGAAAGTGGCTCCCTCACCCTTT
>NW_024526413.1:0-1155 GCF_017590135.1 Pyrgilauda ruficollis | reverse complement strand
CTATAATTGAAACTAACTTGCCATGAGACTGCAATGTTATCCTAGATTAACAAATCTGCACGTAACAGGTTCAGTTTTACATCACATTTACACCTACATAATCAAGAGTGATGGTACTTAAGAGAAAGTCTTCACACCTCTGCTACCACATGTCAATATGTATATTCTCAAGTGCAATAATCCAAAGTGGGAGCAGTCTGGCTTGTTTCTAAACTTGTAGCTATAGGTATTGCTTGTATGTGCATGAAAATGATCTTGTGTATAAGAATAGGTATTAGCATCACACAGAATGAGTCCTGTAGATGTGTGCAAATAATCTCATCATCAGAAGCTCATCTAAGTAAGTTCACACAGGAAAGTGAACATCAAGGTATTATATTTGAACACACGACACTGAAAGGGTGCATATAAAAGCCTTTAACATCCCTCTGCTTTATAAAGTAACTTTTCCCCTCTACAGAAGAGAATTTATCATGGTCAACACTGTCTAGAGATACTCAAGGAAACAATGACAAATACAAAGTAAAAACTTTATTTACTTCCAACCTAAAATTTAAATCACTGCTGTCTTCAAATAATTGCATGAATAGCTAGGAACATATAACAATTCCTTTTGTTAGATAAATGGATACATTTCACTAAGAAGGAGATTAATGTGCATTTGAAATAGAATAATAGCTATAAACAGAAATTAAAGTGGCCCATTAAGATACAAGAGTCTAAACACAATATTCTTAATCTAATTTCAGAGAATGAATAATTGCTGGACCTTTGCATTCCTCTTAATGAATCTATTTACACATAATTAAAACTATTCATCCTACTTCAAGTCTGATATATCTTGGATGACATATTAGCAACTTAAAGTCTTCAGTTTGCAATTTGTTTTTAAGAAAACCATTGTGCAGGGAAAGGATAATATTTCTTTCAATTTTACTGAACACCAGATCTTTTATTTCCAAATTATCTCATGCTAAATATAAAGTTCAAGTCTTAGTTATTATCTTTTAATTAGCAATGAAAAAAAGGCATATTGTTATTTTGGTTACATACATTATTGGTTACTAACAAAAAGATGGCAATATCTGTGATTGGCACTTGTTAAAAGTGGAATACTATCTGCACTTTCTATTTACTTTCTCACTGCATCTCCTC
>NW_024526412.1:0-5941 GCF_017590135.1 Pyrgilauda ruficollis | reverse complement strand
ATGGTTTTCTGATACAAAGTTGACTTAGGCTTTGTTGCAGTATTTCATTTCCCTGGATCTTTGTGTACAGACCAAGTGAAATAGGAGCAGTGTTAGAAAACTGCTGATACGTTCATTGCTAGGTGAAGGCACTTGCATTTTTCACGTGTGTCTACATTTTGCATGTAATACATGCCCACCTTTCATACAGCTTTGGAAGTTCTCTGAAAGTACAAACAAGCTTTTGTTTTATATCAATAGTTATTTAGTATTTATTTGCCAATATAAATTCCAAAATCCCATGCAGGCTGTTCTTTCACTTGCTTGTGAATGTAGCTTGTGAAACAAGTTTGAGAAAATTATGATTTTTCTGTAGTCCATTGTAAAAACCACAGAGGAAGAAAAAACAATTCTTCCTATCCTCTTCCCCACACAGACTGAGCGGCAGTAAATCAGACATAAAGGACTTCAGAGCATATATAGATCTCTGTCTCAAAGACAAGATCTTGGTTTGATTTCTGTGTTGTGAAAATCAGATTAGAAAAGTTACAACAGATCTTTGCATATCAGAATAAAGAAGTAAGAGAAATGAGAGTCTTCAGTAAATAATTAGCGGCAAATAAGGCAAAAGGAAAATGTTTCTTCGTTGTAATGTAGAAAATAGAAGATTGTGTGAAAAGTTGTATATTTGTCCTCTTCAAAAATATGTAACTTAAAATACATGCTGCAGACAGGGAAATTGTCATCTTTCTGAAACTCAAGAGCTGAGCACACTGTCCTTGTGAACCAAATACTTTCAGAAAAGAACATTATAAAGATGACCATCTATTAGTGTTGCTCTGACTACTAATTGCCTATATTATGCACTAGAATCCATTTTTTGTTCAAGTTAGACGTATACAGCATGAGCTGTACAAATTCAACTGCATGTCTGTATTTCAGAGGAAGGCAAATTATGAAAAGCTGATGTGTGATGAGAGGTTTTCCATCTCTGACAAAAAATTAGTCATAAATTTGGCTTGGTGGGGAGGGTACCTAGCACCCAGAGGTGCTAGACAGAGTCCTGTTAGCACACCTGTTAATCAGTGAAGCCTAGTGCTAAAGCAGAAAACAGGCCAAGAAATGCAGTTTGTCAGAAAAATCACCTGGTCATGGCATTTTTTTTTTTCTGTGAAGTTTATTCACCAGATGGTCTTCAGCAGTCTGGAAGAAGAAGGCTTTTGGTCTTCTCGTCTCCTAGATTAAAAAAAAAAAGTAGTGTAGCAAATTTACAAAACAAAATGTATTTCAGAAACAAATGTATCAAGAAGCAAATAAACTGGGGTGGGGTTATTTTGGTTTTTTGGCGGTTTTGGGTGGTTTGGAGTTTTTTGGGGAGTTGGGGTTTTTTTGTGTGTTTCTGTGGTTTTTGGTTGGTTGTTTTTGTTTTGATTTGGTTTTTTGTCTTGTAACCATATCCAAATCTTGGAAGTCTGTCATCTTTTCTCTCATATATATCCTTTGGTGGCAACTGAAATCTCTATATTGATATGGCCACCTATGCACAGACAGTCCAGGTGATTTTGAAGCACTGCCTTTGAAAACAAAAAAAATATGCAGGCTTATTAGATTAATTTCTTTCCCTGTCCATCTGTATTCTTCCATGCAGTTGCCTATTCAGATGTAGACTATGGAGATTCCCTCTGCTGTTTCTAAATCTCATTCTGTTGCAAGCATATTCATGTATTGTCTACAATGAGCACAAATACACTTGGCATGTTAGAATGGTATTCCTTGTTACAGTGTACATCAAATACTGCAGTCTCCCATAAATGTACCAATGTTCTCTACCCTTAAATATAAAAATACATTGTGAGTGATACATCTCACTCATGAGATACTTATCAGGACAATAAGCTATGACAGAAGTTTTTTCAAAGCATTTTCACTTATGCTTTAATGTAGACTAAATTATCTTGTTTTTTCATCTAGGTAAAGTGTTCATGTTAATGCACTTAAACTCCCAGTACAAGATTAAAAAATACAGCATCTGAATATCTTACTCACAAACATGAGCAACATTCCTTCACAATAAGGTCCTTGGGGAAAAATAAAAGAAACAAGTAGCCAAAATGAACTCATATTTTTGAGCTAGAGAATAGTGATGATTTTATTACAATCTGATGCTTATGATTGACTCAACATAGAAATAGAAAGTAGAAATGCAAAAGACTAATTAGGTTCTTTTGTCCATTCCCTAAGGAACCTTCTACTGAAGGGGATAAAATGATCTTAAACTTCTCATCCATCATCAAAATTGATTCTGCATTACAAGTTGATGTGAAGAGCCCAGTCCAACAAGTTTAAGATTTTTGTTTTGGAAATGTTAGATGCAGCATGTTTTTTACAAAAAAAAAAAATCTGTATGTGTTAGTCTTTCCAAGCTCAGATGAGCTATTTAGAATGAGTAATTAATAGGTATTCATATTTCCATGATGCAAATCATGCTTATTAAGAAGAATGCACAAATTAGAAACATAAACAGCCTTCTTGGTGGAAAACACTGAGTCAGCAACTGAAACTTTCTGTTGGACTGCTCTCACAAAGACAGCTCAGGTCTGAGCCATGGTCTCAAGCCTCCTGGAATAACCCTTCAGTCAGAGCTGTGACCTCAGGCAGAGAGCCAACACCTCTCGTTGCTGTCCCATCTGATGTGTTCATTCCTGTACCCCAGGTTCCCAGTCACCCATCGTTCTTCTCACATGCTTGACTATAATTAAGCAATTAAAATATCTGTAGTACATAGAGTGAAAAAGGTCCATGTATGAGTGAGACTTACTTCTCTGTAGCCAGTACCCTCTGCCAGAAAATATACCGAGGCCTCTAGTTACAATTACATTATTCAAAGCTTTCCTGTTTCATAGAAGAAAAACCTGAAGCACACTCTCTGCAAGCCACTGTCTAGCAGTGCTGTCTTAAAAGCTGCAAGGTAAGGATTCAAGGCTCTGGCATTACTCAGGTATCCCACATAGCCCTCTCTAGGGAATTCCTAACCCCGGGAATGCTACATGTAATTCAGAATTTGGAAGATGCTGGATTTATGCAGTCTTGAGAAAATGTTAATGGGAGGAGCAGACCATTTAACATCTCTGCTGTGGGGCAAGCAAATTATATGAAAGAAGGAATTCTTCAGTTAGACTGGATGAACAACATTCAGCTACAACTACCCTGTTTTGATGGGTTTTTTTTTTAGTTTCCTGCAGTTAAGATCAGAAAAAGCAGCTCTTTTGAGTGGCATAAGGGTACAAATATGGACAGTAGTACTATGTACACTGCTTTTATTGCATTCAGCTTTGTCTCGTCTCAGGCTAACTGTTTAAATCTGGACAGTTTCTGCTGCTGCCAGTTCCTCTGTTACCAGTCTGCAGTACTTCTCTGAGTTGTTGTGGAAAGGTGTTGTGGAAATGTGCTATTTATTTGGAAAACCATATGACATTTTCATTTTATGAGCAGGGATATATTAAATATTATATTTCTATAAAAGGCCTGATCTAAGGACCAGTGAATCAGTGGGAATCTTTCCAATAATTCTTGTATGTTTTGAATCATACTATAAATGGTTTCAGCCGGGAATGTGACTCGGAAGCGGATCCTACAGATGATCCAGGGTCATCAGGACAACTTGCTGCAGTGAAAAATTATATGAGGGCCTAGAACACTTTGATGTCCTTCTCATTAACTTTTACTCCACAAAGACAAACCTTTTGCCTTATGAATGACATGAGAAAAATATTACCCTGGAGGATAAGGATTGAGAGGATAGAATTTAAACAGATTTGTTTTCCTGCCATGAACTACTGTATTGTTCTGGCTGTGCATGATCCAGAATTAGTGTGCAGCTGTCACTGAGAACCTTTCCCTGCCCATTCTCTTTAGTTAGTTTTGAGGCTTTTTAGAGTCTTAGAACTTATCAGTCCTGAGTGTGTACTTGGGCTACACTCAGTAATACAATTTACTCTTTCAGTTACTGTATTTCTCTGTGAGAAACAGCAATGAATGAACATGAAACTGTCTATTAGGTGGGATCAAAAGCACTGTGCATCATCAGGAAATAAGGTAAGAATGAAATGAAAACATTTCTTAGGGGCAGATAAAATGGCTTACAGAGGTTTCACACACTAATCCACTCAGCCAGCATTGTGCCTACTGGCACGTCTGCAGTGTAGTTTGATAGGTTAAAGTAACAAGATCACTGATATATATTTCTATCAAAAACTTATATTGTTTTACCTCAGGAAGAATTCTTAATCCCTCAGATTCTGAATGCAATATAATAAAGCATAACTTAAGTTCTGCTGGGAAAATGCCTGGCCTGATACCTATAAAATCTCATACATTAATGTTCCCATATATTTCTAAGGCAAATATAAGCAAAATAATCCATTAGTATTCAAAGAGGGAAATGTAATTAGAAATAAAAATGTAAGATAACCACATCCACCTTCCCAGAAAGAGATTTACATTAAAGAACAAGATGAAAATGTTTGTTCTTAAAGATTTTTACTAGGTAATTTCTATCAGGGCAGATGTCTCCTCCTCTTGTCTCACACAGCTGTCCCAAACCAATTTATCTTCAGTTCTGAATTTCTGAATTTGTGTTGTCATTCAGAGTTCTTCTAAGATAAAATACATCATCATTTACTCTATTAGAAAATAAATGTATGGATGTATTATGGAATTTGCATTCCATTACCTTGGTTTGCATGCCATAAAACATTTATTACACCCTTGGGCTACGGTCTTAATAATGACTGGGTGAAATGCACTAATGTGGTCTTGGCCTTGCTGCAGAACAGAAGATTAATGCTCTTTGATGTCACCCAGCTAATAGTTGTGCTCGCCAATTTGTCCCTTCAAAAGACATTACAGTCCCACAGACAATCCCTGTAAGACTAAAGCTAGCAAAAAATGTTCATACTAAACCACAAGCTGAAGCGCAGTTAACCAAATAAGCATTACATTAGATTTTCATCTCTAAAAATAAATGTATGCAAGCATCTTTCAGTAAAGGAAGAAAGATCTTCCATGTTCTACTTCATCCTCTCCTTTTCTGATTATACCCTGCTGATATCAAGTTAAAAAAACCCATCAATATTTTCTTATATTTTATGGCAGTTGCAAAATAACATTTTAGTTAAGCTTCATAAAGGCATATATCAGTACTTTCTACAGTCCCAAGCCTCTCAGGCTCTTCTCATGTAATAAATTTCACTACCTATGATAAAACTATTGAATTTTTGCCTACCTGCTCCTCTTTAGAGAGAGGAAGAAGCTGTCCCTTTAACCTTAAGAGATGTAAGCCATCCACAACTTTGTTTATTTATGTTTTTTCCAAGGCAAGAGACATTTTTAAGGAAGATTTTATCAGGAAATCCAGCATAGCTATATAATTACAATATAGCCCTGTTGAAGATTATGTAATAATTAATACTTGTAAGGCTGGAGTTAGAAAGTGCTTTTCAGATGTCATCAGTTTATTTATGTTTTTTCCAAGGCAAGAGACATTTTTAAGGAAGATTTTATCAGGAAATCCAGCATAGCTATATAATTACAATATAGCCCTGTTGAAGATTATGTAATAATTAATACTTGTAAGGCTGGAGTTAGAAAGTGCTTTTCAGATGTCATCACACTCTACATTGGAATTAAATATTAATTCAAATGACATAAAGGGATAAAAGCAAAACATGGGTTTTTTCAGCTCATTGCAGGGGTTTTATTTATTTCATTGAGATTCTTTAGTGCATAAAATGTGTATGACAACTAGAAACTAGCAATTAATAAATAACACCGAAGCATTAGTGGCCAGGTTTTGCCAGTACAAATGTCTGTTGCTTTTTAGTGTGCTAATTCTTACAGTGATAGGCCTGGAGGAGACTTCAGTAAAAGTGAACAGGTGGATGACACTGGGGTACCTTTTACC
>NW_024526411.1:0-41249 GCF_017590135.1 Pyrgilauda ruficollis | reverse complement strand
GGGGGGCCTATGTTTGAACAGGCCTCTGCCATCTGCGAGACAGTAGGCTCACCAGGAAGAGCCTCTATGATTCTCTTACAATCTGCATTGCAGTTACTTCTCGCAAGGTTCATAATCACAGCTCTCCTTGTCACAGGATCTGCCACTTGCCTCTCCACAGAGGCAGTCAGCCTCCCTACAAATTTCATGAAAGGCTCATCAGCCCCCTGGACAATGGTCGCAAACGGCTGCTTCGGAGCAGTCATTTCCAGGGTCTGAACCACTGCTGCCATGCCTAGTCTCTGGCACTGGTCAAGCACGAGAAGATTGAAGCCAGCTTGCCCCTGAGGATCAGCATAATTGCCTGTGCCCAACAGCATGTCAGTGCCAACCAAATGCCTGGGATCCTGTGGTCCAGCGTAGCATTCTGCTCCACTGCACTGGCCATCAAGCGAGCCCACTTGGTCTCAAAATCGTCAAATTCCACAGGATCAAAAAGAGCACGTGCCAAAGCACGGACATCGAAAGGTGTCAGCACCTCAGCAGAAAGCATTCAAAGCATCTGCATAACTTCAGCAGACCCCACACCATGGTGAGCAACTGTATCACAGACTTCCTTCGTTATCTTAAACAATAGAGGTTGATGGGTGTTATGAGTAACACCCCTGAGCACAGGGAAAGCCTGGGGACCCCCTGGTAAAGTTGCAGCACCTGCCGTGTCTTGTCCCGTGGACCCCACAGGGACAATGGCAGCTGCCTGACTGCGAGGCAGTGCAACACCACTCGACCCCGCGCTCCCCGCAGCATCAGCAGAGCCAGAGGAGCTCCCTCCGTGATCCTGCAGATGCTGCGAGGAGGCAGGCTAGCCCATCTCCTCGGCCTTAGCTCGGGCTTCTCGCCAGAACCGCCCGTGTTCCTTCGGACGCACGGTCACCTGGCATGGGGGGAGAGTCCACATAACCGACGAGGAGGGTCCGCGGCCCTGGGAAAACACCAGTCTCCTGCCGGCCGCGTCATCAGTCGCACTAAAGCTGAACACCCCAGCGCCCTGCTGCGCCACGGCCCCGACACCTGTGGAAGGCTGAACCAGCTGGCAGCCCGGCAGTGCTGTCCGCCATAGCACGGGCAGAGGGCACCGCGGCGGACACAGGCGCCGGCACAGATCGCAAACCCGGCGCGGAGCCACCCACCCCCGGCGCGGGGGAGGGACAGGGCACAGGGAGAGACACGGCACATGGAGCCACGCCACTGTGGGGCGACACAAGGGAGTCTGGCACAGCTCCTATCAGCGTCCTGTGGAAGGGGCTAACAGCGGGCCTGTTAGCTAAAGGAGCGAGAAGAAGCTGAGAAGAAAGAAGAAGCTGATAAGGAGCTCTCTCCAAGGCTGTAACCAAGGAGACCAAGAGAACTGAGGAACTGAAGAAAGATAAGAAGAGAACTTTACAGCTGCACAAAGTATTTTTAGAAAGTTAGTTAAGTCACTGTAACTTTTCACCAATGGTGTTATGTTGATTTATTGTGTCCAATAGCTAGGGTAGAAGAAGCATAAACAATTAGAAAGTGTATAAAAGGTCAGCCATGTTCGATAATAAAGAGTTGCCATCTGAGACTGCTTGTGGTCTCTGCTTCGTGTCGTGATCGCCTCGACAGCGACAGCGTCCGACCCGTGACGTGGGATCCCACAGCAGGCACTGCCCCCACCGAGCGGAGTGGGGCGGGCTGCCTGCCTGCTGGGGTGGGGCCTGACAGAACACTGACCAACGCCCCGCCTCTGGCGGCTTCCACCACCTGCACATGCCCGACGGGCTGCGCAGGCTCAGAAACAGGAGAAGCCGCTCCCCCCAGAAGACGAACCCGAGTCCGGAGCGGGCGAACCCGCTCCTGCCGCCCCCAGGGGATATGTAGTGGAAATACCACAATGCAGACAAAGCGTTGTCACCGAATCAGACTCAGTCAGAGGCGGAGGCTGATCCAGGGGCCCCCCGTCGCCCCCAAGCGCCGGGAAGGCACAAGGAGAGGGCAGCTTCCCCCCCCCCCCACTCAGCCACCTCTGCGGCACGGGGCGGGGCGTGTCAGCTGAGCCGGCTCCACTGAGCTCCCAGAAGCCTGCAGGGCTCTGCCCACTGGCTGGTCATTGAGGACCAGCTGGCTGGGAGCCCGATCCACCCCGGGGGACCAACCATCACCATCGGAGGCGGAGCCGTCTTCCAGCTCCCCTTCCTGGGGGGGAGGGGAAGCTTCTGCGTCGCGCAGAAATTCAAATTCCCCTTTGTCCACTTCCGAGACGGAAGGGTCCCCCAGGGAACTCCGAGAGCTACAAAATCCAGACCCCCGCCAAACCGCGTCTAACATTTTCCACTGCATCAGCAGTGGTCTCACATCTACAGAGTAATCATTAAACAGGGCGCCCATGAGATGGCCTCCCACAAGAGACCACGTCTCCTTGGAGAGTGCCTCCGCAGGGTCAGAAAAAAACCTTTGCTGTTTGGCCCACAGAATAATCTTTCAAAATCAGTCCAGGAAGCAGAAACTCTCGCTCAGGAGATCACTCCAGAGGTCCAAAACCATAGACTCTGCCATGAAACCCACAGGGGTTGCCATTACCACAAGAGCAGCAGGCAAAGCGCCAAACAGGGAGAGGGGGTAAACAACACAATCTCACCTGGCAGTCCGAACTCTGTGCCTCCAGCCTAGGCTGCAGTACACTTCGGCGGTCACCAGATGTCGCTATAGGACACGAAACAACACGATGCGGACACGCTGCTGCTCTCAAGGTAGAAAAAAGAAGTTTATTTTCTGACTCCAACTTTTATAGATTTCTAAAGGTGACAGTGGATTGGAGGGTGAAAGTGCCACCTCTCCAATGACACTGGACAAACCAACAGTCCATCAAATTTCTCCTCCTCCATAAAGGAATGCAAAACAATAAGTTGTTTACAGAAAGTGTGTGAGAAAGTTTGCTTCATTAAACAGGGCGCCCATGAGATGGCCTCCCACAAGAGACCACGTCTCCTTGGAGAGTGCCTCCGCAGGGTCAGAAAAAAACCTTTGCTGTTTGGCCCACAGAATAATCTTTCAAAATCAGTCCAGGAAGCAGAAACTCTCGCTCAGGAGATCACTCCAGAGGTCCAAAACCATAGACTCTGCCATGAAACCCACAGGGGTTGCCATTACCACAAGAGCAGCAGGCAAAGCGCCAAACAGGGAGAGGGGGTAAACAACACAATCTCACCTGGCAGTCCGAACTCTGTGCCTCCAGCCTAGGCTGCAGTACACTTCGGCGGTCACCAGATGTCGCTATAGGACACGAAACAACACGATGCGGACACGCTGCTGCTCTCAAGGTAGAAAAAAGAAGTTTATTTTCTGACTCCAACTTTTATAGATTTCTAAAGGTGACAGTGGATTGGAGGGTGAAAGTGCCACCTCTCCAATGACACTGGACAAACCAACAGTCCATCAAATTTCTCCTCCTCCATAAAGGAATGCAAAACAATAAGTTGTTTACAGAAAGTGTGTGAGAAAGTTTGCTACAAGAATGTAAACATCAGAAGGCTTATAAGATCTTAGAAAAATCAGGGCGACACCCATGTGTCAATATCTTTGACAGTGCTTCATCGAGGGATGATTAATAGCCCTACTATTTGCCAAATTTTTGTGGCCAATGCCCTGGCACCTGTGTGGGCTTGATATACTCAGAGCATCATTTATCATTATATGGATGATATTTTAGTTTGTGTACAGGATGATTCATATTTTCAAGATACCCTTCGGTGTTTCATCCTTAATCTTACTTATCATGGGGTATAAATTGTCCCTGAAAAAATTCAGAGAACCCCTCCTTGGAAGTATTTAGGATGGATACTGACTGAACGAAATGTGAAACCACAGCAATTAAAGCCTAATGTTAAACCACTGAATGATTTACAAAATTTAGTGGGAACAATTCACTGGGTAAGACCCATTTAGGTTTAGCCACTCATCAATTAAAACATTTGTTTGATCACTTGAAAGGAGACCCTGACTTATGTTCTCCACAAACATTATCTGAAGAAACTGTGTGGGTATTAGATGTAATTAGCTCAAAAATATCTACCCTAGAAGCAGACAGAATTGCACCAGCTTTACTACTTTGCTTGTTTTTGTTCCCTACTGCACCTTATCCCACAGCGTTAATGGGGCAATTTTAGGGAGACAAAACAATTTACTTGGTGTTGGGGAAGATGATACAGGAAAACCTTATAAATATGATTGCCTGGCAAAAGATTTTGAGAATATGGAAACTATAAGCGAGATTGAAATGAAAGCAAGCTTTGAGATACCTTAGTTACTGAACAACTGGAAAACAATAGTATGGCCGGCTGAAGGTAATCCCCATTTGATGAAACAATACCCTCTGCTTGCAGACAGGTCCAAGGGTCAGAGCAGACCCTACTAGCTTAGCAGAAGGGGTCCAAAGAGTAGTTTTTAGGATTTAAAATGTAACACAGTATGGTAATGTAATGATTGTTATAGGCTGTATGTAAATGCTATAGGATTTGTATCTTGTATTAGATTGGTTAGTAAGAATTAGAATATTCAACACAGAAGAAGATTCATTGTATTGTAACAGGAACCATTAGTTCATTCTCTTCATTCTCTCTCTCTACCACTCTCTTTACCTCTCTCTTTGGGGCCTGTTCTGAGCTGCAGCTGGCAGCTCCAAGCAGGGCCCCTGCACCCAAGCCCTCTGCAATAAATCACAAGTCCCAAGACCTAGCTTCAGAGATCTTTCGTCTGCGTTTGTCCTGACCGTCCTGACCCCCTGCAGCTCCTACAACTTGCAATGGATTTTTTTACCAAATACACCAAAGAAAACAATCATTACCTGTCGGAACCCAGGACATCCCTCTGGATGCCATAGATGGCTCAAAGCCCTGGCAGGGGTGTTGGAGACCCTGGCAGGAAGCCAAAGACACCTGGGAATTCTATCTCAACCTATGGAGCAAATTACCAACTCTATATGAAGAATTACAAGTCACAAAAGTTTAAGTAGCATAACAGTAGTTGTCACAGGGTGAAAAGTAGAATTTTGTAGAATTTGACTATGGGGGTCTAGGGCACAAGATGGAGGAATCTGGGCGTTGTCCTGTCCTTCTTCCTTCTTCTTCCTAGCCTCCATTTTGTTGGTGATGGTGGCACATTGGGATTGGTTTAGAATAGAAAGTCACTGTCTAACATAGGTGATAGGTATTGGAACATAATTGTAAATATCGAATACGTAGTTTGTAGTGTAAAAGACAACATCAGCCCTATGGGTGGGGAGTGTGCCTCAGACTGACCTGCTGAACAGACCTCGGCAGGCCAGACAGAAAATGTTTTAGATAAAAAAATAATAAACAACCTTGAGAATGTGAGCCGAAGACTCGTGATCAGTTCTTCGATGGCTGGGTTGGGGAAAAGAGACTTTCAACATACCTCGGGATCATCTCAACCAGAGGGAACCCTAGAATTACCCTGCTATAGCTCTATGCATCTTTAATTAAGAAGGGAAGGTCTCACATTGTGAAGTTGACTGAATATGATCCGGAGGTTATTAATTTACCACTGTCTGTTGACAATTATGAGTATTATAAAATTCAGATATTTTTCATATAGCATTGGCATAATTTGTAGGACAGATTTCTTTCTCTTTACCTTCAGACAAACTGTTGCAAAATGTTGTTCACTTGCCTTTAACACTACAAACTATTGTGTGCCATAGCCCTATTCCTGGTGCACATAATGTTTTTATTGACAGATCAGGAAACACATGAAAAGTGGTCATTACCTGACAACAAGATAGTGAATGGAAACATGCAATAACTCAAACAGATGGTTCCACTCAACAGGTTGAACTACATGCAGCTGTGCTCGTTTTAACAAATTTTAAACAAGAAGCAGTCAATATTAGTGATTCTGAATATGTTGATAATGTCATAACAAGAATACACAGAACTTTTATAAAGGAAATTAGCCATAAGATTTTTTTTTGAGCTTTTTGTTCAGTTGAAGTCACTAACTGAGAATAGAAAACATCCTCTTTTTCTCATTCATTTACGGAGTCACACCAATTTGCCTGGTCCTATAGGAGAAGGGAATGCTACAGTGGATAGCTTAACTGTAGCTACATTACAATTTGATTGTGTCTGCCCATCTCATTCTTTTTTTCACCAGAACATAGCAGGGCTTTGTAAGCAGTTTCACATTCCTTTGTCTCAGTTAAGAGATATTGTGTGTGCCTTTTAGGACTGTCAGCAATTACCTTCACATCCTCCTGCTCAGGGAGTTAATCCCCGAGGCCTACAGCCTAATGAGTTATGGCAGACTGATGTTACTCATATTCATTCCTTTGGCTGTTTGAGGTTTGTTTATGCTACCATTGACACATTTTCTAACCTAATATGTGCTTCTGCTCGCACAGGGAAAAAGGTAAAGACATCCATGAGCGTTGGACACATTGCTTTACTATTATGGTCCTGCCGAAGACTATAAAATCTGACAGTGGTACAGGTTATACTTCCAAAAATACTCAGGAATTCCTTCACCAATGGGGTGTGAAACATGTTACAGGGATCCCATACAATCCTCAGAGCCAAGCCATGATAGAACGATGTCATTTAACACTTAAGCGCATGTTATTAAAACAAAAAAGGTGAATATGACTCCTCACAAACAATTAGATAATGCAATATTTACACTAAATTTTTTCAATGCACATCATCAGTCTCAATCCCCAGCAGAGCAACACTGCTCTGAAGGTTTGTGTGCGCAGAACCAATTAAAAAAAGTTTTATATAAGGACCCACAACTGAGTGTGCAATGGCAAAGCCGATCTGAATTGCTAGCTAGAGGGTATGCATGTGTTCTATTGCCAACAGGTCCTAAGTGGTTACCTGCTCATCTGGTAAAACTGTACCATGAGCTGGAAAGACCAGTCCAACAACCCGATACCCCAGCTGAAAGGACTCTCAATAGTGATGAAGACACACTGCATGACACCCACCAGCAGCAAGCGGATGAATCTGGAGATAATATGGGGGATGCTGAAGCGACTGCAGCAAAGAGCTGAAATCCTGATGCATGGTGTAGGAGTGGCACCAACTCCAGAGAACACTGTAGAAGTGACTGCTGTTCGACCTTAACATCTACATGAGAAAGTGCATACCAAAGGATCATGACCAGCCATAAATACCTATGTGAGAATGCTTTAATTAGCAATTTGAATACGAGTTACTGTGGAATGTGTGGGGATTGTATGTGTGAGTGTTTTCGATAAGAGCAAGAAATATCTGCTCTCATATTTGTTTGCATTCTGCTTCACCTCCTACTCACTTGGCTGCCTAGTTTTGATCCTCAGCTTTTAAAGAGAAAAAACATATAAAATGCTTGAGTGTGCTTAATAAAGCGATTCTGTTGCCCAATAACAGTGTCCATGATTTCCCTGCTACAAACACCTTCTTGGCCTACCTAGCAATAGTAGCTAGCAACAGTACTGTAAGAAAATTTTTCTGTTTTCTCTTTATCATGCCTTTGGTGACTGCAGAACAGGTATATTGGTCTCAAATTGTTGATCCTCCCATTTTTACACCCCTTACATGTTGGATGCTGAACTACCCATAGCAAGTAATGATACAAAATGGACAGGAGGTGTTTGGCTTCTACCATGGGGCCCTTTGGAAGAAAATCAAGAATGGATCAAAAACAGTGGTTCCCAAATATTTTACACTGAGTTGCCCCCGATTTATATTGGTAAAAAACCCATCTCAGGGTGCTTTGATTTTACAGAAAAGTTTCACTTATATTATCAAGACAGTGAGAACACACAAAAACACTTGGCAAATCTTACTTTTGTGTCTCTATCAGGCATTAATAGTAGTGAGGTAATGAATAACACCATGTTGGTGCCACTAGCTCATTTTTCCATTTGCAGAATTCCTCAAGGCACTACTATCAATGTGTTGAATCTTAATTGGTTCTCATGTAGACTACCTACTCCAGGTAAAAAGACCATCAATATAACTGGACTAGAAATAATTGATTGGGGCCCAAGAAGACACCTAATAAGCAACAGTTCAAAACCAGTAAACTTCTCAGAATGACGAATGAAACACTGAAGCGGTCAGAAAGAGGGCTTTCAGGCCTTGTGTTGCAAGCTTAATTTTTAAACAATTCTGGACCTTGGTTTACCAAAATATGGTGCTTAGCAATGCCCTTTTGACTGCAACGTGGCTCATGGTCATACAAATACAAATGAGGCATGTCAACTAAGCTTAACCAAGTAGCATAAGGACTCTGTAAAGATATGTACTACACATCCATGTGTCTTTATGGCAGCAAATTATGTTAAGGTTGAAGTAGAGAATCACACATTTAACATGACTATTACTGATCCCTATTATTTTACTTGTATTACTAATCAGAATGTATCCCAAGTAAACTTATCTGTTATTGTGCCTATGCAAAGACAAGCAGAATTATGGCTTCTGGTGAATTTGACCCAAGAATGGAAAGGAGAATCAGTATTAGGACAGTTGTCAAGACTACTTAAAACACCCAAAAACTGGTCAAAGAAATTCATCAGATGTTTAATAGCTTTTATTATCTCTGCAAAAATAATAGCAGCTACAGCTGCTATTGCAACAATGGTGCTTACAAAAGCTATGCAAACTGCTCATGCTGTCACTGATGTGTTAAGTAATTCTATGGCAGAAATGGCCATGCAAAAAAGTATTGATCAACAAATATCTGAAATTTGGCCACTGATTGGTTTGACCATAACTTCCCAAAACCTTACTTCCGGGTCAAACCATTACTAGATTAGATGCATTAGAAGCAGCATTAATAGGGTTAGGAGATTGACAAGAAGCTTTAAACACTTGCCTGAAATGTCACTGCAATTGGGAACACCAACACCAGGGTTTCTGTGTTACTCCCCTTCACTGGAATCAAACCACTTGTGGCTGGGAGCATGTTAAAACCCATTTACAGGGTGGCTTAGCTGCTAATATTAACGGCAGAGTGCAAGATTTGGCCCAATCCCTAAAACAGCAGATGAGGAGTGTGCAAAAGCTAGCAAAACAAAATGTATGGGATTAATTGTCTAATAGGGTACAATGACTTAACCCCGAATACTGGTTTGAGGAACTAAATTTATGCATTTGGGTTTTTGTGGTAGTGGGAGGTTTTTAAATTTGTGTTTATAGTTCTGTGACTCATCTAAAGCATCAACTGCCTCAGAGGAGATGAAGCCCAGGTGTACGCCGTGATCACTATGAACTCTTTGCACAAAAAAAAAAAAAAAAAAAAAGTGGGGGGAGATGTGGGAATAGTGCCAAACACCTGCCATCCCAACCAAGATTAGAACAAGAGAATGTTGACTCTAAGGGCTCTGCTAATCTGTGTGTTTGCTGAGGGTGCTGTGAGAAATCATTTCAGTGGAAAACCACTGTTTGTGTGTATGATTTACAGTGATTGAAAACAGTCACATGAATGGAATGTTTGAGACACATTTTGTGTGATAGACTAGCAAAGATCCTGGGGTCCAATTAGAGAGCAGTTTTTTATCTGTAATGGACAATAATGAAAGGGAGCTTGCATGAGAAAAGGAGGAAGAAAAAAACCCACCTGTGGCGCTCAAAAACTACAACACTGTATCAGTGTGCTTTCATTAACAATATTTTGATTTTTTCTTTAGATTTAGATTTATTTTTTTTTTACATTTGGTTTCATCACCAACAATCTCAACCCTTCAGGACTCACATTAGGTGCCAAAAAGAACTGTCATCATTTTAAAGTCAGCTGGAGATAAACCACCACATACCTGCTCTCTCAACCCCTCTTCCCTTGCCTACCCTCTCCCCCAGGTGAAATGGGAAGGAGAATTGAAATAAAACTTGTATGTTGAGATAAGAACAGTTTAATAATTGAAAATAAAGTAAAATGCAAAAATAATGGTTAATAATAATAATAATGGTAACAAAAAGGGAAAAAAAGCCAAGTGATGCATAATAAAATTGCTCACCATCTGCTGACCAACACCAGATCCCCCTTCTTGAACCCAAATCGGCCATCCTTCCAGGTAACTCTCTCTGGTTTATATACTGGACATGACATTCTATGGTGTGGAATATCCCTTTGGTCATTTCAGGTCACCTGTCCTAGCTATGCTCCCTCCCACTTTCTTTTGCAAACCTCCTTGCTGGCAGAGCATGAGACAAGGAAAAAGTCCTTGACTTAGTGGAAACACGACTTAGCAAAAAACCAAAACATCAGTGTGTTATCAACACCATTCTTATTCTGAATCCAAAACACAGCACTGTAAAAGCTATTGAGAAGAAATCAACTCTATCCCAGCTGAAACCAGGACATTCCCATCCTCAAAAAGGGCAAGGAGGATCCAGGAAACTACCTGCCAGTCAGCCTCACCTCCATCCCATGAAAGGTGATGAAACAGGTCATTATTGAGGTCATCTCCAAGCATGTAAAAGAAAAGGTCATTGGGAGTAGTCAGAATGGATTCACAAAGGGGAAGTCATGCTTGACCAATCTGACAGCCTTCTAAGACTGCATGGCAGGATGGGTCCATGAGGGGAGAGCAGTGCATGTTGTCTGCCTCAACTTCAGCAAGGCTTTTGATACTGCCTCCCATAACATCTTCAAAGGTAAGCTTGGGTTGACCTTGGCCAGGTGCCCACTAAGTCAATCTATCACTTGAGAATAAGATGGAGAACAATCAGTGGGTGAGATAAGGCAGTTTTATTACAGTGAAAGAAAAGAAATAAGCGAGAGTCTGTGTGCACATAAATAAAAGCCCATCTCTACTTCCCATCAGCAAGCGATGTTCAGACACTTCCAGGGAAGCAGGGCTTCAGCACGCATAATGGTTCCTCTGAGAGGCAAACAAGGAAGAATCACAAACGGCCCCTTCCTCCTCTCTCCCTTAGCTTTATATATCTGAGTTGACATCATATGTTATGGAATATCCCTTTGGTTAATTTGGGTCGGCTGTCCTGGTTGTGTCCCCTCCCAGGATCTTGCCCACTCTCATCCCTTTGATGGGGGAAGGAATTTCAGAGGGACAGTGCTGCTCGGCAGTAGCCAAAACACTGGTCTGTTATCAACACCCTTCCAGCTACTAATGCAAAGCATAGCACTGTGAGGATTGTGAACTTTACCTCAGTCAGACCCAATACAGTGAGTTAGATTATTGCCTTTTTGGTCCCTAAATAAAGAGCCAGACATGGTTAGATGATAAAATACAGTAACCTTTATGAAGGGTCCCTTCAGGTGCACAACACACTGAAATATAGGCCGAAAATGCACCAAAGATGCACACATGACATAGGGCAACTACAGTTTTATAAGCTTAGCAATATAGCATAATTTATAAGAATCCCCAATTAGAAACACAGATGATGAGGTAATTCCCCCTCTAGGTGTCACGGCATGTGGCCCCCAGCTGGGTAATAATTAGCATAGCCTCCATGTATTTCACAGAAGGCTGATCATTTTCTTTATTAAGAAACCTATTGTTCTTTTATAGACAGTTACAATACAGCTGGACCTAATTGGTCCTCCAATCCAAACACCATCACCACTGGCTAATTAAGAAACCACCCTTTGGTAAACAAATCTCCATAACACATTCCACATGTTCACAATACCAGGTGCAGCAAGTTAAGAGTTGTTTCTCATTCTTTTCTCTGATCTTCTCACAGACTTTTCCCAGAATGATGCCTGGGAAAGTTCTTTTTCTCTGTGGCCAGAGAGCTGCTGCCGCATCTAGGTTTAATCCTCTTCTAAAGCTTCCCTTTTGCTACTAGCTCTACTTTGTATATGAGAAAGTGTTTTGGGAGAGTGGCTTGACCTTGGTTCTCAGAAGCAGCAGGATAGAGTAGGGTCTTTAGGAATGTGTTTTGTCTTTCTGTCAGAACAGGAAAAATGCTAGCTGTGAATCCATCTAGTCATACAATAATAGGCTATATATATATATAAGACATACAATAAGAGGATATATATATATATATATATATATATATATGAAGAATATATAAAAGCCAAAATCACTTTTGCATAATTTCCCCCCTTTAGGGACTTGACAAGACTCAACCTTGTCTAGTCTGTACTCCATATATTTAACCACAGTACCGACTTACACAACCATCTATGATACAAAATCAAACTAGAACTACAGCTACTGTGAACAGTTATTTTATCCAGACCCAGATTGGTAACCATGACATGAGGTTGTGCAAGATATAATCAAAGTTCAATGTGTTATTTTTGAAAGCTACCTCATGTAAAATTTGAGTTCGCTCCTGAATTTCATTGATGCCTGGGAAAGTTCTTTTTCTCTGTGGCCAGAGAGCTGCTGCCGCATCTAGGTTTAATCCTCTTCTAAAGCTTCCCTTTTGCTACTAGCTCTACTTTGTATATGAGAAAGTGTTTTGGGAGAGTGGCTTGACCTTGGTTCTCAGAAGCAGCAGGATAGAGTAGGGTCTTTAGGAATGTGTTTTGTCTTTCTGTCAGAACAGGAAAAATGCTAGCTGTGAATCCATCTAGTCATACAATAATAGGCTATATATATATATATATATATATATATGAAGAATATATAAAAGCCAAAATCACTTTTGCATAATTTCCCCCCTTTAGGGACTTGACAAGACTCAACCTTGTCTAGTCTGTACTCCATATATTTAACCACAGTACCGACTTACACAACCATCTATGATACAAAATCAAACTAGAACTACAGCTACTGTGAACAGTTATTTTATCCAGACCCAGATTGGTAACCATGACATGAGGTTGTGCAAGATATAATCAAAGTTCAATGTGTTATTTTTGAAAGCTACCTCATGTAAAATTTGAGTTCGCTCCTGAATTTCATCCAAATCCTTCTTAATTCTTCCACTCTGGTCCACATAAGAACAACTAGTGTTAATGACTGCACACACTCCTCCTTGTGGGGCTACTAGGACACTGAGAGCTATTCTGTTCTGCAAAACCACATGAGACAAATCATGGATTTCTTCTTGTAAGGCCAAAATGGCATCCAAAGTCCACCATTCAATATGTTCAATTGATGACGCTTGGGTTTTGCCTTTTTTTCTATGTTCTCTGTATTCTTCACACATATATTTGTAACTGTTGCCTATTGTATTAGTGACTAGCTTTCCCATCACTTTTCCATGGCCTTTCCCTAAGCAGAAAGACAAAACAAATTCCAGAGCTCCAAGCCCCGGGAAGTACAAGGCCCCTGTCCCATCTTGGTTCTTCCTGGGAACCAAGGCCAAGAACAACTCTTCAAGATGCATTCCAATGGACAAAGTACAACTAGTACTGAAGGGGTGACTCCAGAGAAGGGGCTTGACCTGGGGGGGAATTGCATCACCACTTGTCCTCCTAATTGGTGTTTTTTATCAATTATGCTAATTTCCTAAAACCTATAAAAATGTACTCATCCCTGGGGGGTAGGGCTTTTGTGGACATCTTTCCATAACTGCCTCTGAAGGCCTTCAAATAAAGATTCCCCTTTTATATTACCTCCTTACTAAAATTATCTCCAGTTTCATTTCCAGGTTGGGAAAAAGGCAACAGAGATGTTCACAACTGCTCTCTCCAGCTCAATTACTCCCAAAGAGGGAATGAGAGCTCTGATTACACTACGTAAAAGTGTGGGATGCTCAACAAAGGGATTAATGGATCTTTTCATCCTCCTCATCCTTCCCTTTGGATCCTCAATATGATCAAACATTGTTATGCTTGGCATTACAGCCCCAAGGGAACAGGCCCGATCTTCATCTAGGGGCAGAATTTTCCAGGCCTAATTTTCACATCTCCAATACCACCCTGTCCCGTGGGGGGGCAATTAGTCTTCATGTTGTCTGTGCCATCTTTTCTACAGATTTTGGATTTACTCTTTGTATGAATTTGGTATTATGGCTGTATGAAGAAAGAATGATCTTTCCTGTGGCATTTACAATTGTGCAGGGAACTGCATAATTTTCATGATATTAGGCCGCTTGGGAGTAAAGGAGGTTGATAGGCCTTCTTGAGGTGTTCCCACTTTTTGGAATTCAGTGGCCAGTTACCATTCCCATCTAGAGGTGGTAATTGAGTACAAATCCAGCAGTCATTCTTATGAAGAGATTTGGATACATTTTGGACTGAACTCACATGAAAAGTTTGGGATCAAACCTGAGCCATGGTTACCAACTGTGCAGATAGCAGGCCTAAAAAGAACAATTCAAACCACATCATCCTGGTTTACATCAGTCTCATCAGTTGCTGTTTTACAGTTGTTTCAGGAGCAGAAGCCTTCTTAACTGTGGAGCAGTGGATCCGAAGTCCCAGTGACCTTGACTGCAGTGTGGGTAGTCAGCAGGACTTGGAATGGTCCTTTCCACTTAGCTTGCAAGGGATCATTGTCCCACCATTTAACATAGACCTAGTCTCCAGAATGGAACGAATGAGCAGGCGTGTCCAGTCCTATTGGTTTGGATAATACAACGAGTCTCTGAAGCTTTTGCAAAGTGGAGCTTAAAGCCATTAAATACTTTTGTAAGTCAATTTTCTCCTCACATGGATTTCTCCCAGGATATGTGGAATCTGATATGGTCTGCCATACAGTATTTCATAAGGACTTAGGTTGTGTCTTCATCTTGGTTGTATGTGGATTCTCAGTAAGGCTATAGGCAAGGCCTGAACCCATGTCATGAATGTTTCTTGACAAATTTTACTAATTTGGGTTTTAAGAGTTCCATTCATATGTTCAGTTTTACTACTTGCTTGGGCCTGTAGGGTATGTGCAGGTCCCAGGTAATTTCTAGAGTTCTGCTAACTTCCCCTGACCACTGTTGCAACAAAATGTGGTCCCATATTTGATGAGAACCCCAAAGGAACCCCAAACCTTGGAATTATATGATTGAGCAAAATTTTCACCACCTCCTTTGCTGTGTTGGTACAACAGGGGTAAGCTTCAGGCCATCCACTGGAGGTGTCAACCAATACGTACCTGTATCTTTCTTTGCGTGGTAACTCAGCAAAATCTATTTGCCAATAATCTCCAGGGAGATCCCCTGCCTGTGTTATTCCTATCACTACTCTGTCACAGCATATGTCACAGTCAAGATTGGCCATGATACACAAAATATCACTATACAATATTAGAAGGCTTTAAGCATCCACCCATATAGAGTAACACCATACCATACCAGAAAGCTTCAAGCATCTGCCCATACAGAGCAACATCATATCACTTCAGAAGACTGCAAGCATCTGCCCTTCTTGTTCTTTAGCCCAACCTTTTATACCCCTCATCATTCATGCATTACACCTGTGTGCCCTCTGTACCCTTTTGTGATTGGTCAGTACAATTCAGCACTTCATGTCTCATTACCTTCAATATTATTCACCTGTCCTGCACAGTTGTAGCTCATTAGGGATGAGGCTTGGCCACAGCCCCACTCCCAATTACCACAAACTGCATACCTACACTACACTTTTACTTGTGTTAGTGGTTGTTTCTACAGAAGATTTCACACTTGCTTGTAGTAGACTGTACAATATCAGTCACTCTTCTCCCTATTACTACCTTGCTTAGTTGTTTCACAAGATTTCTTGTTCCCCAATGGGTACTCTCATGCTCTTGCTGTGTTATTTCTCGAAGGAGCAGGGGTGGAACTACAACTTGTCCCCCTGGGGTAACAACCCACATGCTTTAACTTCAGCCTTATGGAACTCAATTAGCTTGTGATCTCTGTGATGATATTTTGGGGTGAACCCTGACAGATCTATTCCTTTCTGTGGTACCACTGCAAGAATGCCTTTTCCTGCAACCCCTTTATGCTGTTTCATCAGCAAAGGGATTTTCTAATTCACAAGCTGTTTTCCCTTTTCTATGACCTCTGAAATGCATAAAAGCTACCTCTGTAGGCTTCCAAATACTCTGCAGGAGTGCAAGGATCTGTTCAGCATGTTAAATTTCATTACCTTGAGCAGTTAGCAGCCTTCTTTCCTTTCTGATGACTCCATGGGCATAGAAAACACTAAAGGAATATTTAGGCTCAGTCCATATATTGACCTTTTTTCCTTCCCTCTGTTCTAGAGCTCTCATCAGTGGAATCAGTTCGGCTTTCTGTGATGATAGATTTGGTGGCAAGGCTTTCTCTTTGCTTACCTTATCCGTGGTTGTCCCTACATAACCTGTCATTCGCTTACCATCTCTCATGAAGCTGTTTCCTTCCACTGGGAAACAGTTCCCAATCTGGATTCTCAAGAGGCACATCCTTCAGGTCTGTCCTGCTAGAATAGGCTTCTTTTATTATCTCTAAACAGTCATGCTCAGGCACAGTGGCAATTAATGTAGATTACAAAAAATTGCAGGGTTTATGACAGATGTTGTTTTTAGGGTAAAATCATTCTGTTCCAACAACACAGATTGATATTTAAGCATTCTCCTAGGGGTAAGCCAATGCCCCCCCCCTTTTGTTCAAGTACAGTTATCACTGCATGAGGTACGTACACTACAATGTGCAGTCTAAGGGTAAATTTCCAGGCCTCCTGAATCAGGATGACAGTAGCTGCCTCATCTTTCCAACCCAGGCCACCCTTGGCTAATATTGTCTAGCTGTTTGGAAAAGTAGGACATAGCCCTTCGCTGGTCTCCAAGGTGCGGCGCTGCGGTAGATTGTTTTTCTGTTGTAATCTTAAGGTGTTCTTTATTGTGAGTTTACAGTGGTTTGTTCCATGTACCCTGTTCGGTTTCCCCAATGGTTTTGCCCTGAAGTTGTTTACTACTATTTTCCCGCCTAGTCTTATGTCAGTCCCCATGCCAATCTCCTTTGCACCTCCCTGATTTCCAGACCCTTCCCTGCCAATCCTGGAAGTACTGCCCTCTTCCCTTGTTCATCAAATGTAACCTCACCCCTTTCTCTAGAACCTTCCTTGTCTATCACCCTTCCCTCGAAGTTCCATTGGTGTGCCAAGCTTGATCCCCTCCCATGTTATCCCCTATTGGTTACGTAGAATCTGATCCCTGCCCTACGTTCCTCCCCTGCTGTTCTACTATTGGTTATTCTCCCCTAGTACCCTCCCCTGTTCTTAAGTTGCTGTTACCCTGTTGGAGTTTTGTCTCTTGTCCTTGGACTTTCTCAGAGATTAAACCCTTTTGAGAATTTATACAAGTGGCCCCTCTTGTCTCCTTTGTTCTAGCTTCCTTGACTCGGGATTCCTATCAGCAGCCGCACAAAGCAGCTTTGCTGCCTCTGGGAATTAGGCAGCCCTACTCTACTGTCACCCGGACCGACCCGAGGGGTGGATAGAGGGCAGCCACTCTTGGCAGGGGCCAGGAGGTAGGGGCTAGCTGGAGGATCACCAAGCAACTGCCCGTGTCATGCACTAATGAATGGCAAAGAAGAGTTGACTGACAAACTTTGGAAGGGGCCAGGGTTTCCTGATGCAACCCCCAGGGGTGTAAAAGGGAAAGCAGCCATTTTATAGACAAGCTCATGGCTGCCGGGTCACAAACTCCCAGTGGTGCTGTCCTTTTTCCTTATTCAGACCTTTATTGTATTTTGTTAAGGTTTTAAATAAACCTTTGAAATTTTTAGAAATGAGAGTAATTTCTCACATCCAGCCACTATTGTTGACAGAGCTGTTGCCACTGGGAGACAGAGAGATCCTATTGGGTGGTGTGAAGCAAACAGATCGATGGGTATTTGACTGGTTTTGGACTCCAGGTTTTCTTTTTGGTTTTTCCTTGTTCCCTGTTGGTTGTTGTTTGGGGGGAGTTTTTGTAATTGTTGAGGTTCATTTGCCTTGTTGTTTTTTCTGTTGTTGTTCTCTCTCTCCACACATGGTGAGGAGAAGGGGGCTTATCAACCAGTTTGCCTTTGTCTCTTGGACCACATGGTCATCTATGGAGAGTGACATCTTGGGGGAGGGGTTTCTCCATTTTGTTTTTCTTTGTTTGCAGGGAGTCCGTGGGTTTCAGAACTTTTGTATCTAGTGTTTTTTACTGTTATTTTACTTGTTACTGTTTCTTTTTTAGTAAACTGTTATTTTTTCACCTATATTGTCTTGCATTCCTCTCTCCTTATTGGTGAAAGGGAAGTGGTTAAACCTAAAAGGGGAGGAAACTAATTTTGGAGTGTCTGCCCCTTAAATTGTCTTAAAAAAAGAGAGCATAATATAGCAATTGCAATACACAGTTGAATCAAAATAGAAACATAATTCCCATTACCAATATCTACATGCTCACTGTGGGAACAGTGCCAAACATCTGGCATCTTAACCAAGATTAGTACAAGAGACTATTGTCCCTACGGGCTCTGCTAATTTGTGTGTTTGATTGAAGGTCTTGTGGGAAAACTGTTTTGGTGGCAAACCCCCATATGAGTGTGTGACTTACTGTGATCGAAAACAATCACATGCATGAAATGCTTGAGATGTTTTGTGTGTTACAAAATTAGCAGAGGCCCTGGGAACCAATCAGAAGGCAGTTTTTTATCTGTAACAAAATTAAAATAAAAGGGAGCTTGCATGGGAAGGAGACAGAGAAGAAGAGAGATAAAAAACAATACCTGCAGAGTTCAAAACTACAACACTGTACCACTGTGGGTTTTTTCCATTGCCAACATCTTGGGTTTTTACATTTAGACTTTTCTTTGCATTTGATTTCATCCCCAGCACTCACCATCCTGATGCTGTGCATCCCCAATTGCCAGGAAGGAATATGTGGGTTGAAGCCAACACGAGCTGATCAATTACCATCATGGGCAAAACACTTTCTTTTTGTGGAAAATTAATTTATTGACAATTAATAGATTTGGATACTGGAAAACAAAGACAAAATATTAAAGCCCTACACATCCTTCTTCCCAGGCTCAACTTTACTCCTTCCTTCCCAAACCTTCTAGGTCCTCCCCCTGCCTTAAGCAGCACAGGGACAATGGGGAATGAGGTAATAAAGTGAGTTCATAACAGGTTTTCTCTGCTTCTTTCTCCTCACACATTTTCTTTGCTCCAATGTAGGTCATCTCCATGGGCAACGGTCCTTCAGGCTAAACCTGTTCTGGTGTGGACTCTGCCACAGCTCCTGTCAGGAGGACCTGCTCCAGTGTTGATGCACGAACAGAACGACTGTCCAACTAATTAAAGTTGAAAAGAAGGGTATTTATCACAGAGCCAGGCATAAGTGGAATTATTTCCAAAGGCAAGTGCAAGGAGTCGCAGACTCCTGCTCTCTATTTACACAGAAAAGGTTTTACATATCCAAGTGGTTTCTAAGGACGCATAATACATAATCATTACCTGCCCGCTTCGTATTATAATCAGCTGAATATCCATTATGGCTGCGCAATTGTGCTCCCTTAATTGGGTCGGTGGGATTTTGAAATGAAGGAGTGGGCATATGGGAGGAAGAAATCTGTCTTCCTCATGGTGAACTCTTTACCCATGGCCAGTTGGCAGGACTTTTTGACCTGCTAGTCAAGGTCCAAGCCTCTCCTAACTGTTCAATTATTCTTAAGGCAAGGTATTTCTATGGTCTCTGCTCCTTCACAATTGCTACATCTATCCCTGCCACTCCTAGCTTTACTTTTCCTAATATCTTTGTTACTCTTTAACTAAGGTATGTGATTCTTGCTAGCTATATTACTAACTTAGCTTCTTAACTAATTTTAAAATCTTAACTAAAATATGCAATCTTCTACTATCCAATTATATTCCCAGCTGGCCCTTTGACTCATCTGCAGTTTTAAATTTTCCTAAGTATATTTCCAGCTGACCCCTTGACTCAGTGTGAGCTTTCCATGGGCCAGAAGGGTATTTATCACAGAGCCAGGCATAAGTGGAATTATTTCCAAAGGCAAGTGCAAGGAGTCGCAGACTCCTGCTCTCTATTTACACAGAAAAGGTTTTACATATCCAAGTGGTTTCTAAGGACGCATAATACATAATCATTACCTGCCCGCTTCGTATTATAATCAGCTGAATATCCATTATGGCTGCGCAATTGTGCTCCCTTAATTGGGTCGGTGGGATTTTGAAATGAAGGAGTGGGCATATGGGAGGAAGAAATCTGTCTTCCTCATGGTGAACTCTTTACCCATGGCCAGTTGGCAGGACTTTTTGACCTGCTAGTCAAGGTCCAAGCCTCTCCTAACTGTTCAATTATTCTTAAGGCAAGGTATTTCTATGGTCTCTGCTCCTTCACAATTGCTACATCTATCCCTGCCACTCCTAGCTTTACTTTTCCTAATATCTTTGTTACTCTTTAACTAAGGTATGTGATTCTTGCTAGCTATATTACTAACTTAGCTTCTTAACTAATTTTAAAATCTTAACTAAAATATGCAATCTTCTACTATCCAATTATATTCCCAGCTGGCCCTTTGACTCATCTGCAGTTTTAAATTTTCCTAAGTATATTTCCAGCTGACCCCTTGACTCAGTGTGAGCTTTCCATGGGCCACAGTTCCTTCAGGAAATATCCACCTGCTCCAGCATGGGGTATTTCACAGACTGCAGTGCATATCTGCATTCTGGTGTGGTCCTCTCCACAAGTTACAGGAAAATACATGCTCCACTGTGTCCTAGGTTACAATATAAAAATGTATTCTATTCCCATCTTCAAGAGCTGTTGAAACCAGGAGGGGCATTGTTTTTCCTTATTTCCTGTTAATGGGCCCATCAATGCCTTGCCTCATGCCTCATAGAATGATATCAGCCCATTATGAGATGCTCCACCCAGGGGGGAGGAACTAAGCATCCCCACCTGGATATAATCTGGAGTTTGGGGCAGAACAAGCTGCTCTTACCCACTGGTTTCCAGAGGACAAGAGCTACCAGGTCTTTTCTACAGGATCACCACTTCAACAAGACCATTTCATCTGGACTGCTACCACCACCCTAACTAGCAGGGTGTCAGGTTGTATTCTGACTCTGTCAGTGGTTTTTCTTTTGTATTGTTGCATGTATTTTGTGTTTTTTTTCTTTTCCTAATAAATTGTATTTCTGACTTGGAGCCTCTCACTGGTTTTGCTTTCAAACCAGAACACACTGTCTCTTCCAAACTTCCACAGGTTGCAGGTCAATACCTGCTCCAGCTCCTGGATCACCTCCTCCCTCTCTTTCTCTGACCTTGGTGTTTGCGGGATTGTTTCTCACACTTTTTCCCCCTCACTCCTCATTGCCATGCAGTTTTTCCCTTCCTTAAATATGTTTTCACAGAGGTGCCACCAGCTTTGCTGATTTGCTCATCTTTGCCCTATAGTGAGCCCATTGCCAAGCCAGCTAGATCTGGCTGTGTTCAGCATGGGGCAGCCCCTGGTTTCTTCTTACAAAGGCCACTTCTGCAGGTCTCATCCCCTCCCCCTGCCTTCGCTACCAAATTGTTTCCACCTACCTTATTTTCATTTCTTGGAGGTGTCAAGTTGAAGAATACATTTTCTTTGCACTGAAAGATGCAGAGGGAAACTGCCTGGGGTTGGTTTTCTATTTTTGTCTAAGATCTTCCTGTTGCACAAATACCAGAAAACAACTCAAAACATCCCCTTGCTACAATACAAACTGTACACCTTAATAATCTGCCCTGGAGTAAGTTTACAAGAATTGTGTTGCAACCACAAAAACATTTTTCTGTTTCTAGGAATACTGCTTAATTTGGTTCTGGCCATTAACCATCTGTCACCAAGGTGAACAGCTCTGGTGCAGGCTCGTCCTGTAGCTGAGAAGAGGATCACAGTGAGAAGGGTGACTTTGTACTGCCATGGGAACAGCAGTAATGCCTTTTCACTGGTCCTAAAATTATGAGCCAGACACAGTTAGGTGATAAAAAGGGGTTACCTCTGTAAGGATCCTTATGGTGCACAACATGCTGTATGAAAAAGTGCTGAAGATGCACACCATAACATAAAACAGGCACAATTTTGTGTTTAGCAAATTAGTATAACTGACAAGAATCCCCAGTTAGAGACATAGGTGATGAGGTAATTCTGCCCTGGTTCTACCCTTTTCTGAAATACCATCTTCCCCCCCCCCCCATCCCCTTTAGATAGAAATGAGACATGGGGTTAGGAATTAACTTGGGGTAGAAATCCATTCTGGATTTAGGTGAAGTGTGCTGTTTTGAATTGTTTAGTCTGTAGCTTGCTCACATAGATGAAGTATGTTGTTTTAACTTGTTTAGTCTGTTAAACTTGCTGTGCTTGAAAAAGCCTGTAGCTCGCAAAACTGCCTCAAACAAGGGGAAAGGAATGTGAAACAAGAAGCAAACCAAAACCAAGGCTGCCAAGATACCGAGGAGAAGGCAGACAAGGAGAGAGCACTCTGCACAAGGACTTATAAGAACTAATTGGAATGCGGAAGAGACTACTAAATGAATATGCATGAACTTGTTTTGAAACATAATGAATATGCAACAGGTTGGGGGACAAAGAGGAGTTTGGACTCTGGAGGGTGTGCATGTTCTTTGAGGAGCTATCCTGCATGTGCCCGGTGCTGAATAAAGATACATACCTACTTCACGACTTTTACAAGTTGTGGAGGTTTTCTTCCTCAAATCAGAAACTAAACTTTGTTTATGAAAAAGTGTCTCAAGGAACTGATTTCAACCTTGGTTCCCAGAGAACTTAGCCTTGGACACCTGGGGCTTGGAGCCTCTGGGGAATTTATTTTGTCTTTCTGTCTAATAGAGTAGGTGAAATGCTAGCTACAAATCTATGTAGTTATACAACAATAGGCTACAGAGCTACAAATATATATGTAAAGAACATAAAGAAAATACAAAAGAAAAAAGGCAAAAATCAATTTGGGATCAGCAGGAGAGCAGCAAGACACATGGAGCCAGCAGCTTGCCCTAGAGTTGTGTGGGTGGAGCCAAAAGAAGGAACAGCAGCTGTTCCCACTCTCTCATAAGGGGTCCATAAGGAATGCAGCATGTCTACAGGGTGTGGCACATCATTTTGCTCAGCAAATTGACCAGGAAGGGCACTGAGGCCCTGCAGCTCAAGTGGTTAGCTTAGTTGGTGGTCATTGCACTCACTGAGAGCTCAGATATGGTGTCCACTCAGTGGGGAGTCAAGTCATGTATGCTGGCCAAAAAAAGATGTAGAGGCCCAGACAGAGCTCCAGACAAAGCTCCTAAAAAAGCACACAGCCAGTCAGGTTTCAGACTGTAGGGAATGCATAAGCCTTTCACTGGACTCTAGCAGAGATAGCAGCTGCATCAGATGTGATCAGGTGGATAACCTGCTCAGCCTGGTAGCAGAGTTACAGGATGAGGTAGAAAGGTTAAGGAGGATTAGAGAATCAGAAAGGGAAATAGACTGGTGGAACCATGCTCTGGCCTCCCTGTGACAGAAGCAGCCTTCAGAAATAACTCAAGATCAAAATCCTATATCTATCATCCAGCAAGGAGCAAGTACCAGCTGTAAAGGAAAGAGAGAATGGAGGATAGTCCATGCTCGGGATGGAAAGCAAAATCCTTCTTCGCCCACCTCACCACCCCAGGTGCCTCTGCACAATAGGTATGAGGCTTTGTATGTGGAAGACCAGCCAAAGGATCAAGAGGATGAAAGTCCAGTTATACCAGAGGTGTCACCATAATCAGAAAGGTCAACCGTCCGTATTACAACTACTTCCAAGAGGAAGAAAAGATGGGTTATAGTTTTAGGAAATTCACGTCTAAGGGGAGCAGAGGCCCCAGTATGCTGACCGGACCCAACCCATAGAAAGGTCTGCTGTCTCTCTGGGGCCTGGGTTAGGGACATCACCAGGAAACTTCCTAGACTGGTGCTGTCCTTGCACTGCTACCCATTACTGATCTTCCACATAGGGTGTAATGAAGTGGCAACATGTAGTCTGAGGGCAATCAAAAAGGACTTCAGAGCTTTGGGATGGTTGCTAAGGGAATTTGGGGCACAAGTTATATTCTTCTCTATACTTCCAGTTGAAGGCAACAACATTGGAAGAAACAGGCAGGCTGAGTCTATTAATACATGGCTCCACAGCTGGTGTTACCACAAAAAATTTGGGGGTTTTGACAATGGAATGGCCTACACAGCACTGGGCAGGCTGGCATCAGATGGCACTCACCTTTCTCAGCAAGGGAGGAGAGTCTTTTTTTGGGGACAAGCAGGGCTCATTGGCAGAGCTTTAAACTAGATGTGATGGGGGAGCGGGACAATATCAGGCTTGTCCTTGGCAAGCTGTAGGATGAGATGCAAAAGTTGGACGTACAGGGTGCTAGTGAGGGCCCTCTGCCAGTTTAAGCCAGTGTTTCCTGCCTTTATTTTAATTGTCCTATTACATTGTAGTTCTGACTTGGAATCTCCTGCTGGTTTGTTTTCAAACTAGTGCAAATGGGCTAATTGTGAATATGCATTTAATGTTGTGTATGTCCATGGAGTCATCTGGAAGGAAACAGAACTGCTGACTGTTCAAGGTAACAGAATCAAACCTGCTGAGCAGATACATGCACTGCTACAGAGTATTTGGGAGTCTAGAGAAGCAGCTTTTCTGCATTGCAAAGCTCATCAAAATGGGGAAACAACCCCCAAATTAGAATCATTTTACTGATTAAATAGTAAAGGGGTGAGAAAAGGCATCTTAACAATAGTGCCACAGAAGAAAATGGATTTCTCAGGATTTGCTACAATGTATGATCACAAAGACCACCAATTAACTGAGTCCCTTAAAGCTGAAATCAAAGAAAGTGAATGGGCTACCACACCAGGGGGACAGATGGTAGTTCCACCGCAGCAAGAACATGAAGGCACCCATAGGGGAACAGAGAACCTTTTTAAACATATGAAAGAGGTAGTAATATGTTGCCACATTTCTCTTCATAGAGAAAAGCAAGGCACAATTCTTCCCAAGGATTTCTGGGTTTCACATTCTCTGAACATCAGAGAAAGAAAACACAATGTTTATCTCATTTGCTGTGCCTGTGTTGTGCCAAAGTAGAATGCAATATGGAGATTGTTTACCCAAAGTGAGGATGTTTTGTCTCCTTGGCCTATTAGGGCCATGAGTGTGTGTGTGTGTGTGTGTGTGTGGACTGTCTGCTGACAGTCACAAGAGAGTCAGGAGATGAGTACAGTTCTATGCAGTGGTGTGCAGAGTGAGTGCTTGGCAGATGCAGTTTAGATGTATGGAATATAGTATAATAAAGTAATTAATTAGCCTTCTGATAAGATGGAGTCAGATGCAGCCTTCTCTCTTCGTCTGGGACACCTTTGATACTATAAGTGGTGACCAGACGTGTGCTGTTGCCTGGACTGAAGAACTGAGACCCTGAATTCGGGCAGAGTTCGCAGCATGGCTGAGCACGGAAGAATCTGCAGAATCTTCTGAGGAAGTGTGTCTGGATCCTTCGCAGGACAAAGGGGAGAAGCCACGGACAGCTTTTAGGACCCTGTGGACCCCAAGCAGCTGCTGAAACTGGACATTGCCGCCTGCTTTCCCCAGAGAGAAAGGTATTAACCCTTTCCTGCCTCTCCCTAGGGGGAGACTCGGTCTTTTCCGGGTGTGTTTGGCCCCCTAGCCTTGGAGCAGGGGTTGGGGAAGCTCTTCTGGCAGGCACTGCCCAATTGGGTGGGCTTTGACTTTGGGAAGAGATGTCTGTAGACATGAGCACTCAATTTTCATGGGGAGAGAGATTCACTTTGGAATTCCGGGAGCTCGAGATTGGTGATCATGGAGTTCTCGTGTCCCGGCAAGAACTTCACAAGTTTTTTAGCTGGGCCAGATGCCATGGGCTCCCCATGGGCATGAATTCCTCCTGGTCGATGGTACAGTCTCTGAATCTTGCAGTAACTCCCATGAACTCTCTACCAGAACTCTCTACTGGAACCCTGACTGTGTGGTCCCCTCGCCCTTTTATCTGGGCAGAGGGACAGGGGAGGAGACCCAGGGAAAACCAACCAGGCACAGGGGGAGGGGGTCTCAGGTGAGAGGGACACCTGGGTGGGCCAATGGCCCCCCAGGGGGTGGAGAGCATCATTTGAACCTGCCAATTGCTCAACGCTCTCTTTGGAATTTCTGGGTTGATAGACAGTGCCCAGCAGGGGTCAAGGGTGGGGAAAGGAAGGGTGATTGACAACCCACCTGGGGAAGGAGATTTCAGGGAGGACCCAGGGGAAACCGAGGCAAATCATGACATCACACCGCAACACACCTGTTTTCTGATACTTTGGAGTATGTGAAAATGACCTGCAAGTTTTGTAAATTCAAAAGAAAAACACAGTGGGCAGAGAAATCCACCATCACTAGAGAAGCAAGGTGGAAGAAAGTGCCCTATATTAGGGCATCCTAGTCTTTATTATGAACCACAGCTTTTCAGACTCTCATTATCCTGTTATACCAGAAGAGCAGAAGTTTATCATGCAGGTTTGGCCAAAGTTTGAAAGTGAGTGAGGTGGGGGAAAAGAAGGGTTTTTAGCAACAGATACAACACACAATCTGACTAAACAGCTCCACAGCTGAACATGCAGAGAAGTTTAGTCTTTTAGTGAAAAATTTTTTGATAATGCACTGATTCATAAAATTATTCATGTTGGAATGATCCTCTGAAGGTCTCAAGGTCAGCCTTCTGCTTAAAGCAGGGTCAGCTGTAAGGTCAGACCAGGTTACTCAAGTTTCTCTACCATTAGGTCCTGAAAATATCCAGGAAAGGGGCTGCACAGTATCTCTGGTCCCATTTGACTACTTGCTTTTGTGTATTTCATCAAATTAATTCCCCTTCACATCTTAACATAACCGGTGTAAAGATTAATTAGGTGCATATGATATATATCATAGGCTGTAATGCATGTATGTATGTATGTATGTACAAGCTCTCTTAACTTGCTATTCCTTCAGTCAAGCTAATGTCCTGTAACATAAGAGCTGCACAAGGGACTGCAATTATCGTAAGAAACATTAAATAGAAATATTCTAGCTGAAATAAACCTTATTCAGAAGAAAAGGATTCCCAGCCTGAGTCTTCAAGGTGAATACAGGTAATGTTTTCAAGTTTTATCTTTGTAATTATGATTAAATCACACTTTTAAAAAAAGGTTACTCATATATTCCTTTGACTCAATGTTAGAGGTTAGGATTTTTCCTTTTTTTCTTTCTCTCAGGGAATTTTCTCCCATTTGTTGCCTTAAGAGATGATACTGACAGTACTCATGACAGACAAAAGAAGGGTGCAGCTGGCTGCAGGCTCCAGATTTTGGCTGGGGGCTGAGGGACTGGGCTCAGCTCCACGCTCTCTTTTGTGCTTGGGATCGGAGGAGGAGTGGTGCTGTTGCTGCTGTGGGGAGAATTCGCTGCCACCGCGGAGTTCCATCTCTTACGGCTTCTCCGACCATGAGGGAGGCTTTGCTCGCAAGAGCGGCTGTTGAACTGGGACCTTATTAACACCCGACCTCACTGGGAAGGACTCTCATTGTCTACTTGGGTGCCCCAGGGGAAAATCCAGGACCCCGAGCCCCTCCGAGGGAGCATCTCCCATTTGCTTTCAGGAGCCTGGCTGCCGCTGCCCAGCCCCACTGTTTTCTGTTGCTGCTTCGGGTCTTTCGCTATGCTTTAACTTGACACCCCATGTTCGCCTGGATCCCTGTGGCTCCTGCTACAGCTGCAGAGTTTCTGGCACATTTTGTTTGTCACCCCGGGTGTGCTCACTTCTGCTGTTCCAGCTTACTGCTCTGAGGTTCCTGCTACAGTCCATTTCTCCATCCAGAGGGGCACCAGGACCAGCTCCCCCTGTGGGTTTGTAAAGGAAACCCCTTTTCTATCTCTTCCACCAGCTCGCTTGCCATTACCCACATGCAGAGAGGCAGCTGAGCCTGCGCCACAGCACTCCCTGCAGCTGAGGGGGAATCATCGCACCTGCCCTGACCACTGGGAGCCAACAGCGCCCCTGCTGGCTGTGACCATAACTACACCAAAGGGGAAAATGCTTAAAGACTGTTTATGGGGTTTTCTGTTTTGATTTGTTGTTGCTGATGTTGTGTTTTTGTTTGTCTTGTTATATATATATATATATATATATATATATATATGTAAAGAACTGTTATTCCTTTTCCCATATTTTTGCCTGCAAGCCCTGTAATTTCAAAGTTATAATTTGGAGGGAAGGGTGTCACATTTTCCATTCCAAGAGAGGTTGCTGGCTTCTTTGGCAGACACTTGTCTTTCAAACCAAGACACTCAAGGAGTTAGGATATCAATAACCAATCAGATATTGTGAAACTTTATACAACTGAGAGCTGAAAAGCCTGACAAGCAAGATTATCTCTCTCTTGTTGATCTTGTCCCATTCACTGTTTAACCTCTTTTTCATGAGTCTTCAGCCTTATGTAACATGGATTTTTTTTCTCACTGTAGTCTAATATATAGGCACATAATTCATAATTCAGTATAAAATAGGTTTTTCTCTGGAAATCTCATATTGCCTGAAAAAGTCTTTCTCTGTAGGGTTTTATAACTATAGGACAGACAAAATTTCAAATTTCATATGTAGATGTGTCAAAGTTTGCTTTGATGCCCTCTACTGTCACATCACCTGCTCGTAATGGAATAGTAAGCTTTACTAAAATTAACCAATGATAATGTATTCCCTTGCACAATTTATCATCATGAGATATGAATTTAAAGATCAAAAGTTATTTTACCCCACTCCCTAAACAGTCTAAAATTTTGTGTTGACATAGTGTAACTGTACTCTCTTTAGGTGCAGATTCCAAAAATCTTTCAATTAAAGAGAAACCTGCCTAGTTGACACTGTTATGCTGATGCATTTTTTCTCAAGTCAGTCATCCTTTAGCCAATACTAGTGTTAAAAGTAAGCAATTTCTAAGTTTGGTTAGAAGCATCAGCACAAAATCACCTCAAAATTACTACAGTTCACTTCAGATTACTAAAATAAGAATTTGCCAAAACTGTTTTTTCCCCCATTTTGCTGGTCTCCAGGGGCTATTTTCACTATCATTTGATTACCAATTGAAAGTCCTTAATGTAACATAAGAACTGCCATACTGCATCCAACCAAAGCTTCATTTAACCAAATACTCTCAACTGAACAGTGATCAACAGCAGATACATGAGAAAGAGCATACATGATAGAATCATAGAATTATTAAGGTTGGAAAAGACCTCCAAGATCACCAAGTCCAACCTTTGACCAAATACCACCACTAAACCATATAATGAAGTGCCATGTCTACTAATTTTTTGAACACTTCCAGGGATTTCAGGGATGGTGACTACACCACTTTCCTGGGGAGCCTGTTCCAATGCTTAACCATTCTTTCAGTGAGGAAATTTTTCCTAATATCCAACTTGAACCTCCCTTGGCACAACTTGAAGCCATTTACCCTTCTCCTAGCACTATTTGCCTGGGATATTACCCTGATACATTTCCCTACCTTCCAGCAGTCTGTAGGTCAAGTACTTTTTGAGACAAAGGCAATGTTTTTGCATTAACAAGCCTCAGAATAATTATTTAAAAAAAAAACAGCAACCTTCAGTGTGCCCTGTGTGCACTGTTGCCTTTTTCCCAACCTGGAAATGAAACTGGAGATAATTTTAGTAAGGAGGTAATATAAAAGGGGAATCTTTATTTGAAGGCCTTCAGAGGCAGTTATGGAAAGATGTCCACAAAAGCCCTACCCCCCAGGGATGAGTACATTTTTATAGGTTTTAGGAAATTAGCATAATTGATAAAAAACACCAATTAGGAGGACAAGTGGTGATGCAATTCCCCCCCAGGTCAAGCCCCTTCTCTGGAGTCACCCCTTCAGTACTAGTTGTACTTTGTCCATTGGAATGCATCTTGAAGAGTTGTTCTTGGCCTTGGTTCCCAGGAAGAACCAAGATAGGACAGGGGCCTTGTACTTCCCGGGGCTTGGAGCTCTGGAATTTGTTTTGTCTTTCTGCTTAGGGAAAGGCCATGGAAAAGTGATGGGAAAGCTAGTCACTAATACAATAGGTAGCAGAGTTACAAATATTTGTGAAGAATACAGAGAACATAGAAAAAAAGGCAAAACCCAAATGGCATCATTACCATGGCACTAAGTGCCATGTCCAGTCTTTCCCTAAACACCTCCAGGGACAGTGAATCCACCACCTCCCTGGGCAGTCCATTCCAATATCTAATCACCCTTTCTGTGAAGAAATTCCTCCTAATGTCCAACCTGAACCTCCCTTGGCTCAGCTTGAGGCTATGTCCTCTTGTCCTGTCCCTAGCTGCCTGGGAGAAGAGGCTGACCCCACCTGGCTATAACCGCTTTTCAAGTAGTTGTAGAGAGCAATAATGTTTCCCCCGAGCCTCCTTTTCTCCAGGCTAAACAGCCTCAGATGCCTCATAAGACTTGTGCTCCAGACCCTTCACCAGCTTTGTTGCCCTTCTCTGGACATGCTTCAGCACCTCAATGTCCTTCCTGAATTGAGGGGCCTAGAACTGGACACAGTACTCAAGGTGTGGCCTCACCAGTGCTGAGCACAGGGAGAAGTTGTAGACTGAGATGAGGTCATCCCTCAGCCTTCTCTTTCCTGAACAAACCAAGTGATCTCAGCCACTCCTCATAAGTCTTTCTCTTGAGGCCTTTCACAATCTTGGTCACCCTCTTCTGGACACAGTTTGATGTCCTTCTTATACTGAGGCATCCAAGACTGCACACAGTACTCAAAGTGGGGCTGTGCCAGTGCAGTGCAGAGTGGGAGAATCATCTTCCTTGACAGGCTAGTTATGCTGTGCTTGAGGCACCCATGGACACAGTTGGACCTTTTGGCTGCCAGGGAACTCTGCTGACTCATTCAACTTGCCACCTGTCCAAAACCACCGGATCTCTTTCCATGGGGCTGCTCACCAGTGTCTCTTCCCTCAGTTTGTTCATATAGCCAAGATTATCCCATCCCAGGTGTAGAACCTGGCACTTGATCTTGACATGACTAAGCTTTATGCAATTATATGGTTTAATACATCCAGTGTAGAAAAATGCTTCAGCATTGACCCAGACCATAGACATGAATAGCAGGGGACTAGAAAATATTCTGTACTGACACTTGCATATATGTTAATTTGAGCTAGTTGACAATCACTCTATATAACAGTCTTAGTAAATATCTATGAATGCTAACATGCTTTAAAAAATATTTCAAGCTCAAATGACACATTACAGTCATCTAGTTGATTCTCAGACGTTCTCTTACCAAATTCTGAACCCAAGCACATATTTCATTCAAATAAGCTATCAAGAAAAGACAAAGAGCAGTATTGTCAAAGATTAACACCAGTCCTAGAATTTAGTATTACCTTTAGAATACATTGGTGTTGTGGTTTAGGAATGGGATTCTCCAATTTAGTACTCCTGCTAAAACCACACTGCTGCTCACTCCCCCTCCCCTCCTCCAACGGGAAGCTCAAAAGGCAAAGATCACAGGTTGAGAGAAGAACAACTTACTGGAAACAGCAATGAGATAAGAAAATTAACAGTAACAGCGACGATATCAATAACAAAAGGTATAAGACAAGGAAATTATTTTCACATAAAATAAACCAATACTGGACCATTCCTTTCCCTCACTGAAAGGAATGTATTTCTTCCTGGAAGTGAGGGAGAGAGTCCCTTTCCCCTGCCTCAGGCAATGATGTCAGGTGGGGGGGGGCACTTGTTTGCAATAGTAGAGGCTCTGGTTTGTACTGGAGGGTCATAAGACACTTCTTTAAATTCCTGGAAGTCCTCTTTAAATTGCTGGAGGTCCTTGGACAGTCTTTTCACAGATAAGACACAGGCCCATAGGGGGAGAAAGATACTTTCTTCATATAGCTGGAGTTTGGTAACCAAATTATCTACTCTTTGTTCTCTTTCTTTCCATGACATCAGTGCCAATGAGTTGGCATATGCTGATGGCACACACTGTAGGAACTTCTGCCACATGGTTTGTGTACACTGGACCTCATCTGGATCTATAGGGGACTGCTCATTATTTCAATCCTTATAGAGTATCTCCAGCACACACCTAATTTTCTCGGGTACATCATACCTTGCTCCATGGTGTTCCACTTGTCTCAGTGCACTAAAAGATCATCCTTGAAAAGATACCTTTCCTTCACGCTTGATAGGAGTCACCTCCAGAGGCTGAGAGTTTCTGTCCTCTTATCAATTCCCTTCTTAATGTCCACATCCTGGGTCAGGGATCCCAGTTGCTTGGCTTTACTACCATCTAGTTTCATATCATGAGCTGCAATATCCCAGCATCAGAGCAGACAGGTCACCAGGGGCTCATGAAACTAGCAGCTGAAATATTTTCGCACATCTTGCAGTTCATCTGGGAATAGGGATCAGGTGATTATATCTGGCCCTGCCGCTTCCTCCTGTTCTTCGAGCCCTGCTTCCTCTTCCTACCTCACTAAGAGAACTGATTTGGTATTGGATTTCTTCTTCTATATAGGGGTGACTGATACTGGCATGGGTTGTTCCTCTGGTTCAGCTGCAGTTTGAGTGGCCACAGTGCCTGTTGGTCTGCTTTCCTCCTCCTCTCTCTGAGGGTGCTGTCTAGTGACAAGCAGTATGTGATCAATAGTATCCAGGGCCCAGCATGTTGCATGGCTTTACACCTCTCTGGAACTGCCACAGCATTTTTCTTACAAATATTCCTTCATTTCATCAGGGTCCTGTAGTTGCTGGGGGTAAACTTCAAAACCATTGGAGCAGAATAGTCCTTCAAACACTGACCCATGTCCTCCCACATTCCATGCCACTCTTGACTATCCACCCTCAGGACAGATCTCAGAATGACCTTTCTAGAAATCTCTGTAATTCTGAACATGGTGTGGACCACACTGAGGAGACCTGGGAGACCTAGCAACAAGAACATGCTTTCCTTAACATCCAAAGGGAATTCAGAATTCTCAAGAACTGTTTTAACAGGCCTAAAGAAGGAAAAGGGGATGAAAGGCTGAGGAAAATCATCCCCCCCTGTTCCCCCCACAGGCTGGGTACAATTATTAATGAATTCCCAGAGTTAGCATCCAAGGTAAGGGTAGGAGAGCAACACTGATTACACATCCCAAATGACCTTCATTGCCCTTGATGTCATCATGTCATAAGCTGATATCCCACAGTACAACAACAAAGCAATCCTGATCCCTCTCCTTGCTCTGAAAAAGAGCACCACGAAGAACACATACAGGAATATACACAAGGTTAGGTGCCACATCCACATTGAATAGACCAAGCAACACTGTGACCAGTGGTTCTGTACCCAATACAGCACATGCTTAGATCAGATTTTGTTTCCAACCCACTCTGGTCAGATGTGTTGTTATCTCAACCCTTTGTGCCACACACTGGGTGCCAATTGTGGCTGTCATGGTTTAGGACTGGTGTTCTCCAGTTTAGTAGTCTCTCTAAAACCACATGGCTGCTTGCTTCCCCTTGCCCCCAACTGGAAGCACAAAAGGCAAAGATCATGAGTTAAGAATAATTTACTGGAAACAGCAATGAGATAAGAAAACAAACAGTAACAGCAACAATATTAATAACAAAAGGTATAAGATACTGAAACGATTTACACGTAAAATAAAACAATACCAGACTATTCCAACCACCATGCTTTCTCCCATGAGAAGGAACACACTTCTTTCCATGGCAAGAGAGAGAGTCCCTTTCCCTGCCACAGGCAATAACATCAGGTGGTATCAAATAACATTAGGGTCTTTACCTCAGCCCCTCCCATTGATCTGGGCCAAAATCAGGACAATTGGTTATGATAACCCAAAGTTGTTTTCAGATTACTTTTTTTTTAATCCTATCATTATTCATGATCCTCCATTACCCAAAAGACTACTGCTAGTACCAAATCCAATACTTCACTTTATGCACAGGTATTCTACTGTATGCAAGAAGCAGTCATTTCCTTCACTTTATAAAGCCTAGAAATTATAGGACTTGAGTAAAGTGAAAAATGTGTATTCCATATAGGAATACATTTGTCAGCAAAGCATGAGAGCTTTTTTTTTTTTTTTTAAATATATCTTAAAATGATGCAACATAAGATTGCATCTATAATTCTCTAGGAAATATTTGGCATGCTTCTTCACATTGGACTTTGAAATATTTGATACTGCAACACAGACTATAGATACATTAAAGTAAATCTGAATAGAATTGTTTAAAAAGACAAGAAACTTATTGCACTGTCCTGCTTCTAGGCCTTCCCCACAACTTGTTTTGAAAGAATATATCATTGCATGCATAAAGATATAATTTCATGCTAAGTCATTTTTTTATTCAAATATCTCTCAATCATGTTTTAGAACTTATAAAGATAGATAAGTTTTTATTTGCTCCAAGAATTCAAATTCATAATGATAAGAAGGATTCTTATAGGAGCACTTTCTATCAGTGAAGATTATTCTCCTCATATTCCTTTTAAAATTACCCTATTCCAATTATTATTAAAAATAAATATCTTTTGTTAATAATGAAAATTAATATTTCTATAGTGTAAGGAGAGAGCAGAAAGAATATAAATTCAGATTGTGCACAGTTTTGTTGTTTCAGAGACTAAATATTAAAAATGGGAAATTAAATTAAATGCAGTATAAAACAAAGAAAAAAAATTAAAATACAAACTAGGACATAAATTGCATCCAACACAGATTTTATTTACCTTAAGCCATTTATCAACACACTTGGCATGAAACTCGTGGTTACAGGGTAAGACTAAGTAGCTGCCTTGCCTCAAAGTCACACATACACACAACACACCTAAAAAAAAGAGCAAATATCTATAAACTTTACTATTTAATAACAACAGGCAACTTATATTACATCTATATTCCATTGTACACATTTTATAAACACATTTCTTCCCCAGGGTTATCATCAACTTAAGTTCTCTGGTATTTTTATTTTTCTTATTCTCTACTATGTTAAAAACAACACTGAAGATTGTTCTAAGTGAAACAACAGAGAAAAAATACTCTTCAGTTCAATTTCAAACATTTGACAGCAGTGTATATAACTTTTACTGCCTTCAACCTATATCTAATTTCCCTATTATAGATTTTTCAAAGAAAATTTGTCTTAAATATAAGAAAATATAACTGTAAACCTCAAAGACTTTCAAAAACTTGTTCAGGAGCACTTTAATTTTAGTAATTGGAAAATATTTCAATATAGGCTGAATTCCAAGTTATCTAGTATGCCAAAAATTTTTGAAAACTTTTAAAAAATACTGATTAAATAAATTTGGACATATAACTGAAGTGAGACTAGGTAGAATTTTAAAGTCAAGAAAAATTATATCTGACTTGAAAAATGGTTTAATAAAATTTATCTTTTTTTATTTGAGTGCTTTTAGAGCACTTTTGTTACAGTATCTGCCTAGTTTAGGCTGCAGTCTGAAAGAATGGAAACAGTCATGTGAAGTATGTAATTTTCAGATAGATGTACTTACAATGTCTGCTCTGATTGATGATTGCTTGGATTGAACCTGTAAGATGGAAGCTGTTCAATGTCTGTCTTTGTCAGTCCTTGAGGTTTGGCTTCTCCTAGACATTCTGCCAAATTCAACAGTGCCTACACAACAAGGAATTTGGAATTTTTAACATTCATTGCCCCAACAAGCTCCAGCTCTACCAGAAGTGATTTCTTCTGCCACGTCACAGATGGCAAAACCCACCTCATCACAGAATCTTTTGAGTCAGATGGGACCCACAAGAACCATCAAGTCCATCTCTTAAGTGAATGCCCATATGGGGATTGAACACGTGACCTTGACATTATTAGCACCATGCTCGAAGCAACCAAGCTAATCAAGGTATGTTTAGACTTGCTTCTCTCTCTACAACTGCAAACACTATAGAAAGATGTATTTCTAAGTTTGATCATTGACAAATCGTTCTGAATTGAATAATATAGTCTCTTTGGGATTTCCAAATATCCATGACCTAACTGTTAATCACTTCTGTAACTGTATTCACAGCTTGATATATGTTTTACTTCAGAAGTTAATTCCCTTTTCCCTGTCCCCCACACAGTTGTGTGAGTAACCAGAAGAAAATGTTGACAAATTTACTTTCTAGGAATATGCAATGAGCCTAGCTCTATGTGTCCAGGAGTTTAAAGGGACAACTTTTTACTCACATTCCACTTCTTGGGCTAACTGAATTGAGACATGGAGATTTTATGCTGAACCTTTGTAAACAAAGGCATGACATCAAACTGAATAGAGACACTTTGTGATAAAATTTTTTACTCATACAGGTAGAACACTGTACCTAAGTGATCCTCATGTAAATAATTTCTGCTCCTGCTTGAGGGGCTCCAGAAAAGCATCAGTATAAACTTGATAGAGAACTGAAGCACAGAAGTTAAGAGATTTGATGAAAGATGCAGAGTACAGATTCTCAAATAGCCCAAAACGCCAGCTACAATATGATGCTTCTTTTAACTAGCGCAATAAGCATTATAGGAGAGAGCCTGTCATTACACTGCAAACGCTATGCAACAGCATAAATACATGTCTGAGCAGAATCAAGGCAAAAAATACATGAGGAGGGGTAGGCAGCAGCTGAGGGCTGCTCAACAGAATCTGATGAGAATCCAACAGCCTGAGATGCAGCAAGGACAAGAGCTGGGATTAGGCCTCAATTATCTAAGACTGACGTTTTATTTCAAAATATGTGACTTGCTGTGCTCTTCTTATTGTCAAGAGACAGTATATATTAATAGATTCTTGCCAACAGCATGTTTACCTGAACTCATCCTAAAATGTTAACACTAATCTGTAAAGATAGCAAGATAGAAACTAGTATGGAAAAATAATGTTTCTATATTCTCTCTTCATAAACATTACATTTATTTAATCTGAAAAGCAAAAACCATTTAAGTTCATATATTAACATCTGCTCTTCATGAATCTGTACTTCACACATCAACCTCATAGTTTTCGACCTCTCCATCTTCCACATCCAACTCAAAACTGAAAGCTGGTCCAACTGCAGGTGGCACTAGAAGCTATGATCTGCTGGAAGAACAAACAACAGTAAAACTCAAATCTTCCTGAAGGAAAGCCTGCAAACATATGTCAGTGGTAGAGTTATGTTATTGATCTGTCTTAAATCAACAAATTCTAAGAATCAGTAAAAGGTTAAATTTGAAATTAAGAATTAAAAAAAATTAAGACTAAAATTGCATCAATTTTTGGTACTGTCGTGGTTTGACTAGGAAGTGAGTTTCTGGGAAAGTTATGGTCAAACCAATCAGTGGCCAGATTTGAAATTGGCACCTGGTATAGCCCGGGGGAGGGTGTGGTAGACCCCTCTGCCTTCAGCGAAGGATCTCTGTTCCTGAGAGCCCCAGGCCCCAGGAGAGTAAATATAGGGGGGACAGGTGTCCCAAATGGTGAGAGAAGGCCATCTTGTTGGAACTAGGTGATGCATTCTTGAAAAGACCTAAAAAGCAGTTTAAATCCATAGACAGTGGTAAGAGCACTAGACATAGAAAGAAGATAGTCACCATGGCAGATTTCTCTTCAAGCAGCTGCCACATGTGACATGGAAGCATAAGAAGTTCCAACTATGTTTCCTGGGGAGGCCCATGGTGCAAGAGGGAGACTCCTCTCTCCTGATGAACTGGGGAGAGCTTGTGTGGAGGAGAGTATTGGACTCAGAACCGAATGTTAGAGGAGATTTGAGTGTCAGAGGGGTGGGGGGAGGAGGAGTGTTTTGAAAGTATTCCATTATAAATTGTTGTGTGTGTTTTTTTTCTTTTTTCCCTTATGTTTCTGTGTTATAAATTAATAAAATGTTATCTTTTCCCTCCATTCCCAAGTTAGAGCTTGCTTTGTTCTGTTCCCGAATCACATCCCACAGTAACCATTTTAAAAATACACCTTTCATAAAAGCACTAGCACTGTGCCAGAGTCAATCCATGACAGGTACTCACTGTATTGAATTTTTAAATTGCATGTATATTACTATGAAACCTCATAATTACGGTAAGGTTCAGTGTTATTACAGAAATTAATCTCTTGATAGCCTGCATCACATAGTTAATATTGAACAGTTTCCAGATTTAAATTTTACTTATATATCAATGAAGATTAATAATCCAAATTCATTTAGGTCCCCATTAAAAAAGCATTCAAGCACTCAGAATAGAATAGGATAGTATAGAATAGAATAGAGTATTTCAGTTGGAAGTGACCCACAGAGATCATATAGTCCAGCTGCCTGACCACTTCAGGGCTGACCAAAAGTTAAAGCATATTATTAAGGGCATTGTCCAAATATCGTGTCCAAAACACTGGCAGACTTGGGGCATCAACCACCTCTCTGGGAAGTCTGTTTCAGTGTTTGACCACCTTATCAGTAAAGAAATGCTTGCTAATATCAAGTCTGAACCTCCCCTAACACAGCTTTGAACCATTCCCAAGCATCCTGTCACTGGATACCAGGGAGAAGTGATCAACATCTCCCTCCCCACTTCCCCTCCTCAGGAAGCTGAAGAGGTTTCCCCTCAGTCTCCTTTTCAAAAATGCACATAACAAAGATAATTACAACATAGTACTGGGCCAACTTCCACACTGACAGCAGACCAAACTATGCATTCCCATATAACATGGATTTGGCCAGAGAAGAACCTCTGCAGATATAAAGAGAAGAGCATGTGATTTTTCTGGCCACACCAGGTGCCAATTTCAAATCTGGCCACTGATTGGTTTGACCATAAGTTTCCCAAAACCTCACTTCCTGGTCAAACCACGACACTGGGTTTTTTTCCTTTAGTTAAAAAAGCATTGCCATCCCCGAATAATGTGTCAAAGTTTAATACACAAGCATAGAAATAAAAAATCCTCAGCACTATAAATTAATCAGGAATGATTGTGACACAGAAGCAATCTTGCCTGAGTAAACAGACAAACAACTATAACATCAGAACAGACTTTGTCAAAATGCACAATGCAAAATTTAAAAACTTCAGTGAGTCATATATCCTGGTGCTATTTTCATGCAAGTCAAATAGCAGAGTCAGAAATTATAGATGTTGGGGCAAAACAACAAATGACAAAGTTGGATTATCTCCATCAATGACACCTTTAAAAAAATCTTCATTTTCCAAGCATTTTGTATTAATTTCCAAAACAGAATATATAAAGAACAATAAATTTCATGTCATACATTTGATCTACAGCAGATGGGATCTACTTTAAAAGGTTACTGATAATCCCTTAATGCTACTTCTACCATCCCTTCTCTTCCCGAAATGGTTAATCGGGTGCAGAAGTTCAAAAGCTATAACAGATTATTGGAAGAAACCCCCTCAAACAAAAACAAAAAAAAAAAACCCAAAACACACACATACCCAGGAAGGCTCCCCTCAATATATTTCAGTAATTAAGAGTAAATTTATTTACCTGTGGTTTTTTGGGGGTATTTTTTCTTTGTTTGGTTGGGTTTTTTATGGAATATTAGATCTTTATCCTACATAAGTAGACTTTAGGATGTAACCGTGGATATAACTCAACTGTTATCCAAGAACAAAGTGCAATCATTCTACATTGAATATCTTTAAGGAGATTTCAACAGAAAAAAGAGGCATAGAAGATCCCCAAACTACATTATCATCAAACTGTTCACTTGTTTAAATAGACTGGAAGCTCTAAAAATAGCCACAAGCTTTCGTATTCCTTGGGATAGTTTGAACTGTCCATAACCTGTAATAGAGTTCAAACATAAAAAAAATATTGAGGGGATCAACTAGCCTGCAGATTTATTTAATAGTCTACGAGTACAATCTGCTTTGGACTTACAACACATATGGTAATAGGCTGGGATGGTACGAGTGTGGTGGTATTGGTTGCTGTGATAGGTATCTACTGTGCCCCGTGAGTCTTCAAGGCTTAAAAGGTGGGTAAGGCTGTAAAAAGGAAGAAAAAAAATTCTTGTCTTAGTTAATAATGAAATTAAATGAAAAGTGAGTGTTGAAATACATTTTAAATAAGGCATTATCCCCAGAAAAAAAAAAAAAAGGGAAAAAAAAAAAAAAAAAAAAAAAAAGCCAGCCCTGTCCAAGCCAAAAAGTACCAGCCTTTTCAAAATGATTTTTTTTGACCAACAAATCTCATCAGTAATATACAATTATACTATCCTGAGGGAAATAAAAAGTAACAATGCTATCCAGAAACCCTTGTAAGCTAGTATTGGGGTTTAGGAATTGTATTCCCCAATTTAGTACTCCTACTAAAGAGATCATGAACTGCTCCCCTCCCTGCAAATGGGAGGCACAAAAGGCAGAGATCACTGATTGAGATAAGAAAAATTTACCGGAAACAGCAATGGAATAAGAAAATGGACAGTAACAGCAACAATATTAATAACAAAATTATGCAAAAAAGAGGGTGATTCACACGCAAAAATGCTCACTGTGGACCCTGGGCGACAGTGAACAATGGCTGATGGGTTCCCTACCCTGCCATTCTTTGTTCCACTGGAAAGCCACACCCTTCTTGGAAGCCAGAGAGTCCCCAGGCAACTGATGTGAGGTGGTACAGAATAACTTCCTAGACATGCTCACATGGCTTCAGGCTCTGCCTCCTCATGGCGACTGCAAAAATTAACTCTGTCCTGGACAGAACCAGGACAGCTAGCTAATAAGCATTTTGTAAGGCTTTGTATATAAGCTGGTTTGGACAGGCAGGACTTGAATTGGTGAACGTGCTGCAAACCAAAAGCCAAGGGCTTTCTACTTGGCACAATGTGCCAGCTTGTGTAGTTGGTTGGGTAGGAATGAGAATTTTAAACAACATATATACAGGAGTTCTTTCACTGGCATAAGCCATTGTAGTGTTTTGGATTTGTTAATTTAAGATTTCCCTAATTTTACAATTTTCTGGCCTAATGTATTAAAGAGTGTGGTAGGTTTTGGTGCTAGTCCATTATCAATGCACTCACTTCCTGCTGTGAGATAGGATTAGGAGAAAGGTAAAGCAGGCTCAAAACTTTAAAAGGGTATAAAGAAAATTTTATTAAAAGAAAATAAAAGAAAAAAAGTAAGAATCAAAACAAATCCTTCAGAACACTTCTTCTCCTCCTACAACCTTTTCTTCCCCACTGACAATGTAAAGAAATAAAGGTTAAATTCTAGTTTACCACCTCTAGAATAGTCTTTCTTCAGTTCACTTAGGGAAAGAAGTCCCTCTTGTTAAGGTTATGGATATTAAGTTGTTTGTCCCGGGCCAGT
>NW_024526410.1:0-1147 GCF_017590135.1 Pyrgilauda ruficollis | reverse complement strand
AAAAACCCAAAATCCTGCCCAGAAACCAAAAAAACCTTTGAGGACATGAGGGTGAGTGCCCAAATTTCCCAAAAAAACCCCAAAATCCTGCCCAGAAACCCAAAAAAACCTTCGAGGACGTGGGGGTGAGTGCCCAAAAATCCCAAAAAAACCAAAAATCCTGCCCAGAAACCCAAAAGAACCAAAAATCTTCAAGGACATGGGGGGTGAGCGCCCAAAAATCCCCGAAAAAACCCCAAAAATCCTGCCCAGAAACCCAAAAAAATCCAAAAACCTTCGAGGACGTGGGGGTGAGAACACAAAAATTCCCCAAAAAACCCCAAAATCCTGCCCAGGAACTCAAAAAAACCAAAAACCTTCAAGGACATGGGGGTGAGCACCCAAAAATTCCTCTGGAATTCCTAAAAATCCCCCTGGAATTCCCAAAAATCCTGCCCAGAAACCCAAGAAAACCAAAAACCCTCGAGGACGTGGGGGTGAGCACCCAAAAATTCCCAAAAATCCCCCTGGAATTCCCAAAAATCCCCCTGGAATTCCCAAAAATCCCCCTGGAATTCCCAAAAATCCTGCTCAGAACCCAAAATCCTTTCAGGCCATGGGGGTGAGCGCCCCAAATTCCCAAAATTTCCCCCCAAATTCCCAGGATTTTTGCCCCAAACCTCCTCCATTTTTGAGTTTTTCCCGTTTTTTTAACATTTTCCCCATTTCTTTCCTGTTTTTCCCCATTTTTCTCCTTTTTTCCCCCCAAAATTCCCCTTTTTCCCCATTTATTTTCCCCCCAAAATTCCCCTTTTTCCTCATTTATTTCCCATTTTTTCCCCATTTCCCCCCTTTTTCCCCATTTTTTTCCCCATTTTCCCCCTTTTTCCCCCATTTTCCCCCTTTCTCTTCCCCTTTTCCCCATTTATTTCCCCATTTATTTCCCCTTTTTTCCCCATTTCTCTTCCCATTTTCCCCCCTTTTTTCCCCATTTTTCCCCATTTTCCCCATTTATTTCCCCACTTGTTTCCCCATTTTCCCCCATTTTCCCATTTTCCCATTTTCTCTTCCCATTTTCCCCATTATTTCCCCATTAATTTCCCCATTTTCCCCATTTTTTTCCCCATTTTCCCCCTTTCTCTTCCCATTTTCCCCAATTTTCCCCATT
>NW_024526409.1:0-1147 GCF_017590135.1 Pyrgilauda ruficollis | reverse complement strand
TATTTTATTTTATTTATTATTTTATTTTATTTTACTTATTGCCTCTATTCAGTAGTATGCAAAACAAAGGAAACAGCTCTCCAATGACATCTAGGTAACACCTTACACTTAGTTTGAATGTATGGCATTTACTCCCAAATACTACCTAATCTGGGGTTCTGTTCAACAAATTCTCTTGTAAAAGGACACACAGCATAAGTGAGGCTAAGGATTAATAAAAAGAAGCTTCTGATATTGCTTCATAACCAGGTGCACACCATTTTGTCTGAGGTGAGGTTTTCTGGGTGGCATTTTATTGAAAGGTGCTGGTATGACTTTCTCATCATTTGTTTTCCTTTTGTTTCTTTAAAAATCCTTTACTTTTATAATTTCTTTATTCTGTGAAGTGCAGAAGACAGAAAAGGTGAAGTTTCCAGGTACAGGCCCTGTTATAAAATAAGAAAGAAGAAACAAAACTTGAAAGTCTTCTCTTCTCTTCTCTTCTCTTCTCTTCTCTTCTCTTCTCTTCTCTTCTCTTCTCTTCTCTTCTCTTCTCTTCTCTTCTCTTCTCTTCTCTTCTCCCTCTCTCTTCCTTCCAGTTAAAATACAATTATTTTTCATAGAATCAGAGAATGGTCTGGGTTGGAAAAGAATATTTTCCTACCCCCTGCATGGACACCTTTCAATATCTCAGGTTTCTCCAAGCCCCAGTATCCAACCTGGCCTTGGACACTTCCAGAGATCCAGGGGCAGCCCCAGCTGCTCTGGGCACCCTGTGCCAGGGCCTGCCCACCCTCCCAGAGAAGAATTTTTTTCTTATATCTGATCTTAACCTTCTCTCTGTCAGTTTGAAATCACTTCCCCATGTTCTGTCCACACATGCTCTCATAAATTGTCTCTCTCCATTTTTACTTTCATTTTTGCCATTTTTTGTTGAAATCTTTAAAACATTGTTGAAATATTGCCAAAAAATAAGTCCTTTCTGGATTTTTTGACCTGTACATGAGGAGAAAATTATGTTTAAGGTAGATAATTTTCCTAGTCTTCTGTTGAGTCAGTAACAATTACGTGTCTCCAACATCACTCGATAAACCGAAGGTTGTTGCATTAACTTATTTTAGAGAAACAATATTTTTTTAAAATAGATAAACAACTTTTTTTTTTTTTT
>NW_024526408.1:0-1159 GCF_017590135.1 Pyrgilauda ruficollis | reverse complement strand
AAATTGAGTGTTGGCCTCTTTCATATAGTTAAAAATGTATGTAATGGAAAAGATAGGGACTATTGGTGTGAGGAAGCAAAGGAGGACACCTAATTTGTGTTCACATGATGTCTTTTAAATTTGTGGATGAAAAGAAAATAGTACAGAAAGTCCAACAAGTCTCTTATTGCAGACTAAGGTGGGAATTTTTTTTTAAATTTTATGGTGTTGATACAGACCAAATCTGCATTTCTTTTGCCTCATATAGTTGTAACACTGTGGAAGCACATTTGGACAGGTAAAAAGGAGGATAACTGTATTAAGGTACCCATTTTTGGGTTTATTTTGAAGAACTTAAACATATTTTTCATTCTTGTGGCCCAGTCCCCATGTCTATCTTGATGTAATTCTCTGCTGAGCTGTGTTCAAGGTATGCTTGCAGGAAGAATACAGCTTGTAACCCATTTGCTTATGTGATGAGAGTATTTGAGCATGAATTGTTACAAAGTGTCACATAACTTGCATTAAAAGAAATGTGAAAAGTCTAACCTTACTTTATTTCCTTGGTTCTTTACAGTTCTCCAGAAGAACACTCAGTATGTTCTAGTCTTTGATGGATTTGTCATATTGAGTTGCTTGGCTTCTCTCATCCTCTGCACACGATCCATCGTTCTTGCCTGGAGGCTGCAAAAGGTGAGCACAGCACTCATGGCCTTGCTGCTTGCTCGGTCTCTGCCTTCTTTGCTGCTGGTCCTGTGAAGGGGTACCTTTTGAAACATGGAGTATTAAAGTGAGTAAATCTGTTGCAAGATGTCCCTCTTACTGTTACCTGTAGAAAGGATGCGTAGGTGTCTTGGTGGACAATTGCTAATTGAGAATGGATTTCGTTTCTGTTTGTGTAGTGCTGGGATTTGAAGTGTTTGTTTTATCTCTCAATGGGCAAAAGAAGGAGACTTCCCCCCCACCCTCCCCAGGATTTTAGACAAAATGACTGAGTCTTTGTGCTTCAAACAGGCAATGTGTCCTGCACCTCCAAACCACAAGTCTTTCTTCCCTGGCTTCAGAGTGGAATTCCCATAGAGGTCTAGTCATAAATTAATGCCTTAATGAAGATCCCTCAAAGTCAGCTCTAACTGGAGAAAATGTAAAGCACAGCACATAATCTAACTCTGGCTGGTTT
>NW_024526407.1:0-1147 GCF_017590135.1 Pyrgilauda ruficollis | reverse complement strand
ACCAAATTTCCAAATTTTGGCGCCCCCTCCTCAAATTCCAGCCCCGCCCCCAAAAGTTTAGCCCCGCCCACGTCAAAATTTCGGCCCCTCCCACCAAATTTTAGCCACTCCCCCTCAGATTTTAGCCCCTCCCCATCAAATTTTAGCCCCGCCCTCAAAATTTAGCCCCGCCCCCAATTGATTATTGATATTAAAATTTGGTCGGTTTTTAATATTAAAAATGGGTAATTTGCATAAAAATCTCAATATTTGTGTTTTTAAAATGATTATTTGTATTAAAATCTTGAGAATTACCTTTAAAAATTAATTATTTCTATTAAGATCTCAATAATTATCATAAAAAATCGATTATTTCTATTAAAATCTCAATAATTACCTTTAAAAATTGATTATTTCTATTAAAATCTCAATAATTACCTTTAAAAAATTGGATTAAAATCAAAATCTCCTCTCTTTTTCATATTAAAAAATTGGATTTTTTTTAGTCAAAATCCCTCTATTTTTTTAATACAAAAAATTTGATTTTTAAAATAAAATTTCCTCCCTTTTTAATATAAAAAATTGGAATTTTTAGCTCAAAACTCTCCTATTTTTAGTACAAAAAATTGGATTTTTTAGCTCAAAACTCCTCTATTTTTAATATAAAAAATCGGATTTTTTTAGCTCAAAACTCTCCTATTTTTAGTATAAAAAATCGGATTTTTTTAGCTCAAAACTCTTCTACTTTAAATATAAAAAAATCAGATTTTTAAATTAAAAATTCTATTTTTTTAACAGAAAAATCTGATTTTTTTAGCTCAAAACTTTTATTTTTAATACAAAAAACTGGATTTTTAAAACCCAGATTCCCCTTTTTTTTTACCGTAAAAAATCGGATTTTTTAAAATAAAAATTCCATTTTTAATATAAAAATTTTGATTTTTTTTAGCTCAAACCTCTCCTAATTTTTATATTCAAAATTTGATTTTTTTTCACTCAAAACTCTTTTATTTTCAACACAAAAAATCGGATTTTGAAAATCCACATTCCCCTACTTTTTTACCGCAAAAAATCGGATTTTTTTTAAATTAAATTTCCCCGATTTCTTAATTAAAACCCGTAATTATTTCCAGGGAACAGCCCCGAGTTCCCCTCCCCCACCCCGCCC
>NW_024526406.1:0-1147 GCF_017590135.1 Pyrgilauda ruficollis | reverse complement strand
GCAGTCACTTTGTAAGTGGCTTTTACTCTTTCGTAAGTAATTACAGTTAGGTTTGCTCACATTTATAATCATTAGCAGCAATATTCAAGGCAGGCAAACTGGGGAGCATTTACAGTAAATTATGAATAAAAGATTGTTAAATTAACCCCCTTTGAGTATTGCATTATAATTATGCATGAATTTGCATTAACTTACTAGAAATCTTTACAACTTACTTGCACTATATTAGTGATGTAATTCCACTAAATGTAATGAGACTTTTTTCACTCAGCTAGATTTGAATAAAATACATTTGCACCTACTGTTGTTGATTGTTTCTGCCATCAGCCAGTAGAAAAGCTAAGTAAGGTGGTATTTCCATCTATAATTTTCAACAACTCTCTACTCACTTCTGAACTTGTTCCCTTGTTCTGGTCAGTACTACTTGTAAGAACAAAGGACTTTTCAACACAGCAGAAGGCAGGTGCAATTTCTAGGGTTTGGTTTTTATTTCTTTATAAATTCTGACATTCAATAAGAGTCATACAAACTGCATCCCTGTAGAGGAAGCTGAATCTAGTACCACTGTCTTTCCATTAGTTCATATCACAGTGACTGACTGTTAAAACTAATATGAATACAATGTCCTTTTTGTCTATTTATCAGATAGACTGCTGAAAATTTGATTGCAAACATACCAAGGGTTCTGTAAAATTCATTTTCTTGTTAATTAAGTAATTTTGTTTTTATTTGTGAAGATTTTAATTTACAGTATTAAAGTATTTTAATATTACCCTAAAGATATTTCCAAAATAGTACAAATATTTTTTCTAAACCTCCATATTGTAAAGGAGTATTAAAGTAAACAAACTATGACTGTAGAGTCAAATCTTTTATTTCTTCAGATATTTGTGCAATTATGAAAAGAAAATAGCAGAAATAGTTTTGCACCATACAGCACATATTGGTGGCAGTCAATAATTTCACCTAAATCTATTAAGCCTTTTGAAACAAAAACATTTCTGTCTACCATGCAAATATTTAATTTAGAAATTAAAAATAATTCTGTAGGACAATCAGTTACTTAAATATATAGAAGATTTTCAGTGGTCTAATTAAATTACCTAAAAAGTGTATCCTCACAATGCTCAAAGGGTTAATGCAAGGC
>NW_024526405.1:0-1147 GCF_017590135.1 Pyrgilauda ruficollis | reverse complement strand
GGGAACAAAACCCAGAGGTAACCATGGGCAGTGTCCAAGTGGCTCCACACTCCCAAGAGCAGCACGAGGTTCACCCTACAAGGAGGTGTCTCATGGTGGTGAAAACACAGAGAAAACCTCTCAAGGAACCTTCCTGCTCCCTCCAGAGCCACATAGCCCCTCTGGGATGCTGTGCCCATCCTAAAGAACCTCAGAGAGGCTTTTATTTCTTGTGCAGCTGCAACAGGTAGCACCCAGATACACGGGGGAGGCTGGAAACACAGATTGGGTGATGGTGACAAGAAGTGACACAATGCTGGTGGCACCATCTCTGGCTGCTTCTCAGCACTCACCACAACCCTGGGTTAGCTCTGAGGTGCTGCCTTCAGCCAGAGCCTCCCAAATGAATCCTCAGCTCACTGCTGGAATGGGCAAAGAACCCTACAAAAAGCTCTGCTTCCTAGTTTTCTATTGCCACATGTTTGCAAAAGAGAATTCAGGACTGAAACCCTTCACTTGACATTTCTGACAGGTTTTCAGAAATAAAGAGGGGCAGGTCTGGTGTTTGTCTGTGAGGCTGCATTTCTGTGCCCTCCACAAAGCACCTCGAGCAGAGAAGGACAAAACCCAACATGACAAAGAGTAACTCCCCAGAGACCAGGAATTCAAACTTTTCAGAGGTCGTGGGCACCTCCAATTAATTCAACTTTTTCTTGAAACTTAAAATTTGATAAAGTTAATAGTTAAGTTAATAAAGATACAGTTAATAGTCCCAGTCATGACAAAGCACAGTCTCACCCAAACCAGACCTGATTTTAACTAATATTTGAAATAATAATTTAGTGACTGTGCACTGACTTATGTCACACAAAAAAGCAAAAGTCCCTGAAGGCTTTGCTGGATGTGAGCACTTCCACAGCAAAAGAAACACATTTTCACGGAATCTGCAGTAATCTCATTGGTCACACAGGCTTGGGAGAACGGAGAAGGATTTCTGTCTTCATTTGGAGCAGCTTGTGGAGGACAATCCAGGGGGGTGTGTGGACCTGGAAGTGTCTTCAAGGAGCCGGGTCTCCTTTAGTTTGTATCTTGATGACTGAGCAAAGAATTACAGTAGCATGGAAGATGTTCCAAAATGGAAATTTCAGCTTTCTTGCCACCTCCACCA
>NW_024526404.1:0-1153 GCF_017590135.1 Pyrgilauda ruficollis | reverse complement strand
GTACAGTCCTAAAAAACTTGTGTGTGGAAACCGTGTCTTGCAGCTTCATAGTCCATCCCTACACAGGATCAGTGGATGTTATCAGACCAATGGCTTCTGTTTACCCTTCCTGATGACACTGCAGCAATGTCTAACTCCAGGGATTGCACCAACTTTTGCTTTGCTGTAATCCCCTGGTGTCTACAGTATGTGTGTGTGATTTGTTTGCAGAGTTTTGCTTACGCCTCTCATGTGTCTGGTCAGTGACCAGAAAGGCTTTGCAGAGGGTTATTGCTCATTCTGAATTGCTCTGCTTCACAGAGAACATCTTTGGGCTGAGTAGGGTTTTCCTTTTGGCTACAGTAAGGCTTCCACCAGGGTGAAAGTAAGAGTATAGCAAAGATCACCATCAGTGGATATTGCAGGACATCTAATCTTGCTGATATCTGTTTCCTTGTGTAGGGTGATGGACCAGCATAAACTCTCCAGAGAGCAGTGGGAAGAACGCATCCAGGTGTGGCATGCTGAGCACAGTGGCATGCTCAAGTGAGTGTTTTGTGTTGGTCCTTGGGCTGATCACCTTGCTGCTTGTTTGATTACCTTAAGTTTGCATTTCTACAACATGGTTTTGTTAGTCTGTGGTTTAGACTCTGAGTTGCCTGTGTGAGCCTACTCCTGGTGTGTATTTTTTAATTCAGTATTGAATCACATGGTAAAGCACAGTAGTATATCTTGTGCTGGTGCTGAGAACAGTGTGGCTTCCTGAAGATCTTGGACCTGTGCACATTGTATTAGTGATAGCTTTGAGTGGGAAAAAGAGCAAAGGTGCTGTCAAACCTTACAGTCATTGAAGCATTTGCATTGACAGATGGGGAAAGCTCAGATCCTATACCTTTCCTACCCACTGTACCCTGAGGCAAGGATGAGTGCTGAGAGAGGTGAATGTTGCAGATTTTCTGTCTGGAAGTATTAGGGATTGGTATATGGAAATATTCTCTGTGTGTGCTCTTAGATGTGATATCATAACTTCTAAAGTGAATCCTAAATGGTGAATGTTCAGTTTTAACTTCTGTGCTTGAAGTGAGATTTGGAAAATTTTTTTTTTTCTTCTGAGGTATTTGTGTTATCTGAGATAGAGCAGATGTTGTTTTCTCATTTATCTGATTTTTTTTTT
>NW_024526403.1:0-1152 GCF_017590135.1 Pyrgilauda ruficollis | reverse complement strand
TGGGACACTGGGAGGTGTCCCTGCCCAGGTGGCACAGGATGATCCTGAAGTCCCTCCTCACCCAAACCTTTCAGGGACTCTGTTCCCAAGGCTCATCTGCTTGGTGGTGAATTCCAGTTCCAAGCCATACCCCCAAAGGGACCTGGAGGGCAGGAATTGGGGGTTTTGTCCCTTGTTGGTGTCCCCTGGAGTCCCCCACAGCTGCCCTGTGCCCAGCCTGTCCCTGTCCCAGCGCTGTCGGTGGCACGGTCTCGGCCCCGCCTGGGGCGCAGGGCTGCCTTTGAAGGTGACACTTTGTGTGCTCTGCTGTGCTGTCCCCAAGCCCAGGCGAGCCAGGGGACACGTCTGGGCTGGCTGAGCAGGGCTGGGAGCAGCTCCCAGAGCCCTGGGAATGTCCTCTCGTGTCACCGTCAAAGCGCGGCGCCGCCCGCGCTGTCAGCTCCATCTAGGTGAGACAGTTCAGTCCCAGAGCACAGATCTGGGCAATAATTCAGTTTTTTTTTCCTTCCATCCCATGTCCGTGGTGCTCAGGTGGGATCTCCCACGGAACAACCTGCTTTGAGGTGAGCTGCTCCCTCACATGCCAGGTTGAGACTCTCATTCATTCCTGATGCACAGGAATGAAAGCATTTTATTTCCTAGGTTTTCAGAGGAAAATAAAATGGGCAGGATTTATTTCAAAACATCAGAAACTCTTTAGTGAGGAATTAAAGAATTCCTAGAAAACTGGCTGTCTCTCTGCAGGGCTGTAAATTAGAATGATTTCAAAAGAGCACAGACAGCGTGTCATCCTCCTCATTCTCAAGCAGAAGCTGCCTGAATAAACAGTAATAGAATTGTAGATTCTTCTGGTATTATGTAAATGGCTTCATGCTTTGATGTCCCTCGTGTCATTAGTTTGACACTAGCTGGAATTAATGGCCATAAAACTCTATTACAAATGTGGCAGAGAGATTTCTCCTGACTGCTTCTGATTCCTCCTGTGCCACGGCGTTGGGAGAGCTGAAAGTAGGTCAGGGTGATGTGTGTGAGCAGGGATGCTGGAGTCACAGCCACAAACAAGCAGCGCTGAGTGCTGAAGGGAAATCTGCTATTTTAAGCCCTTATTTCCATTATCACCATCTCATTCTGCACAACAAGCATGTGGGGGGG
>NW_024526402.1:0-1148 GCF_017590135.1 Pyrgilauda ruficollis | reverse complement strand
TGACGGATGGATGATGGATGGATGGATTCAAGGTTGGATTCATGGGTATTTCTTTGGGTTTATTTTTTAATTTCGAGAGCCCCGGTTGGCGTCGGGACCCCCCCGGGGTCCTGCCGGGACCCTCCCAAAAGCCGCCCCGAATCCCTCCGAGCCCCCCGGGCCGCCCCCCCGCCGCGCACAGAGGAATACACGGTTCTATACTTCGTACAGCGGCTCCGCCTCTTCCTGCGCCGCCCCCGGGACCCCCCGAATCCGCCGGGACCCCCCAACCTCCTCCCACGGGGATCCCGGCCCTCCCCTCCGCCAGGGGGAGCCTCCCACTCTCCCGGGCCCCGCCCTCACAATGACGTCACCCTGTCGGCCCCGCCCCCTCCGCCCACCCGTTGCTCTTCCGCCCCGCGCGCGGGACCGGCGCGAGGAGCGCGCGGCGCCGTGACCCCACGGTGACCCCACGGTGACCCCTCCGTGACCCCGCTCATGGACGGGGAGGGGGAGGCGGAGGGGGAGGGCGCGTCCGCCCCGCCGGGCACCGCCGGTGAGGGGGCGGGGCCACGGGAGGGGGCGGGACCGCGAGTCCGGGTGTGGGCGTGGCGGTGGGACCCCCGTGGGTGGGGGGCGTGGGGCGATTTGGGGGCCGTGCGACCCCCGGGGGGGCGTGGGACACTTTGGGGGAATGGTCTGGGGGAGGGCGTGACCGTGGGACCCCCGTGCGTCCTCTGGGTGTGTCCCGGGGGTGTGTCAGCCGGGGGGTGGGGGTCCCGGCGGAGGTTTGGGGGTCCCGAGTGGGTTTGGGGTTCCCTGGGTGGGGGTCTCACGCCCCCCGGTACCCCCAGCCCTGCTGTGTGTGTTGGGGTAGCTGTGGGGGTGGGTAGCCCGGAGGTGGTTGTGGGGCGGTGCGGGGGTCCCGGGGATGTTCGGAGGTCCCGGGGGATGTTCGGGGGTCCCGGGGGGTCTCACCCCCGGTGCCCCCAGCCCTGCTGTACCTGCCGGACGGGTCGGCGCTGCCGCTGCCGCTGGAGCCGCCCCCGGGCCCCACGGCCGCGGAGCTGCTGCGCCGCCTGCAGGGGGCGCTGCGCCTCCCGCCCGCCGCCGGAGAGGCCCTGGCGCTGTGGCTGGGGTCGGAGCTGCTCGGTGAGGGGGACAGGGGG
>NW_024526401.1:0-1150 GCF_017590135.1 Pyrgilauda ruficollis | reverse complement strand
TTTTTCCTGCTCTCCAAGCATTTCACCTTGGTCTTTGTTTCCCAAAAGTTTCAATTTCTGTAGAAATACACTCCTGCTGACTTGCAGGAGTCACCTCTGGGTATTATTGCAAATGTACGTGTATGGTCACAGTTTCTGTCTCTGCAACTTATTTTAAGCCTCTTTGCTGACCCTGCTTCTTCTAGAAGTTGCCACTATTCTGAGGAGGTTTCTGGCACTAAGTGAAACTCAGTTTGACTTTTACACACAGTGTAAAGCCTGGGATCCTGGCCCGTGGGTGAGGTGTTTCCTCCTGGCAATGCGTGTGCCCTGAGCTTGGGGCTTCCTTTGCACACGTTGAAAAAGCACAAAAGAAATATACCTCAGCACTGTGACGATGGTCTCTTGCTGCCCACTTTTTGGGGCTTTTAACTAATGCCCAGATGAGATAGCAGGTGGATTTATTTCCTCAGGAGCTCTCTGTGCATTTTGCCTTTCCCTGTGTGTGACCACCTCCTTTCAAGGGCAAACAAACTTGGCCGCCTTCCTGGCTCCCAGCTGCTTTCATTCCCAAGTTTTCTTTGAAAGAGAGATGAGCAGCTGGAGCACCGAGCTGCTCTGCTGGGGAGGGGGGACCTGGGCGTGGGATTAGGGAGGAACTGGGGGCAGTGAGGGGCTGCATCCCTCCTCAGCCAGCTCTGAGCCGTCCGTCAGTGCAGCCTGCAGCAAGGGTGAGTGTGGTGGCCACCAGCAGCCCATGGCTTGCCCCTGAGGAACTGCTGGTGTGCAGGTAGAACGGGGGAAAGGGGTCAGTTTTGCTGATGGGGAGGTGAGAAGGGCACTGGGTTCCCAGCAGGAGTGACTTTCCGTGTTCTTGTCACAGCACAGGCTCACAGCAACCATTCCCTGGGCAGCTCAGGCTGAGCCTCCTCTGTGGAAATCCGTGCTGCTCTGGGCTTCACTGGAAAACTGCTCTTTTCCCTTTCCTTTGGCTTATGTTCCAGCTGTGTGGGAATTCAGCTGTGTAATTGTATCCAAGTGTGCAGCCAGTCTGGCCACCTCTGTTCTCTTGTGATTCCTTGGGCAGCAGCAGCTGCTGGCTGCAGGATGCTGCTCCAGGTTTGCAGGTTTCAGATTCCTCAGGTGTTTGTGCTGAGATGCAGCACAGCAG
>NW_024526400.1:0-39863 GCF_017590135.1 Pyrgilauda ruficollis | reverse complement strand
CTGAAAATAAGCTACAAATATCAATTCCATTTTTCCCCTGATCCACACCATGCAATTACATTGATTACAGGTAGGAATAGATATTTGCTCAACATTCCTCTTAGAAATTTTATGTATGGGTGTTTCTGACTGCCTGTTCTTAGATTCCACTTTTTGCATATAACATATTATTTTCCTATCTAATTCACATATCCCATACCGGGTGCCATTTAAGGTACAGTACCCGCTTTTCTTACCATTGCTGCAGTCTTCTGGGGCTGGGTATGCTGAAGTCTCCGCCTCTCCTTGCCCTTCTGGGACAATCTGCAAGCACTGCCAGCACTCGTTACTGGGACTCTGCATCTCAGTGCTGGGCGAATTTTCCAGGTGCAGACTAGTTGTACTGCACACGACTAGGCTCAGGCCCATCAGGATTCCCCATAGGTGTATTCCTCTGCCCTTGCCTACGCCCACTGGGTTGCCACCAGCGAAGAGGTAAACCATCTTCTCGGCAGCAAGAATATTCTTCTGGGGTTCCATACCTGGACCAAGCCGCATACCTCCTTTTAAAAATGCCCCACCTTGATAGTTTGACCACATCTGCTCTTCAGGGTACTTTATTCAATCTCCGGCACATGCTGTTCCCGGGGTTGGGACCCCAAATAAACCTTCATCTAATCAGCACCCTCAGAAGCCGTGTGGAGTCTCCTTGCCTGCCTGCTGCTGCCAGCCAACTCACAGCCTAGGGGGCTCTCCGGGGACATCCCCGGGGTGCCCCACCTCAAAACGAACCGCAACAATGCTATTGGGCGACTTCCCAATGCTACCTGTCATGCCCTGGCCTGATTGACCTTCAAGACAGATCGTGCATCCTTGCGCCTCCTGTTTGGCCAATTCATGAATCCCCTTACATCCGAAGAATCTCAGAAATTGTTCTGCAAGGGCTTGGGCCCCCCAATGAGTCTGCTGATGCAATCTCCTCAAAATTTTTCTGGTATAGTCCTTAGATAGTATTTCTCTCCTGTCTGGCAATCTCCACTTACCTTCTTCTAATCTTCCCCCCATTTTCTCATATCTTTCAATTTCCTTTGGGGAAGGATATGGGGCGTAATCCCGGGCCTCACTCTCCTCGAATTCCAGGGTACTTACCTTCAATAATGCTGCATTTTTAGCTTCCTTGTCCGCCAAGTTATTTCCTCGAGTTCAAAACTGTATTCCTGCTTGGTGTCCTTTTACGTGTACGATCGAAATTGCCTCTGGCTCCCTGATAGCTTCTAAGATCTGTCTTATTATTTCCCCATGAACCAACCCTCGTCCTCGAATATGAATTAGCTCTCATTCCTCCCAAATTTTTCCAAAGGTATGGACTACCCCAAATGCATATTTTGAATCTGTAAAAATGTTTCCCTTCTTTCCTTTTAATCTCCGTAAGGCCCTTAATACTGCGTACAATTCACATGCCTGAGCTGACCAGCTAGCACTCAGTGGTCCTGACTCTACTACTTCTCCCGTCTTACCGTCCACAACTGCGTATCCCAACTTTCTTTTCCCCTCTATAACTCTCGCTGACCCATCCACAAACCATTTTTCTCCTTCTTCTAATTCTTCTTCCTCCAAATCTGGCCTTATTTTTGTCTGCAGTTCCACCACCTTGGCACAATCAAGAGCCTACAAGAGTAGGCTCTCCTGAGGCTTCTCCAAACAGAAATTGAGCTGGATTTTGTGCAGTAGTTGTTCGTAATTCTAAATCATGTGAGTGGATCAATATGACTTCAAGAGTCTAGCATCTGTGAGCCACTTGACCGCTTTCTGTTGTAGTATACTTCTCATGCTATGAGGAGTATAAACTAGTAATGGAGCCCCAAAAGTTCTTGGCTTCTTCTACTAACAGTGCTACTGCCACAATTGCTTGTAAGCAAGTGGGCCACCCCCTGCTCACAGAGTCCAAATGCTTTGATACATACCCCACCGGCTTCTTAGCTCCTGCCCAATCCTGTCTTAGTACTCCATGGGCAGTATAACATTCACAAATAACTGAAATGGCCTTTTTACACTGGGAAGGCTCAATACTGGACCTGCCATAAGTGCTTCCTTTAACTCTTTGAATCCCTCCTCATCTTGTTCTGTCCATTTTAACCTACCAGTAGTAAGTTTCTCATACAGGAACTTTACCTTTTCACTATATCCCTCAATCCACTGTCTGCAATACCCTAGAAATCCCAGCAGCTGCCTAATCTCTCCTTTTGTCCATGGGGAGGGTAAAGCAACAATTACTGCTACTCTTTCAGGGTCTAATTTCTTCTTCCCTTTTGTCAACCAATGTCCCAGATATTTAACCTCAGGCTCAGCAAACTGTAGCTTTGATTTTGAAACCTTTAATCCTTTATCCCCTAAGAAGTTTAGTAACACTGTGGTACTTGCTCTTACACCTTCCTCTCTTGGACCAGACACCAATAGGTCATCTACATATTGTAATAATTTAGTCCCTTCTGTTGGCACAAATTGACTTAATAATTGTTCAAGAGCCTGACCAAACAGATTTGGTGAATCTGCAAAGATGTCCACCTGAATTGCTGCTTTCTGTTTGTCTCTGGGTCTTCCCATTGGAAAGCAAAATAGTCCCAACTATCTTTAGCTAAGGGACAGGTCCAAAAAGCATATTTCAAGTCTATCACACTATACCAGGTATCTTCAGGAGAGATATTATTCAGCAAGGTGTAAGGATTTGAGACTGTAGGAAATAGCGTTTTAGTCCTCCTGTTCACAGCTCTCAAATCTTGTCCTAACCTATAACTACCATCAGTCTTTCGTACTGCTAGGATAGGAGTGTTATGCCTAGACATGCACGGTTCTAGAGTTCCCTTTCTTATTAGTTCTTCTATCACAGGTTTCAATCCTCTCCTCCCTTCCATAGGTATGGGGTATTGCTTGATTCTAATAGGATCTTCTGGTCTCTCAATTTCAATGTGGATCGGCTCCATCTCTAACCTTCCAGCTTCCCCTTGAGTATGTCAGACTTGAGGATCTATTTTATCCTTGTCTTCAGTGGTTAGTTTATATAGACTTACCATAAGCTGGGACTCTTGCGTGATCAAGCTTATTCCCAGAGCTACCATTAAGTCCCTTCCTAGCAGATTATAATCTGCCTCTTCAACCAGTAGCATATTCCCCAAGAAAAACCTCTTTTCTGATTCAGTTTCTACGTCTTTAATACCAGGTGCTTTAAAGGGTTCCCCCTTTGCCCCGATTGCCATCATAGTGTCCTTGCTTTTAGTGCACCCTGGTGGCAACTGCTGAACAGTACTTCGCTCAGCTCCTGAATGTACCAGGAATGTTAGTTCTTGTTTTCGGGGTGCTATTTTTAGCTTTATCAAGGGCTCTCTGGATGTTCTGGACCCTAAATTAAACAGCCCCTGACACCTCTAATCCTCCTGGAAGACTTTTTCATCCTTCATCCTCTTCTTGCATTCTCTCTTAAAGTGCCCCTTTTGTTTGCAGTAAAAGCACTCCAGGATATATTTCTGGCTGTTTGAGTACCTCTTCTGATGAGGGGTTCTGTCTCCTCTGAGGTTGATGATTCTCTGTTGCTTTTACAGGGTCTTGGGCTCGTTCCTGTTTTTGGACTTCCCTAACCGCTGCTACCAACACCTTTTCTTGGGCTTTCTGCTTTTCTTCATCTCTCCTCATATCAACCCTCTGCACCTCTCCAAGTAAGTCCTGCAATCATTTCTCCTGCCAGTTTTCTATTTTTTCCAGTTTCCTCCATATATCCTCCCATGATTTTGCAACAAATTGCGTTTTTAACAGGATCTCTCCGATTGGGGAATCCCTGAGTACCTCCAAAAACTTTTTCTCAGCCTTTCTAACCACTCGATGGGTGTTTCATCCTTCCTCTGGCATTCTCTGAATACTCTGCTGATATTCTGCCCCTTTGGTGCTGCCCTCTGTACACCTTGTATTACCATATTCCTTAGTTCTATCATTTTCTGTCTACCTTCCTCTGTCTGAGCGTTCCATGTCGGTCTCTGGTCAGGCCATCTCTGGTCGCCTCGCACTCCCTGGAGGTTTCTATGTTCCCAGTCTCTACGCGGCTTGCCTTATCATGTCTCGTTCCTCGCTGTTGAACAATGACCTCAGTATAGCATTAATATCATCTGTATGAGTATATGCTAGTCCCCAGGAATTCATCTAGTCTATCTGCTACCCCCAACGGCTCATCCATCAGTTTTCCCATCTCTTTCTTGAAGGCTCTTATGTCCCCGGTATTAATTGGTACGTTCATGTATCCGATGATTCCCGGGGCGGTGTGTACTTCTCTTAAAGGAAGGAGATTATGTTTGTCTTCCTCGCTCTCACTATCGTCATTATTTACCTTCCTCATTTTGTGCGGCGTCCTTCTGGCTGGGGGAGAACTGGTCCCCTGGGAGGAAAGGGTTTGCCATTCATTTTCTGCCAACAGTGGTGGGGGTGGGGGCTGGGAATAATCCTGTGGATATTGCAACGCCGAAGCCTGCCCTTGTAAGAACGGGACTTCTGGAGGCTGCATGAAATGCGGGGGTGCCTGTGCCTGTGTGGGTTGGTGTGGAGGACCCGTGGGTACGGGCAAAGGGACCTGAGCTTGCACGGGTTGAGGTGGGGGAGTTAGGTACGGGGGCAGGAGTTTAACTAAAGGTTCCCATGCTTCGCTCTGGGTCGGAGCACCCTTGTAAATTTTGGTCGGGAATAATCCTGTACTAGCATATTCCCATAATCTGGCATACTTCCTCTCCTCTTTATTCTGCGAACTCTTACCATCCACATGATCATGTAAAGCTTGGCAAGTCCATCTTTTGAAGGTGCCAAACACAGGCCAGACTAGATGTTTTCTAATCTCCCTACCTCCCCATATTTCTATGCAATAATGAATGATTTTCTCTTTAGATTTCCTTCTCCTTTCCGGCAATCTTTCCAATGTTCTAACATCCACCCCAACAGGCTGTCTCTCGGAATCTCGGGTGAACCGTTTCCTCATTCCTTTATGGGTTTATCCTGGGTATTTCCCTGAACTTTACTTTTCCTCTGTCCCATCTTCCTTGGAAACACAACAAACTATATTCATAGAGTTTACTTACCGCAACTCTGCGCTGACATCCAAAAAGGATCCTAAGTTTTAACTGGTGCCATCTTTTATGCCTACTTTTTGTTCAGTATTACCAGTTTACTAGCCTCACAGTGAACCGATCTGTGGGTTTTTCGGCTGGCAATGAGCTCTCTATTACCTCTCCTTTTCTTCCCTACCTGGACTTACCAAGTCCTGGATCAAAAAGGTTTGCCAGTTTCTCAAACACCAGAGAATGTGCCTTTCCTTTTTGATCCTTCCCATGATCAACCCCTGAACTCCCCGAGTTTCAGGCTTTACGTGTGAAAATGAGCTTTACCATGTTACATCCACTTCCCCCTTGACCGACCACTTCCCTCGCGGGAGAGTGGAACTGCAATGTTGGGGTCCAAACTCACTTCATGATAATATCACGTCTCACACACGCGCTCAATCACACCTCACTCAACCACGCAATCGTTACGGTCCTTTTTCCTGCGTGGATTCTTCATGCATGTAGAGTTTTATGAGTGAAAAATAAGCTGCGCAGTGACTTCAGAGACCCTTCCCCTGAGTCTGTCCAAATTGCCTGAGAGCTTTTGGGCCCATTTTTATCCCCTCTTTGATTGTGGCTCTGGCTTTAGATCGAGATCCGATTGGTTCCACGGGATTTCCCAACCTCGTCAGGCCGCTAAAAATCAGCCGGGCGCTGCCTCAGCTGAGGCGGGAGTCCCTGGACCCCTAAATCAGATCACGTTGGGGTCACCAGAATTGTTATAGGTAATAAATGATAAAGCCAAATTAATAATAATAAAATAGGTTTTATTTCGCGACCGAGATTCGGTCTGCAATAGCCACAATCAAAGGGACAGCGTCGAGCCCGGGATCGGTGCTGGGTGAACTCTGATCCAAACTCTACCACTTTGGATCCCCTCTGTTCACGAATGCTGTCTCTGTTGGGGTAGTTTTTATACAGTTTTTCCGCCTGGGGCAGAGTTTCTCTTATTCTTTTCGTGGCTTCACATATTCATGTAGTCTCCTTTCTCTGTGCTGGGCTGGACAAAACCATTTCTGGGAAGCAATGAATGCTGATTGTAGAGTTACAGGAACCTGGTATTGGGCTGCATGCTCCTGATGACTCTGACAAACTAGATCACAGATACTTATCGAGTATTCATCACTTGGGTGTTTCCTGAACTGTCCCGGGAAAGGACCCATCTCCGCAGGAGCCATGTCTTTTTGTTTGTTAATTAGGTCTTTCCGCTGCCATCTGTGGTTTCGCAATTTGTGAAGCAATCTCTCCCCGGCTCCAGCTTGTGGTTTTTTAAACTTTAAGAATTTTTCTTACAAGCATTACTTATTTCATGCATATTTCACATAAGCACGAATTATTCTATATCATATATTAAAAGAGCCATCAGAGATTGGCTCTGTTTGGCATGGTGGGAGCTTCTAGCAGCTTCTCACAGAAGCTACCCCTGTAGCCCCCCCCCCCCACTACAAAAAAAAAAAAATCAGGCTGTGCCAAGTCAACACACTTACTATCTCTTTGAGTCCTGTGTCCAAGTCTTCTATGAAGATGTTGAAGAGATGTATTTGGTTGGATTTTTTTAAATTGATGTAAAAGATGCATTAACTTTTTCTTCTCATCCCCTGAAGCATGCAGGTATGGAGCATCCTACAATGCCTCCAAAACTGCCTGTCCATGCTGGAAAAGCTGAGATTACAGAAAAGAGCTGCAGAAAACATTAACCTGAAAAAGCCTTCAATTCCTCCAAACTTTCTCTAAAAGGATGCTCATGAGTACTATGGCATATTTTACAGCGTATTGGTAGACTGAGCATCTCTGTGTAAAACTACTGGATGGTATGGGCAGGAATATTAAAGATATGCAAGGAAACACAGCTTGCTCTTATTAACTAATCAGAAATTGAAAGGTTTTGTTTTTCTAGCCTGACCCTATTTCCTTAGCCAGTACACACTTTGTTCTCACCATCTTTGCTTTTAGTTCCTGCTGCTCCTGGACTGGAGCCAATATTGCTGGGTTTGGGTTCCCAGTGCTGCCAGAGATGCTCCTTCTAGCCCTTCTTGATTAAAAAAGTAATATGTAAGAAAGAAAGAAAGAAAGAAAGAAAGAAAGAAAGAAAGAAAGAAAGAAAGATAGATCACTGGGAGGGTAAAAGGAAGCATTGGTTTTGGATGCTCAGCACAGGGAGAGAGCATGGGGGAGGCCACACATTGTTTTCTCCTGTCCTCAATACTTTCATGCTGTGTTTCATGCTGGTATCAGCCCTGGCCAGGTATGGGACAGGGACCTTAAACAATTTTTATGCATCTCCTTTCTCATCCATTATGTATCCTGTGGCTCCTTCACTCCTGGGACTCATCCTACCAAAGCCATTTCACACCATCTTTTTGCATTTGCTTGTTTAAATGCCAGCAGTAGGAAATTATGAGGCTGTGCAAAATGATCCCCACAGGGGCGATAATGTGGACTCCATGGGCAGCACTGATTCTCCAAATCCAGATTTTGACAGATAGGTACATACAAAAGCATCTAGCATTGAAAAAATAAATGAGCCTAAGCCTGATTGGGGGATGCTGAGGGTGTCCATGCTGTGACACTCACATTGCAGGTCCCACAGGACTGTCCATCTGGAGTATCACCACAGCAGGCCAGCTGTCAAGACCAGCCAAAATCCATTTGGGGCAGACTGTGCTCGAGCACACCAATCAAGCCCATTTGGTTGGAAAATTAATATGGTACAAATCCTTGAGGCTCAACTAGAAATCCTTAAAAAGATTTCCTGCTGGCGAGCACAGGAGCATCTTTTGTATCCTATGTGCCCTGGAAAAGCACAAGCTATCCCATTTTCCCCCTTCCCAAGAAAGAAAAGCAGGTCCTGCCCTCTCCAATGTCCTTCTACCCAAACCCCAGCTTTGGGCTGATGCTGGCACCTATGTTTGCTCTGGCCTTGGCTCAGGAGGTGACATCCCTGGCACCTGCTTCTCCCATGTGCTCCTCTTCCAGAAGGATGCTTTATCCCTTATCAAAATGACTAGTGGATGTGGGGGTGTGCAGGACAGGTCCCAGGCAGTGCAATGCATTGCAGGGTCTCAATAAACCTCAGAAAATCCTGTCTACAGGTGAGGCAAAGGGAACCAGCTAAGAGCACAGCTGGGGATGGCAGGGTGGCTGAAGGTAACAGCAGTAGGGATCTTCCAATCCCACAGCATCACAAAGTTCCCTCCTTGTGGCGGCTGCAGCAGCCTGAGCCAGATTTATGCTGGAGCAGGCAGGAACAGATGGTCTGGTACAAGCACTCATCTCTGCTCACAACTGCACTCCACTGCCCAGAATCTCGTAACTCTCAGTCGACAGTCCTGAGACACACACATTCTTTGCCTTGATAGGCCAAGGAAACAAAACACCGTCACTTTGGATAAACAATCTCCATATTGCATTCTACTTTGGCACAACACAGGCACAGCAAATGAGATAAGAATTGTGTTTTCTTTCTCTGATGTTCAGAGAATGTGAAACACAGAAATATTCTTGGGAAGAATTGTGCCTTGCTTTTCTCTGTGAAGAGAAATGTGGTGATAGCCTGGCAAGAGGGTGCCTCAGGCCAGCTGAATCCCTGGGCTGGCAAGAACATGGTCCTGCATCCTAGGACTGGATGTGAGCTTTTTAGAAGAAAACGGAGAGCCAGAGCTGATGCCAGTCCAGCCTGGTCTGAGGGGTCTCAATGCTGAAGTGCCTTCCAGGCCTCTAGCACAGCAGGTGGAGGGGGGTCCTCAAGCATTTCCTCAGCTCTAAATCAATGGATACATGGATTTTGAGGCTTTTTTTTTTCCACCTTTCCTATCAAAGCCTCAGGGGACCCCAAGCATACTCACCCACCAGCAGCTAAGAGTCCACCCCACCAGTAGCCCATTGCCTATATCTGGCCCAGAGCTGCAGTATGCACTTAGAGCCCAGCAAAGCCTCTGCTCTGCGTTGCCTCCATGCTGTAGTTTACACAGATGGTGTGCATGGATCCCACCCCTGGTCTGAACTTGGCTGTGCTTTTAGCAGGCAGTGGCAGCAGGCAGGAGCTCAGCCAGGGATGTTTCTGACATTGCTCACCACTGACATGTTGGTGTTCATATGTCTGAGACTTAACATAAAACAAACCACTCAGTGTTTCCTCAGACAAACAGCAGTGTTTATTGAATCCAACACCCTTTTATAGACAATTCAAAAACTCCCAGTGCTACAAAGCCATTGGTCTGGCCTGTGTGCTCCCAGACTCTGAACCAACCAAATGCTTGCATTTTAGGAGTGCTGCCATTGGTTGAAAACTCTGTCAGTCAGCCCAGAGGCTAATTCATGGAGCTGGGCTGGACTTCTCATTCATTACTGGATTAATGCTAACTACAGATCAGCTTGCAATGCAACAACCACCAACCTGCAGGACCAAGAGGAAACTCAGCTGAGTCCCATCACCACTAGAAGATTCCCAGGTAGGGCACCCACTGGCCAGAGGAGATGATGGAACACCAAGTACCATACCTGAGAGCAGACCACACACTGGAGCAGGGGCTAGTCCCCAATATGGCCTTGAAGCCTTGGCCCTGTCAGGGTGAAAAGGAGTCAGGAAAAACTACACACAACTTATGGAGTAAAGGTGATAGCTATTTTTTTTTCACAACACATCTGAAATTTAGTCCTGCTTTCTATCAATCTCCCAACTACACGATGGCCTGCTTTCTCCAAACTAAACACCTTCTCTGTGCAGAGACATGAGTGTGGCTCACAGCCCCCAGTGACTTGCAAGGCAGTGGGGAATGACTCCCTTGGCATCCCCTGTGATGCCCACTGGTATGTTGGTGGCCCTATGGCCACCTCCAGCTGCATCTTAACTCAAGGGGCTGTGAGCCCCAAAACTCACCCCTGGGCTTGGGCTGAGGATTGATGTGCTGTGCAACTCCGCAGCCCATTTAATTTGAGGTTTGGCTCAACTATTCCCATCTCAGAGGGCTCCTAGTGCTAGTGAGGCACAGGTCCTGTCCACATCCTCTCCTTCTTATCAATGGGAAATTGCCTTTTATTTTTTTCTCCATTAAACCACCCTCATCTCACCATCAACATCCAAGGAGGTGATGCCCAATTCTCTCTCACCCCTGCCATGTTCCCACCTCATGGAATGGTTGTGAAAGTGATGGATGGCTCCTATATCCCCTGCTCCATTAGGGAAAAGTGGCAAGTTTAAAGCATGCAGCTTGATATTTAACCTAGGCTCCCGACTTCCAGCAGTTCCCACAACCTCAATAGCAAAGCTGAGTATTATTATTACAGGCAGACAACAATGGCTTGTCCAGACTCACAGGTAATGGCAGGGCCAGCTCTAATTGATGTCTGGTTCTGCCCTTCATCTGCTGACTCAGGCAGGGTGCCAGCCCGCTCCCATTTTCTTCTCCCACCCGCTGCCAACACTTGCAAGCATTACTTTTGGCCACAGATGACCAGGCAAAAGAAGAAAAAAAATAAGAATAAAACATGATAAAATTAATAAAGCAATAGATTATTACTATAAATAATGAAATAAATAAAATTAAAATAATAAATACTCTGCTACAAAATTAGAGAATTACAGAACATCTTCAGAGACAGCTGGGGGCAAACAAGAAGGAATATGTCTTCTTCCCACTCCTTTTCTCTGTGCTTGAGAGCAGAAGGATGCAGGCAGCTGGAGGTGCTTCTGGTGCCACCCATGAAGCTGCACTCCCCATCTCTCTCCAAGCCTGTACATATACTGCATATATATGTGTGTGCATTAATTCAGAATTGCCTTTCAATTTCCTGGGCATATAGAGAATAAATCTCATCTGCAAAACTGCTCTTCTTCCCAGAAGAGCTGTAGGGAGGTTTTCCCCATTGAATCACAACCTCACTGTGGGAAGACCTCATCAAACTCTTCTGAAAGAGAAACCAAAGGCAGAAACATTGGGCTCATGCACAGATTGATGAGATGGATATGGTGCTGCTCCATGGAGCTGAGTGTGAGAATCATCACTGCTGTGGCACTCGAGATGGACACTGTTATGACTTTAGGGTTTGCTCCAGGGACCTTGGGACCTTTCTTCCCCATCTTTCAGTGAAGCAACCTCTCTGATGCTTCCTGGGTAGGGGAGGTTAAGGTTAGATATCAGGAAAAACTTCTTCACCCAGAGAGTGGTTGAGTACTGAAACAGGCTCCCCAGAGAAGTGGTCCCACCACCAATCCTGACAGAGTTCAAGGGCTTGGACAACACTTTCAGATACATGGTGTGATTCTTGGTGTGTCCTGTGCAGGGCCAGGAGTTGGACTCGATGATCCTTTGAGTCCCTCTCAACTCAGCATATTATATGATTCTATGATTCTATGATTCTGTCTTTTCCAAGATAAGGGGTACTCATGCCTTGGAGTGGCTACCTAGAACAGAGGCTAGAAAAGATTAAGAGAATAAAAGCAGGTATTTATTAAAGGCCTTCAATAGGTACAACTTGGGCAGTCAGAAGCCTCAGAGGCTAAGCCCAAGATGGACAATGGTTGTGAGTTTTTCAAACAATTATAAGTTTGGCCCATTTATATATCAGGGTTAATCCTCTAATTACAGCTTCAGGTAATGAAGTCATATACCCCCAGTTTGCTATCCCCCAACTCACTTTTGTTTATACTTTTTGGGGCCTGAGGCAGTAAAGTGCCCTTGAGTTTCAGGTCTAGAGGAATTGTTTTGTCAGACCAAAATTTGAAGACAGTAAACAACACTCTATATGGAGTTTAGAGTTATACACTAAAGCAGTAGAGGATTTGAAAAGCACAAATGCTAAAACCTAAGGCATCAGTTCCACTGTGATTTCTGTGCATGACCTGGACCACCTAAAATAAAATTAAATTTAAAACAGACACATGAAGAGGGACAATGAGTTTTGCATTCAGTGCTGGACATGGCGTACAGGTCAGACGCTGTCTAGCTGTGCTTGGATCCTCCTGCCTCCATCTGTGCCAAATCACAAACTGCTCCACCAAAGACCCAGATCTTAATCATGTTAAGGGAGAAAAAAATGCCTTTCAGCAATAACCATGTGTATTACTTAGAATATCATAGAATATCAAATAATCATTAAGATTGGAAAAGACCTCTAAGATCATCAAGTCCAACAAACTTCCATGTCCCAATTCCCGCAGTATCCCCTCGGCGTCTATTCTCAGAACCCCTAAGATGCAGAAAGGGCTGCTGTCACAGTGAGGTTAAGTCAGTTGCTTGAATAAAGAGGAAGTCTATGGGAGAGGACAAATTTCAGTTAATTCCTCCCAAATCCTCATGCTGAGCATGGTAAAAACTTCACTAAATTCTCCCCTTCCATCCTCTGCCTGGGCTGACAACAGATTTTTGACCAGCTTCCTGGTTGAGCCCCTTGACCATCTCAAACCCAGAGCAGTCCACTGAAACCTGAGTGCAACCTCTGTCAGAAACCATAGGAATCGACTCAAGTATGTACAACCAGAACAAAGCACAGCAGCAAAGCAAGGAAGGGCCATTTCTGGGTGTCTCGCTTTAGAGACAATTTTAAGAGAAAACACTCTGGAATGAGTGTTTCCTCTAAAAAAGGGTTCCAACAATCCCTTTCTGCCATTGAGACATTAACACTAGTGGATGAAAGTGAATAAAAACCCCAACTGTTTATTGACAAAGAGAATGACAGCACAGCACGGGAAAAGAATGGTACATAAATGCTAGATATTGAACTGTCAGACCTTAGCCCTTGACACACACAAACACACCCACCCACACTGGAACAAAAGAAAAAAAAATCCCAAAATGCCAGGGAAAGAAGAAAACAATGGCCAACCATGTGGCAGGGAGAAAAAAAATAGCGCCAGTTTCTGTGTCGGGGAAGAGAAAAACCCAAAAGGTTCACGCAGCAGCTTGGGCAAAAACAGATGGAAACCTGGTGAATCTCTGATATTTGTCTCCTCTTCACAGCAGGTGAAGCTGGTGGATTTGGTGTCCTTTCTCCTGTGGGTTTGGCTTTTCCAAGGTCTGGGGCCAGGAGGGAGTGACCCCTCGGCTTCCCGCCAGACAACAGCCAATTCTTCTCCCATTGATTCTCTGATCTCAGACCAAAACCAAACTGAACAGATCAGGGGGAATAAAAGGGCACCAAAGGGTTGCTGCTGCAGTCTCCAAGGCTAGGGAAAAGAAAAAAAACTTCTTGCCTAAGCTAACAAAAAACACCAAGCTAGCTAAACAACAAAGTAGCACCGTCCCCCGGGCACCACAGACGCCTGAGGAGTGAGGCTTTGCAAAAGTCCGCACAAGAGCCCCAAGGCTCCACCCTAGCCTGGACCTACCCTAAAGCTATAACAACCATTTCTAGGCATAGAGCATACGATCAGGGAATAGAAAACCACCCCAAGGCATTCCACCTCTTATTCTGTATCGTCTACTTAATGCCCAAATTAATACACTTCAACTCTAAACACATACATCTATACATATATGCCTATAACTATTTACAAATAGTGTCAGTGACATTCAGCAGTGGTACATAGGTGTTCAAACATTACAAGCTGTTCTCACCCAAAATCAAAACATCCTGAGGTACACAACGTGTTTCCCCATCCCTCTGCATTACCCACCAAGTGCAACCAGGTCCCTGAGCAAAGACAACCGCATGGATGGGTTTGTCTTTAGTCAAGGCAGAATTAGTCCAAACATTCTTCCCTAAAAAACCTCTGACATGTACCACCAGAACCTTGTCTCTGTCTTCTGTATGCAGGGGTTCAGATTGGGCAGAGTCAGATCGGTTAGTGGAGCCTCATGTGTTAACTAACCATGTGGCCTTTGCTGAATGCATTTCCCAGTTTTTTTACAGTCCCCCTACCCAGTGCCTTCAAGGTGGATTTAAGCAGGCCGTTGCACTGTGCTCCCAGCAGCTGGTGAATGATAGGGAATATGGTACACCCACTCAATGCCATGCTCCCTAGCCCAGGTGTTTATAAGGCAGTTCTTGAAATGAGTCCCGTTGTCAGACTCAATTCCCTCGGGGGTACTATGCCTCCAAAGGACCTGCTTTTCAAGGCGCAAGATGTTGTTCAGGGCAGTAGCGTGAGACACAGGGTAGGTCTCCAACCATCCAGTGGTGGCTTTGATCACTGTGAGCACAAAGTGCTTGCCTTCATGGGTTTGAGACAGTGTGATGTAAACAATCTGCCGGGCCTCCCTGATATAAAATTTCAATAGCCAAACCAAATTTCATTTTTATATCTTTTATTTTAAAGAAAGCAGGCAAGCAGTGCTGGGTGGCTGGGGAGTCACCACTCCAGTAACGGCGCACACCACTTACAAGTTCGGCAAAGTATACATACTGTTTTTAAGCCTACAAAGCATTTTTCAATGTGCTTGTGCTAGTCCGAATCAGAAAATATCAATAAGCTGGGATCAGCAATTTAATGATCTTTCCAGGTGGTCGTTGGCTTCCTTTCCATCTTGTGGTCATCTGGAGGGACGCCCTTCACCAGTGTCTGCTACATAATTTTAGTCTCATACAAGTGCATCAAGCTTTTTATTATACATAAATATTTAGTCACTTTGTTGCAATATCCCTTAGCTTTACCACAACTTCCTCTATTTTATTCTAAGCATCAGTAGTTTTGCTACCTCATATCTTTATATATCTACTATACTTCTTCTATTTTCTTGTTCGATGCTTTATTTGGCTATTCGGTCAGAAAGTTTCAAAACTGTTCTTTGTAGTTATCCCAGGAAACATGTCAACTTTCCACGCAGCAGATACAAGCATTTGCCAATTCCATTGTAAATTGACACGAATCACAAAAACATTTTTCAGATCCTCATACTTATATTTGGACCACTTTCCTCCATATCACATTGGTTTCACCCACTTGGCCTGCTTGATTGCAGCACACGTTTCATAATCATGGATAACTTGAGAGATACAGTCCATGGTTAGATGCACCACTTGGTCTCATGCCCACTTATAGGTGGCACCTCTGCCCTGATGGTCAGTGGCATCATGGGGTCACCGAGCTAGGAACAACTCTCCCTTATGTTGCCAATCTGAAAGTCTCTGTGACACCTTTATTTTTGTAGCCTGATCCACCTGTTTATTGTTTTGATGCTCCTCATTAGCCTGACTCTTGGGGACGTGGGAATCCACATAACAGACCTGCACATGTAGCTTCTCTACCCGTGCAAAGATGTCTTTCCACTCTTCAGCAGTCCAGATTGGTTTTCCCCTGTGCTGCCAATTGTCCTTTTTCTTCAATACCAGGGAATGCGTCCACTTTCGACACAGCAGATACAAGCATTTGCTGATTCCATTGCCAATTGCCACGAATCACAAAAACATTTTTCACAATGACCTTTGAATCCATCTCATGTTCCATCCCCTGCTCCTGTCCTTCATGGAGTTCCATCAAATCTGTACAAGCAGGAAAAAAAAAAAATCCAGTCCCTTTTCTTATACAAGGGTCTTCTTCAGATGCAAAGTTGCAGGCAATGTTCATTGGTGTCTCTGCTTGGTGGCATCACCCACTGGGTCCCATAGGATGAAAAAATAGGATACTGAGTGGTGGCATTCCTTCCTGTTCAGCTCCCATCCCAGGCCTTATGAATTTGGTTTGGTTTGGTTTGAGGGTTATTTTATGGAAATTTTTTGTTGGGTTGGTTGGTTTGATGGGGTTTTGTTACAGAAAATATTTTCTTAAAATACTGAAGAGTCAGTTTTCTGTCTTGCAAGGCTGTGGTGAAGTGCGATATGCCTGAAGAAGAAACAGGAAGGGAGTTTCCTGTGGTGGTTTTTATTCTTTCCCAGTAATCTGGGACCACAGAGCCCATGTGGTTATTCCAAGATGCTAGGAATTTACCAGCATGCCCCAAGGATCCTGAAATACTATACTGTTCCCTGTGTGCATCAGTGTGGACCTTCTCAGGCAGGACAGGAGAGCTGTTGGAGCACATCCAACCTGGAAGGGGCAGTATGGCTTGGGGGCCAGAGCCATGTGAGATGTTGTGCCAGTTTTGGACAAATGATGAGGAAACATCCTGAAATGAGTGTGTCCTCTAATAGAAGGCAGGTTCCAGCAGCACGTCTCCAAAGCAGTCTCAGAGGAAAGTGAAAAAAAAATGTTTATTTAACAAGCAGTGTGGGGGGGGGGGGGGGGGGGGAGGCTGGCGATGTTCTGGTGTTTCGGACCGGAGCAAAGTTGAACGGTTCCAGGAGAAGAAGCCACAGTCCTGGGAAAAATTCTTACCTAACAAGCAGTGTGCTGGCAGGCACAAAAAAAAAATGAATATTGTAAGATAATAAACTTTTTTGTTGTGGAGAAGAGTTGGTAAATTCAAAGTCTTTTCTGTAAATGCGGCTCAGCTCCTTCTGGGATCCGGATCTGACCTCTGGGCCCCGGCATGGGGGGGGGGGGGGGGGGGGGGGGGTGTTTTGGGGTTTCGGACCGGAGCAAAGTTGAACAGTTCCAGGAGAAGAAGCCACAGTCCTGGGAAAAATTCTTACCTCAGCTAACAAACAAAAAGCTAGCTAAAAGAAGAGAATTTTAACTCTCTGTCTCTCTCTTGAGAAAAGAGCAGAGAGCTGGGGGAAAAAAAAAACGAGCTAGTTATCTATGTTTTGAACACAGGCCACCGAAAGGATTCCACCACCTTCCCCCTCTCTCCTGGACCTAACTTAAAGGTCCAGGACTCATGTCTGGGCATAAAGCAGATGATAAGCGATACAGTATCATAAAGTCACCCTAAGACAGATGTGGAAGACAGCTCAGTGTCAGGGGAGGGAGATGTCTCAGGGAAACAAAGATCAGCTCCAGGGTTAAAAGGGTGGGGTTTTTTTCACCTTATGGGTGGATGAGTCAGAAGAGGGACATGGGATGCTATCACTTGTTTTTTTAATTTCTCAGTAGTCAGGACATCATTTCTCTGACATTTTTTAAAATTAAAATTCAAGTGAAAACTCCAGAATGAATAATTTGGTAACCTTTGGGTGATAACCTGAGCTGGCAAATAACTCTCTTCTCCATGGGACTGTCTGGATAATAAAGGGATGAACTCTGCAAACTTCCCCAGAGAGTCTGAAAAGACCCAACAACATTTGGCTGCAGGTTGACTTCAGAGTCACAGACACAGTTGGGCAATTGCCTTACAGAAATGGGTATAGAGATAAATTAGTCATCACTGTCTGGTTAATAAGTGCCTTAGTTATTTTACAAAGCTTTTTCCTGCAGAAGAAATTTTTTTTTCCTTTTGTAATGAAACATATAAATAGCCCCTGTCTTGGATCTTCTATGCATAGAGTTGTGTCATGTAAATAATTTTGCCTCTCTTTCTTTAGCAACTGCTTTACTTACCTTTATTTCAAAAGAAATATCCCCTATGTGTTGTCCAGGCCATGAGAGCAAACTTTGGTGTGGTGGCTTTATAGCTCTCTGGCTTTGCAGAATACAGCATCAGGTCAGAGCATTCACAACAGCAAAGCCCTTTGTCTCAGTAGGAATAAACAGATGAAAAAGATAAAGGATAACTTATTTAGTTGCTGGATTTCAAACGTCGTACAACATGCACTGGGAATGTTAGCGTTCAGGAACACATAATCACAGAATGATTATATGCAGGTGCTTTTATCGAAGAGCTCTGGGTGTCAGGGGTACAGACCCAAATCTGACTCCGCCATGGGTTCGGGATGAACATGTTTTTATATTCTATTGTTATATAACTTACATATTAATTATTAAACTTACATTGTTCTATTGTATACATTGATTTCATCCAAGCATAGGTTTCTCGTGATCCCCCCAAACCCTTGAACATAGTTTCTCCTGATTCTTCTTACAATTAACCAATAATTATATCTAAAAAATCACCACATCTAACAATTATATCATTTATCATATACTGGTTACGCAGGTGCAATGTCACATGATCTGGCAAACACAAGGCTTAATGTTTCCCAGGGCCTACTTTTAACATTTTCCCAGGGCCTACTAAGGGTAGCTTTCTTTCTAACTCCCCGAATTTTCTATGATTTTAAAATCTTTTACTATCAGGAACACACAGTGTTGATAACAAACTTGTCCTGTTCTTTAATTTTCTACTATGTAGTGTCTACTACTTTTAAATACCAAGGAATGGTCACCATGGAGACAGACAAACAAAATCACATGGGACATCATGCAAGAAGCTCTGTAGCATTGCAGAGAGCACAGGGAAATCCTCTTGTTTCTGAGTGCAATGCATACTCTTGTGCCATCCTTTAGAAAGGTTTTTATTTGCTTTTCTTTTTGCCACACACTCCCAACAAAAATATCCCTTTTTTATATCATGCCTTTGGGAAACCCTCTTTTTTTTCTCTTGTATTGGGTTGCATGGCCTGGTTTTTGGTAGGGGGGGCGGGGGGGGGGGCACAGAGGTGGCTTCTGTGAGAAGCTGCTAGAAGCTTCCACCATGTCCAGCAGAGCCAATCCCTGGTGACTCCAAAGATGGACATGCCGCTGGCCCAGGCTAGGCCAATTAGAAATGGTGGTAATGCCTCTGTAATAACATATTTAAGAAGAAATAATAAGAAAGGATGTGTGGCAGTTTTAATTATGACTTGAGAAGAGCGAAGTGAGAACATGTTGATGCCTAGAGAGGCTGACCAGGAACAGAGACTAGACAGAATTAAAGGAATAAAACAGGTATTTATTAAAAGGCATTTAAAGGATACACCTTGGGCAATACAAGAGCCTGGCCGTGGCTACACCCAAGATGGACCCAAAATGGACACAATATGGATGACTGGTCACGAGTCTGTGGAGTACTCCAGTTCCAAAGAGGCAGGAATTTGATTTTACCCTTCTTGTGTTGCTAATAACTCCTTCATTGACCAAACCCTAAACTCTACCCCTGCAATACCCTATAAAAAGCCCATGACCCTGCCTTTGCCCAGTCTTACCTCTTCATCCTGCCCCTCGTCCCTGGGGGTAATAAATGGATTCTCAAGCTTTATGAAACGAAGACCCGTCTCGTTTTGTTCCCATCCCCGGCACCGGCAGCTGCACTCTCCCTGGACATGATGAACTCTGTTGCAACACAAAGCAACAAATGGTGGAGAATGCAGGCAACCAGTGAGGACAGCATGATCAGCACCCCATAAGTCACCTGCTGACTGCTACACCTTGTGGGACCACCATCTTAAAAAGGAAGACTCAAGAGTACCATGGCAAGAGGCCAGGTTGAGAGTGACCTTAAAAACATGGGGGTAAAAGGCTTACGGTGAGGGGAATTCCCAGTAAGGGGACCAGATTACTGGAACCAGGAGATGGAACTGACATCTACCATCACTCAGTGAGATGTTTATGGATGGTTTAAGTTTTTTTGTTTTTCATGGGAGGGAGTTTTTAAGAGATACAAGCAGCTAGTCTGCCTGCAAAAAGGACCATTTGACGGACTCTTGTCAACTTTCCTGACACGTCTGCTGCAGCTTATGGATGGTAAAGCCTTGAGGGCTACTTATGGATGGTTATGGATGATTGCATGCAGCACGTTGATGCCCTAGATCAGTGGTCCTCCCTCCTGTGAATCCCCACATTTTTCAGTTTCTGTGAAGCTACCCATATATTTCCTTACCCTTTTGTTCCTAAGAGTGCGGCAAGGAGTGAAAACTGCCAGGACGGCACGGAATTGCTACTGTCTCTCCGTCATCCTATGTCCCTCTCTGCCACCCTGTCCCCCTTTTCCTGAAGGCAGAACAAGGGACGGAATTCATCCAGAGGTAACGCGGGACTGCTACCATCCTCTCGCTGTCCTGCATCCTCCATTGCCCCCTGTCTTTCCATATCCCCCATTTCCTGCCTGGGAAGGTGATGGCTGTCTTTGTCCCATCCCTCATCCCCAGGGGTAATAAATGGATTCTCAAAGCTTTATGAAACGAAGACCCATCTCATTTTGTTCCCATGCCCAGCACCAGCAGCTGCACTCTCCCTGGACATGATGAACTCTGTTGCAATGCTATGCAACATGAGTCTTCACACTTTTATAAGTTTTGGTCCATTTACATATTGGGGTTAATTTTCCAATTACAGCTTCAGGTTATGAAGTCCCATCCTCTAGGTTTGCTCTCTTCAATTTGCCATTGTTTATACTTTTTGGGCCTGAGGCTGTAACGGCTGTCCTTGGTTCTCAAGCTAGAAAAGGATTGTTTTGTCTACCTACCCTGTGAAGAGAACTTACTAACACTTTATATGAAGTTCCGACTCACACACTAAGGCAGTACAGAATCTAAAAATATGAAAGCTAAAACTTAAGGCACCATTTCTCCCCTTTAGAGGCTTGACAAGGCCTTTACCTTGTCAAGTCTCTATTCTAAATATCTACTAATAACAGGTATTTAATAACAGATAAGTATTTAACAATAGCAAATAACTAACAATAATAAACAGTAAATATCTAACAACAGATAAATATCAAATAATAGTAAATACCTAACAATAGTAAATAACTAACTATAATAATGATAAACAATAATAAGCAGTAATAAATATCTAACAGTAGTAATGTCTTACACAGTCGAGTATAATGCAAAGAAGAATAATGATTATTATGAACAGTTCCTTAGGCACAGAAGAAGAATCATTTAAAACATGTTTTTGTCTGCATTATTCTCTGTTTTTACAGTTGTTTCAAAAGCAAAAGCTTTCTTAACTCTGGAGTAGTGAATCCAGGGTCCTTTGCCAGCAACTTTGACTGTGGTGAGGGTGGTCAGCAGGACTTTGAATGGTCCTCTCCACTTGGCTTGTAGAGGATCACTTTCCCACCACTTAACATAGACCCAGTCTCCAGTTGGATGTGCAGATGTGTCCAGGCCTATGGGTCTGAGATAGCACGATGTAATTCTGGAGCTTCTGCAAAGTGGAAACTAAAGCCATTAGATATTTCTGCAAATCAAGTTTCCCCTTCATGTGAATTTCACCTGGAATATGTGGAATCCGATATGGCCTGCTATACCATATTTTATAGGGACTGAGTTATCCCTCTGCCTCAGTTGTCTTTGACTGTGGTGAGGGTGGTCAGCAGGACTTTGAATGGTCCTCTCCACTTGGCTTGTAGAGGATCACTTTCCCACCACTTAACATAGACCCAGTCTCCAGTTGGATGTGCAGATGTGTCCAGGCCTATGGGTCTGAGATAGCACGATGTAATTCTGGAGCTTCTGCAAAGTGGAAACTAAAGCCATTAGATATTTCTGCAAATCAAGTTTCCCCTTCATGTGAATTTCACCTGGAATATGTGGAATCCGATATGGCCTGCTATACCATATTTTATAGGGACTGAGTTATCCCTCTGCCTCAGTTGTATGCGGATTCTCAGTAAAGCTATAGGCAAGGCTTGAACCCATGTCATTGATGTTTCCTGACAAATTTTGCTAATTTGTGTTTTGAGAGTCCCAGTCATACATTCAACTTTACCACTCGCTTGGAGTCTATAAGGTGTTAAATAACTAACTATAATAATGATAAACAATAATAAGCAGTAATAAATATCTAACAGTAGTAATGTCTTACACAGTCGAGTATAATGCAAAGAAGAATAATGATTATTATGAACAGTTCCTTAGGCACAGAAGAAGAATCATTTAAAACATGTTTTTGTCTGCATTATTCTCTGTTTTTACAGTTGTTTCAAAAGCAAAAGCTTTCTTAACTCTGGAGTAGTGAATCCAGGGTCCTTTGCCAGCAACTTTGACTGTGGTGAGGGTGGTCAGCAGGACTTTGAATGGTCCTCTCCACTTGGCTTGTAGAGGATCACTTTCCCACCACTTAACATAGACCCAGTCTCCAGTTGGATGTGCAGATGTGTCCAGGCCTATGGGTCTGAGATAGCACGATGTAATTCTGGAGCTTCTGCAAAGTGGAAACTAAAGCCATTAGATATTTCTGCAAATCAAGTTTCCCCTTCATGTGAATTTCACCTGGAATATGTGGAATCCGATATGGCCTGCTATACCATATTTTATAGGGACTGAGTTATCCCTCTGCCTCAGTTGTATGCGGATTCTCAGTAAAGCTATAGGCAAGGCTTGAACCCATGTCATTGATGTTTCCTGACAAATTTTGCTAATTTGTGTTTTGAGAGTCCCAGTCATACATTCAACTTTACCACTCGCTTGGAGTCTATAAGGTGTATGCAGATCCCAAGAAATTCCCAAAATCCGGCTAACTTTGTTATCTACTGCTGCCACCAAGTGTGGTCCCCTATCTCATGACATGCCCAAGGGAACCCTGAAATTTGGATGATATGATTGAGCAAAACTTTCATCACTTCCTTGGCTGTGTTAGTGTGGCAAGGGTAAGCCTCTGACCATCTACTGAAGGTGTCCACTGATAACAGTACACACCAGTATCCCACTTTGCATGGTAACTCCCCAAAATCTATGTGCCAGTAATCTCCAGGGAGATCCCCTGCCTTTGTCACTCCTAACACAACTCTTTTCCTTGTATCAGGGTTGTTCTTACACCAGATTTCACATTTGCTTACTACTGATTGTACAATATCAGTCATTCCCTTTCCTATTATGACCTTTTTTAGATGTTTCAAAAGATTTTCAACCACAAAATGTGTGTTTTCATGTTGTCTCTGAGCTAGTTCCTGAAGGATCAGGGGTGGGACTACAACCTGATTGCTGGTGTAACAGCCTGTCCACTTTCTGTGATCTCAGCTTTAAGGAACTTAATTAGCTTGTGGTCTTCTTGGTCATATTTTGGGGTGAACCCTGACAAATCAATCTCTTTTTGTAGAATTACTGCAAGAATGCTTTTTTTATGTAATCCCTCTTGCTGCTTTATCAGCAAAACAATTTTTCAATTCTGGAGTGGTTTTCCCTTTTTGGTGACCTCTACAATGCATGATAGCTACTTCTGCAGGTTTTTTAATGCTCTCTAAGAGGGTAAGGATCTGTTCAGCATATTTGGTTTGATTACCTTGAGTGTAAAAAGTCCTTTCTTCTTCCAGATTGCTCCATGGGCATGGACAACACTAAATGCATATTTACAGTCAGTCCATATATTTACCTCCTTTCCTTCGCTCAGGTCTAGGGTTCTCATCAGTGCAATCAGTTCAGCTTTCTGTGATGACACATCTGCTGGAAGGGCCTTTGCTTCGATCACCTTGTCCTGGGTCCTCCCAGTCTGGATTTTCCAGGGGCACATCTTTTAGGTCTGGTGGGCTGAAATAGAAAGGAATGAATAACAAAATCTTGTGACTGCTCACAACCTCAACACAGGTGGCTGTGATTGGTCATAGAGTGAAAACAATCTACAGGGACCAATCGAAGGTGTACCTGCTGCATTCCACAGCAGCAGATAATTATTGTTTACATTTCTTTACTGAGGTTCCTCAGCTTTTCAAGAGAAAATCCTGGCAAAAGGATTTTTCAAAAAATATCATAACAACAATAGACCTCTTCAGTTGTCTGTAAACAGTCATGCTCAGGCATATCATCAATTAAGGTGGAGGACAGAAACATGGCAGGGTTAAAAACAGAAGTTATTTTCAAGGTAACATCCCATTCTAATAATAGTGATTGATATTTAAGCATCAGGTTGCCAGACAGCAAATGTCCCCCCTTTTGTTCCAGTACAGCTGCTACTGCATGGGGTACATGCACTACAATGTGTCGCCCAAGGGTAAGTTTTCAGGCTTCCTGGATCAAGATGACAGTAGCCGCCACAGCCTTCAGGCACCCTGGCCAGCCTTGGGCAACATTGTCTAGCTGTTTGGAAAAGTAGGCTACAGCCCTCTGTTGGTTCCCGAGGTGCTGTGCTAGTACCCCCAAAGCCGCATTCAGTCTCTCACATATAAAATGTTCAAAAGTTTAAGTCTGGCAGTCCCAGCGCAGGAGCTGACATTAGAGAATGTTTCAGCTGTTTAAAAGCTGCTCTAGCTTTTTCTGTCCATGTGATAATTTCTTTTTTGGCTGCTTTTAATGCTCCATATGGGGGTTTTAACCAACAGTCCATAATTTGATATCCATAAATGACACCAACCTACCATTCCCAGGAAAGCTTGCATCTCTCTTACGGTATGGGGCTCTGGGTGTCAACAGATGGCTTCTTTGCATTTTTTGCTGAGCTGTCAGTGTCCACAAAAGATCTTAAGCCCCAAGTAAACTACTGCTTTTTTAGCAATCCGTGCTTTGTCTTTAGAAACTCTGTACCCACTCAGTCACAAGAAGTTTAATAAACTTACAGTAAATGGTATACAGTCATCTCTGGTTCTGGCCACAATCAGGATGCCATCCACATATTGAAGAATAACTCCTTCTGGCCCCTGTTTTTTCGAGTCTTCTAATTCCTTTGTTAGCTGGTTTCCAGATATTGTTGGGCTATCCTTGAAACCTTGGGGTAAAACTGTCCAAGTAAGTTTACATTTCCTGCCTCTCTCGGGATTTTCCCACTCAAAAGCAAAGAGCTCTTGGCTGTTTTTGTGCACGGGAATGCAGAAAAAGGCATCCTTCAGGTCTACAACAGTAAACCACCCTAATTCGTCTGTCAGTGTGGTCAAAAGGGTGTAGGGATTTGCTACCACTGCGTGTATGTTCTCTAACTTGGTTAATTGCTCTTAAATCTTGTACTAATCTATAATTCTTATTATCTGCTTTTTTAACAGCTAATATGGGCATGTTGTATTTGGACTCACATTGCACTAGTAAACCATGTTGTAGGAATTTTTCAATTACAGATACCAGTCCCTTATGGTTCTCTAATTTCAAAGAATATTGTTTCTGCCTTACCGGTGTGGCTCCTGGTTTGAGTGCAATGCTTACTGGTTCTGCCCATTTGGATCTTCCTGGGATATCACTGACCCACACTATTGGATTGACCACATTTTCAATTTCAGTGGGGATTTCACCTCATTTTTCCTGTATAAAAAATGCTGCAACTTGGATGAATTTAGATTCAGGAATTACAACTCGTACACCTTTTCCCTTTTTAAATTTAATTTCTGCTTCCAATTTTTCTAGCAAATCCCTCCCCAGCAATGGTTTAGGGGAGTTAGACATATTGAGGAATTGATGAGTTACCCAGTGCTTCTCCAATTTGAATTATAACAGTTGGAAGAAAGGCCATGTTTCGCTTACCCTGGTCACCCCAACAACATGTACAGTATTGTGACTCAGTTTCCCTTCTAAGGTATTTAACACAGAATATTCCACGCCAGTATCTATGAAAAATTCAATGACATCTTTCCACAGCTTAGCTATAACTGAAGGCTCCACTGGGGGGGGGGTAGACTTCAGTCTCCATTACTCGGAACTTGAGCTGCTTGAGCTTTGTACTACTGGGAGTTGGGGAACTGGGGATTTTTCTTTCAACTCTGGAGAGTCATTCTTCCAATGTCCCCATTTTTTACAATAGGCACACTGATCTTTCTCCGTAGGGGAAGTTTTCTTGGATGACTTTTCCCCAGTTGCCTTTTTACTAGGTTGGTGTTTAACTCTTTGAGTTGGGCCCATCTCAAAATACCTTCCAGGCAACGTCTAGCTGTTTATCTATGTCTTGAACTCCCTCTATCTTTTGCAGCTTTCTTCTTATATCATTTGTAGCTTGACCCCTAAACAAGAGAATTAGATGTGCTTTCCCATCAGATGATTCAGGATCTAGATCTGTATATTTGACGGCAGTTTCTCTTAATCTATTTAAAAAATCAGTGGGTGATTGATCATAATTTTGCCTTACTTCTTAAAGCTTTGACCAATATACAGCTTTAGGAACACCATGTTTTGACCCATATACCATGAGACTTTGATGTCATTTTAACCTCACCATATGTTCAGGAAAGTTCAGCTCCCACCCTGGATTTTCTAGTGGTTATATCTGTGTAACTGTGCCTTGAATCAACCCATTTGCTATGCTAGCCTCTATTGACATTGTGATGGCTTTATTAACCATTTGTCTCTCAGTGGGATCAAGTAATGTATCTAACATAGAGTTCAAATCAGCCCAGTCAGGGTTTTGTGAGTTAATTGCCTTTTCTACTAATTTTTCTGCCTTATCTGGATTCTCTTTATATTTCCCCACAGTAATCTTGCACTGCTCTAACTCCATAAGGGAGTATGGAACCATTACATATATTGGCCCCTAGTTGCCGACTGGTTGCCGCAACGGAGCTTGCAAAACCAGTTATTTTCCTTTTTCCTTTTTTGACCTAGTATGTTTTGCTATGGGGCTGCATTCTTTGATGGCCTTTTTAGCTGTCTTTCCCCTCCTTCGTTTGTGCAAGGCAGCAATAATCTCATCCTCCTCCTCGGAGCTACTTGAGCAAGAGCTGTCTTTGTTGACTGTGCTGTAGTAGTAGATCTGCTTCAACAAATCCCAATTCTAGATAGTGCTAAGCATTACTTATATCTCCGTGGGAATCAGGCTGGGTCCCTGCATGCTTCGATGACGTAATCTCCTGAGGCAGCTCCTCCACATTTGGGGTTGCTATGAAAACTCACAGGCCTGAGAGTGGAGGAGGCACCACTTCCACCATGGGAGGGCCCCTCTCTGCCTTCTCAGCAGAAGGCTCTACCCCCTAGCTTCTCCTCTAGGGGCAGTGCCATGGGCTGCACACGCTGGCTATCCCCTCCCCCTGACCCCCCTTGCTGTGATGACGTCAGTGACAGTGGTGGGGGTGGTGGTGGTGGTGAGTGGTGGCAGGGATTGAAGGGCTGCACCTGAACCCGGGCCTGGGCCCACTGCAAGTGCAGCTGGGACTGGCCCTGCCCTCATAGCAGGGGCGACAAGGTCTAACTCCACCTCTGCCTTTACACCCACTGCTCAATATCGACTGTTCCTTTTTACTTTTCCCCTTTTTTATCTTTAAAACCAATATATGTTGTTCCTTTTTGTTGGCTGGTAGGCTTTGCTGATATGATAAAACCATAAAAACCTAGCATACTCTAACTTGTCGAAATATTTATCCTCGCGTATGCAGGAGACCAAGCTTCATATTAATTTCTTATCAAAGCTACCGAATTCAGGCCATGTCTCATCATTATCAAGTTTATAAGTTGGCCACATTTTTTCTTAGAGTCTGATAAGTCTGGATTTAAAAAGCAACGACTCTCCACCAGTTAGGTCATGCCAGTCCCTAGGGGACTATCTCTCAGAATTTTGCTATTAGACTCACAGGAAAATACACTCCCTATATCTTAACATTTATGAGTAAGAAAAGAAACCAGGGAGAGAAAGCACAAAGAAGTAAGAGACAGGACTAGAACTCCCAACCTTCAGAGCCACAGCTCAGAACCTAACCCACTGTGCCACTGCTGGCCTCACATCAATCATTATTACTGCAATGCTAAAACCCCTCCTATTCTAGCAGACAAGATGGAGAGCAAAAGCAGCTCTGCCTTGACCTCCTAGTGTAGCAGGCACAGGGCCTGCAGGGCCTCTTTGGAGGTCAGAAGCCTGAGCTAGGAAATGCCAAGTCATGATGACTCGGGCCTTAGAAGCCCCTCTCTTCCGCCGGGCGCAGCCCGGCTGGAACCTACTGGGATACCCTAGGGTCCTTCCACACTAAACAAAACTACAAGAGACCTCTTAACACCTAACTCAGGTGCTAAACCTGCTAAAATAAACAAGATACCACCTTTATTCAGTTACTCATGTGCCTCCATGCCAGGTCAGAGGATTCTTGGGCTCTGATACCTTCTGGACAGCAGCTGGGGCCCCCCTGGGAGTGGCAGCAGGAGTACAGGGGCAGCTTGGTGTTCCTCTGGGCCCAGGGGTTTTCCAGATGCCTTTCTGTCCCATCTGGGGTGCCAGAACTGATGCATAGAGAGGCTGACCTGGAACAGAGACTAGACAGAGTTAAAGAAATATAGTAGGTATTTATTAAAAGGCCTTTAAATGATGCACCTTGGGCAATACAAGAGCCTGGCTGTGGATACACCCAAGATGGACCCAAAATGGACGTAAGATGGATGACTGGTCATGAGTCTCCACACTTTTGTAAGTTTTGGTCCATTTACATATTGGGGTTAATTGTCCAATTAAAGCTTCATGTTATGGAGTCCCATCCTCCCGATTTGCTCTCTTCAATTCACCATTGTTTATGCTTTTTGGACATGAGGCTGTAACGGCTATCCTTGGTTCTCAATCTGGAAAAGGATTGTTTTGTCTACCTACTGATTTGTGGAAAGAAAAAAACTCCACAACTCTGTAAAAGCTGTAAAGCTGGTATGTTTATTACAGCGCTGGATGCATGTGGGGATCGTTGTCCCTCTAAAGGACATGCACACCCCTGAGAACTCCTGATCCTTTTTGTCTCCCTTACTAATTCATATGCATAGAATTTTACAATAGTTTCATACATATTCATTTCACTGATTTTGCCTTACACTTGCAGCTAGTTACCCTTGCAGCTAGTTTTTTATCAGAAAGTACAGAAAGAACTCCTGGATCACCCTGCCCTGTCTCCCGCAGCCTCAGCTGCTGTCTCCGTCTGTTTCAGAGTTCAAGGGGCCCCTCTTATCTCTGTCCTTCAGCTGAAGCAGTTTTTTCGAGCATAGGTTTTTCGCAAGAACAGGCAGTCTTGAACCCAGACCAAAACAGTTATGCTTGCAAGCTACAGACTTAATAATTCAAAGTGGCACATTTCACCTAAATCTGAAATGGATTTCTACTCTGGAAAATTTCCACTCTGTTTCACTGCCCTGTGAAGAGGACTTAGTAACACTTTATATGAAGTTCAGACTCACACACTAAGGCAGTACAGAATCTAAAAATATGAAAGCTAAAACTTAAGGCATCAGTGTGAGGAGAACAGCATGCAAACACCAAGATCAGTGAAGAAGGAGGGGGAGGAGGTGCTCCAAGCACCGGAGCTGAGATTCCTCTGCAGCCTGTGGTGCAGACCATGGTGAAGCAGCTGTCCCTCTGCAGCCCATGGTGGTCCACAGGGGTGCAGAGATCCACAGGCAGCCTGTGGAGGACCCCATGCCAGAGAAGGTGGATGCCTAGAGGAGGCTGTAATCCTGTGGAAGACTCATGGAGAGAGGGGCCCTGATCCCATGCTGGAGCTACCTGTCTTTGAAAGACTGCACCCCGTGGAAGAGTGACCCATGTTGTAGCAGTTTGAGGGGTACTGTTGCCTGTGGGATGGACTCACGCTGCAGCAGTTCTCAGAGATCTGTTGTTTGTGAGATGGAGCCACGTTGGAGAACATAGCAGAGAACTGTCTCCTGTGGGCGGAACTCCATGGTGCAGTAGGGGAAGGACTCCTCTCCCTGAGCAGCAAGAGAAATAAATGGGTGATGAACTGACCAAAACCCCCATTCCCTGTCTCCTTGCACCACTCATGTAGGAGGTAGAGCTGGGAAGGAGGGAGGAGCGGGTGGGAGGTGTTTTTTTAAGGTCTTGTTTTACTTCTTATTATCCTGCTTTGATTTTGTTAGTAATAAATTCACCTTATGTCTCTAATTTGAGCCTGTTTCGCCCTTGATAGTATTTAGTGAGCCATCTCTCCAGGTCCTTATCTCAACTCATGAACCCTTTGTCAAATTTTCTCTCTTCTGTCCAGCTACAGAGGGTTTAGAGGGGAGTGAGTGAGCGGCTTTTGTGGGTGCCTGGTATCCAGCAAGTGTCAACCCATGACATCTCCCCAGCTGGAGGACTCCCCAGCTCCATAAATCATGTCACTTGGATAATCCTTTGTCATGGCAATCATCAGCTCAGGAGCAGGGTGACCCTTCAATGCCAAACCTCGGCTGCACTGATCTTCTTCTGGTCTGTCAGGGACTCAGTATTACCATAATTTTGTGAGACCCCAGGGAGCAGCCAGGCCATTAGGATGCTTCTGGCCAGACACTGGTTGTGCTGAAGATAGAGGAATGAACAGGATGGACAAGTCCACCTGGACCACCAAACCCAGCATGGCCACCAGCATTCATTGTCTTTCTCCTGCATTTCATTTAACCTCTTTGTTCCTGCTTTTATTTGATCTTGGTTGTGCATATGGAAAAGAGTCCCCATGTTGGTCCAGGGGGGATGGCAGGCCATGGGAGACACCATGTCTAGCACAAGCCATGACAGATATTGATGGGGTTCGTAATATTTCTACCAGTACCTGCTTTCTGGTGGCTTTGCTGTGTTGAAATTCCAGCTACTCCACATGTGTTGAGTAATCTCCCTGCTCTTACTAAAGAGAGTCTGTCTTCTGTCGGAGACTCCGCGTGTGGAGACACGAGGCTTGACTCCATTTCAGAAGGCTGATTTATTATGTTAAATATTATATTAAAACACTACATTAAAACTATACTAAAGAACAGAGAGAACAGAGAGATCAGAAGGCTCAACAAGAATAGCAAAATCCTGTGACTGCTCACAGCCTTGGCACAGGTGGCTGTGATTGGTCATCAATGGAAAACAATCCACATGGACCAATCACGGATGCACCTGTTGCATTCCACAGCAGCAGATAGTAATTGTTTACATTTCTCTCCTGAGGCTCCTCAGCTTCTCAGGAGAGAAAAATTCCCAGCAAAGGATTTTTCATAGTATCATGGCTACAGTCTTCCTTCTCCCCCACCATTTCAATTTTCTTTTATTTCTCTCTCCAGACAGCCATTGCCTCTCCCATGGTGATGCAGTTTTGCTAATGTAGCCTGTTGTCTCTGTCTCTCTTGCAGAAGGACTTCACTAGGTGGGAGGAGTTGCAGCAGCGGGATGTGGAACGCTGGCTGGGGTTCATCACCTTCCTCTGCGAAGTCTTCAGTACCATGAGGAGCAGCACCCAAGAGCCCTTTCGAGTTCTTGTCTGCCCCATTTATACCTGCCTCAAGGAGGTAAATGCCTTCAGACTTTGTCCTTCTCCACTGGTGAGCCAAGCTATTGCATTGCAGCTCTGAGGTGGTCATGATTCATAAATGACACTGGAGCAGGTTGCCCAAAGAAGCTGTGGCCCCCTGTTATGAAAGGATGTGGGGGTTTAGATAAGTCCCTGACTTTTGCCCAGGACTCGAGCAGGCAGCAGTAGATTTATTGAGGCAGCCACCACCCCAAAACCTGCTCTCGTTCCCAAGTTCTTTAATAATGGCTGATTCAGTCTATTGTAGAATTAATTATTTATTTAGTAGACAAAAAACTAACAGACATAAGACTTAAACTAATTCTACACAGGAATAAGGACAAAATGAGACAATACTAGTAGATATATACAGTGCTAGGTTAAAGGTACCTAATAATTTTACAGCTAGCAAAGAAATAATATAACTTAGGATTCAATGTATGTTACCATCCAGTTGTTGGTGGAGCACACGTTGAGATCCTTTCCCTCAATTCCAAGGAAATTATCCACAGAATATGCATCCAAACTCTGGGGAGAAGCCTCAAACACTTGTCAGAGTGTGTGTTTAGAGGTTTAGATAAGTCCCTGACTTTTGCCCAGGACTCGAGCAGGCAGCAGTAGATTTATTGAGGCAGCCACCACCCCAAAACCTGCTCTCGTTCCCAAGTTCTTTAATAATGGCTGATTCAGTCTATTGTAGAATTAATTATTTATTTAGTAGACAAAAAACTAACAGACATAAGACTTAAACTAATTCTACACAGGAATAAGGACAAAATGAGACAATACTAGTAGATATATACAGTGCTAGGTTAAAGGTACCTAATAATTTTACAGCTAGCAAAGAAATAATATAACTTAGGATTCAATGTATGTTACCATCCAGTTGTTGGTGGAGCACACGTTGAGATCCTTTCCCTCAATTCCAAGGAAATTATCCACAGAATATGCATCCAAACTCTGGGGAGAAGCCTCAAACACTTGTCAGAGTGTGTGTTTAGAAGGCTTCTACCTCTGTGATAACTTGTGTGTCTTTTATAGTTTGCAAAACAGTGTCTGTCAGTCAAGAATATTTCTTTTATCTCTTCCCACATCTGCTCTCCAGACTAAGATGGTGATTTGTAGCTGAGGCCTGAGCTCTTTTGGTGTCATGGATGGCCCCTTGCTGGGCCTTTCAGCTCCTAGGTTACCTCTTTATGCACCAACTGTCTGTGGTAGAGAGGGGGAGGACACATCCTGCCACACCCCCGATCCCTGGCAGTGTTCAAGGCCAGGTTAGATGGGGCTTGGAGCAACCTGGTCTAGTCGAAGATGTCCCTGCTCATGGCTGGGAATTTAGAATGAGATGATATTTAAGGTCGTTTTTAACCTAAGCCATTATATGATTCTGTTGGTTTTATGATTCCTAGAGTTTTGCTTTGCTAGCATCAACAATTCTCACCTCAAAAGTACCTAAGTCTGCACTGATGCTTGGCTTTTCCTGCATATTGTGTTTCTGCTAAATAAGGGCATGTGCTCCAAGCAAAACCCCTTTGTCCAAGGGTTGGCAAAGCCCAACAGTTGGGATTGTGAACCCAACGTTTGAGTTTGCCAGTCCCAGTGTTGTGAAAATCCCCACCCAAGGGGCTTAAAAAGCTTCTTAAAGCTGGTGAAGTCACCTGAATAGATGAGATGGACAGAGGGGAGAGAAGAGCAGAGAAGTAATGTTCCATATGTCCTTACTCCCCACCTAGTTCAGCACAAATCTATCCCTGCCACAAGGGTTGGGAACATTTCAGAACCCAAGCTCTAGATGAGTTTGTTTCAGAGCCTGAGAATCTCATGGTTTGAGATGGTGGCAGATATCTTGGTGAGGACAAAGGCAACTCAAGGAGGGCTTCCCCCCATCCTGCTTTAATGGTGGTTTTGTCTGCTGTTGCTGTCTGTAGAAGACTTTCTCAGAAAAACCTGCCTCATTGCCCAGGGCTGGAGCTGTGAATCTCAAATTGTCAGTAGTGCTTCTGTCAGGACATAAATAACTTGCTGTAAAATAAGTTCTCTGCTAGACCCTTGGCAAAGGAAACAAAAAGAAACTGCTGACAGTGACTTTTAACATGTATGGGAAGTTTTCTTTGAATGACATCACATCATAAGCATTTTGTCTTCACAGTAATATTGTACATAGGGCTCACAGATGGTGACTGTAGCAGTGAGAAAGTGCAGGCATTGTGATGGGGCATACATATCCAGAGGAGAAGGTGGGAGAGAGATGCTAAGAATAGCCTAACTTCCCCAAAATCTCTGCTCATGGAGGTATGTGTCACTTTATGGGGAAGATCTAGGCATCTAGCAAAGTCCTCATTTCCCTCTGCTTCCCATCACAGTCATGACACAACCCAGCCCTTATTCTGCCAGGATTTTTCTATGCCTGCTTCTTAAAAATACATCTCTGTTCCTTAGGAGGACAGCTTTGTCCCTGTGGTGTTGTTTGTCAGAGAAGACTCTTAGCTGACATGGGTGCATCTGAGTCTTCTGGCACTCCTGCCCCAAAGTGGTTGATCTGAGACTGCTTGCTCCACAGGGTTGTGACCTTGATTCATGCTGTTTCTCTTCCATGGCTCTGCAATATGTTTTCATCTTGCCATCGTTTTTTCCCACTGTCAGGTAATTGTGATGCCCAGGGCCAACCCAGGAGATCACGACCACCTATTTTTTAGTAGTGATAGGTGCCAGGCTCTGAGATGGTTGCCAGAACCAAAGTCAGGCTGTAGACTCAGACGAGGAGGAGGTGGTGAGCTCCTCTAGCTTTACCCAGGAGAGAACAAGGATATTTGCACAGACTGGCCCTGCCAGGTGCTCTGTGACAGGGTGAAAATTCCCTAATCATGCAGAGTACTTGTCCTTTGATGAGCTTCATGAAACACATGGGCTGGTGTTCCAGGGCAGGAAGGGGTGTTACCATGGCCTATAAGGTTTGGGACCTCCACTTTCCTCAGGACAGGTTCACTGGGTTTTTTCCCCTTCCCGCTGATCAGCACATATGCCCCTGTGTACAGTTTCATCCCCTTACCCCTAACTCCTGCCCCCTTGGGCATCCCCCAGCAAACCCACTCTGTGCTGTCTACAATCATGCTTAGCTCTCTGCCTTCATTTACCCATCTTTTGACAATGAATCATTAGCAGAGACAAGATAACATCTCTCCTTCTGCCTGTCCTTTCAGCTCCTCTTGCTTTTTAGTTTATCTTTTTTTTTCCTTTTTTCCTCTTCCTTTTCCTTTACAGCTCTGGCAGACTCAGTCAAAGCTCAGCAAACAAGAGGAAGGAGAAAGCTGCCTGATGAATGAGCCAGGAATGTCTCTTCCCTTTCCCCTGCAAAGCTTCCTCTCTCCAGCTCCTTTCCTTTCCCCACAAATAAAAACTTATTAACACCATTATTAGTTGTGGAACTGGCCCAGGTAGGAAGGAGGATGACAGCAAGAAAATTGGTGCTAGGTGTCTCAGTGAGGAATCTGTGCTGGGGACATGGCTGGGGCATCAGGTGACAATGCAGTATTATTTATTGAGAGGTATGGATGGATTGGTGTAGTGGGTTGACTCTGGCTGGGTGCCAGACACCCAACAAAGCCGCTGTCTCATTCCTCTCCACAACTGAACAGGGGAGAGAAAATATAACAAAGGGTTCATGGGTTGAGATAAGGACCAGGAGAGATCATGCACCAAATATCATCATGGACAAAACAGGCTCGAATCTGAGATATTAATTGAATTTATTGCTAACAAAATCAGAGCAGGAAAATGAAAAGTAAAATAAATCTAAAAAACACCTTCCCCCCACCCCTCCCTCCTTCCCAGCTCTACCTCCTCCCCCAAGTGGCACAGGGAGATGGGAAATGGGGGTTATGGTCAGTTAATCACATGTTATTTCTGATGCTGCCCAGGGAGAGGAGGCCTTTGCCTGCTCCGACATGGGGTCTCTCCCATGGGAGACACTTCTCCATTAACTTTTCCAATGTGAGCCCATCCCTTGGGCAACAATTCTCTATGAACTGCTGCAACATGGGTCACACTCCCATGGAGTGCAGTCCTTCAAACACAGCGTCCTCCACTGTGGGTCCCCTACAGGGTGATAAGTCCTACCAGCAATCCTGCTCCAGTGTGGGCTCCTCCCTCCACAGGTCTGCAGGTCCCTGCCAAGAGCCTGCTCCAGCATGGGTTTCCCACAGGTTTACAGCCTTCTTTCAGGCATCCATCTGCTCCAGCATGGGTCTCCTCCAAGGGCTGCAGGTAGATCTCTGCATCCCCATGGTCCTCCATGGGCTACAAAGGCACAGCTGCTTCACCATGGTCTTCACCATGGGCTGCAGGGGAATCTCAGTTCTGGTGCCTGGAGCACCTCCTGCCCCTCCTTCTCCACTGACCTTGGTGTCTGCAGAGTTGTTCCTCTCACATATTCTTATTGGAATAAATCAGGCAAGACTCCATTTTCTTCATGCAGGAAAAGCCAATTTTTTATTCACACAACTAATTTTTATAGAGTTTTTACAGACCTCGTGTGCAACTTTAATTGGTTAAGTGTCCTAGGGTGATGTTATGATGCTTGTATCCCCAGTCGGGTGTTCTGTTTGTGATGGATATTATATTCTGGGCCTTCAAGACTGGCTCTGGGAGAGAAGGCGGGGAGAAGAAGAAGCATGGAGTTTTGTTATGTGCCTGCTCTCACTCCTCCACTGTGGTGTCTGGGCACGGATGGGGCAGAACATGGAGCTCCATTGTTTTTTAGTTGGTTTGGCGAGCTGAGGCAGAGACCTTCCCTAGACTGTTTTTCTTTCCCTTTTTGTGGAGCTGTTCGATCCTGCTCCGGTCTGGGACCCGGGGAAACACTGAGAGTTTGCACTTTGTAGCCTGCTGGGGCCTACTCTGAGCAGCAGCCTTTCCCAGCGCCGGAGGGACTGATAACAGAACGACCACCCACCAGAGAGACTTTCTGAATTTGTCATCTCTTCAGAGTGACAAATGAGTTTTGTTATCTGGTATTGTCCATTTTTTTGTGCTGGAGAGTGCTTTGCCTGTTAAATAAACGGGATTTTTCCGCTTCTCTCCCAGGAAATTCTTCCCAAACTGGTTGGGGGGAGGGGCCATGTGGTTTACTTTCTGGGGGGGGCCCTTTTGGATGTTTTCTCCCAAATTTGCCCTAAACCAGGACAATAGCTTTCTTGCCAATTACTCTATTGGTTAGTAAAAGGTATCTTACTTGTCCATCAAATCTCTCTATTCTTAAATTGTTTACATATTTTCTTCACTGATTCTCATGGGATAGATTTAATGTTTATGCAGGTGATAGCTGTTTTTCACCCAGGAATAGATTGCTATATTAACGAACTATTCATACCAGATTGTTTTCGCATGAGAACTTGCAAAGTGCTAGCTGCACTTAGAAGTGACAGGCTAGACACTGATCTAACAGAGCAGGCCTGATTTTATGAGGTCTTTCTTTTATAATTTTTCTACCTGAATGCAACATTCCAACAGTCTGCAAAACTGCTAGAAAAGAAACAAGAAACAAAAGAGAAAAGCCTTTTGCAACTAAGGTTGAGTATTATATAACACACCGTGCAGATCCTGACATGCAGCCTTCTCTCTTAGGAAATCAAGCAGACTCTTTGTCTGCTTTGCAGCAGGAACTGCTGCTTTTATTGACCAGGTATCGGCGACAGGGAGACTCTGATATGGTCAGAAGAATCCAAATTTATTGTGGAATACCTATGCTTATATATTATTTTAGGAAAGCTAATAATGTTTTACTACAATGGTTGGGTTAATCATCAAATAAACAAACTTATGCATTTTACAACATCTCTTGCTTGCAGAAGTTGATGTAATTTTCTTTTCTGGTAAGTCCTGATTTAATCTTCAACTTAGTCTTGACTAAATCCTCAAAGTTCTGTTTGCTCTTGCCAAGGCATCCTGTTATCAAATCTCTTGTGCTCACCAGGTCCAAAGTCCATCATCTGTCTTGTGTGTCCCAATATTTACCTATGCTTATATATTATTTTAGGAAAGCTAATAATGTTTTACTACAATGGTTGGGTTAATCATCAAATAAACAAACTTATGCATTTTACAACATCTCTTGCTTGCAGAAGTTGATTTAATTTTCTTTTCTGGTAAGTCCTGATTTAATCTTCAACTTAGTCTTGACTAAATCCTCAAAGTTCTGTTTGCTCTTGCCAAGGCATCCTGTTATCAAATCTCTTGTGCTCACCAGGTCCAAAGTCCATCATCTGTCTTGTGTGTCCCAATATTTCCCCCTTCTCTTTTCAACCAAAACCACTCCTTTTATTAATTAATCTCTGCACACATTGAAGCAAGCAAGGTATCATGATTAATACAATTATTATCAAGATCATCATATACATACCCATCTTAAAAAGAATCCTTTAGCTAAAAATCTAGCCACTAAAGGCTCAGTCTTGATCTTTATAAACTAAAAACATTCCTGATGGCAGCCACAGGGGGGGCATTACTGGATTTAGAAATGCTGCCAGAAGTATAATTGAACCAAAAGTTTTGATTTTTATACACAGGGTGATAGGGAGAAATATTTAAAAATTTTAGACTGATTCCTTCCCGGGTATTTAAAATTAACATAAAAATCCAATGCTTCAGAACCCAGGAGCTCTAACTCTTGGGGTCCAAGGGTGTTTCAGGAAGGTAAAGGATCCAATTTGATATTATTTGATTTGCTTTTAAAATTTTTAGTGTAAATATTAGTGTAAAGTTCTGGACGAGCTATACCCGGGCAATATGGGGGAAAACTGCAAAGGGCAGTTTTTCTTGCAAACAGCCCCAGACTCTGGGGGATGATTACAGGTTAAATCTAGACGCATAAGGGTCTTGGCTCACCTACTGTGTTGTCTGCCTCACACTCCTTTTTCAACTCCCTTGTCAGCATTCATCAGCTGGTTTTAACCATGTGGGAATCCATTAGAGAGGAATGGGATGGTGCCCATGGTGGGATTTGGGCAGATGCCTACAGCAGAGACGCGTGGCTATGCTATAATTCCAATAATAAATCCATTATGGGAGTACTAATTTAATGGGTTGTCATAGGATAAAAACAGTTTAATAATTGAAAATAAAGCAAAATACAGTAATAATGGTAAATGATAATAATAATAATTATGATAATAATAATGATAATTAAAATGGGAAATAAAGTGATGTACAATTCAATTGCTCTTCACCCGCTGACTGATGCCAGACCATCCTTCCCAAATCCAGATTGGCCGCCCTTCCAGGTAACTCCCCCCAGTCTATATACAGGGCATGACGTTCTATGGGTTCTATGGTGTGGAATATCCCTTTGGTCAGTTTGGGTCACCTGTCCCAGCTATGCTTCCTCCCAGTTTCTTTAGTGAACCTCTTCACTGTCAGAGCATGAGACAAGAAAAAAACTCCTTGACTTAGGATAAACACAACTTAGTAAAAAACCAAAACATCAGTGTATTATGAACACCATTCTCATTCTGAATCCAAAACAAAGCACTGTAGCAGCTACTGAGAAGAATTTACTCTATATCAGCTGAAACCAGGACAATATCCACCCCTTATTCCATATCATTTATGTCATGCCAAGTTTCACACTTCCCAATATTTCATCACCTTCACTATTTATCTGTTTTGATAAATATACATACAGACATCATTCCCTTTGTCTATGGAACACCTCTGCAAATGTTCATAAAATGTCCACCAAAATAAAAAAAAAGTTTGTTATATTAATTTAGTCTGTGACTTTGGCCTTCATCTTTGGTAACAGTCTTTCAAGCAAGAAAGATGGTGTGAGGTGTTGGATTGTTGCACGTTGCACATTTGAGTCAGTTCCAATTCCAGTGTTGCTGCACTTGTTCAGTTTTATCAAAGTTCATTTTTCATTGGTGAGAGTGTGAAAATCAGAGGAAAGTCAGGTTCAGATCCCCAGAACATTTGTAGTTAAGATCAATGCCATGAGGTGCTTAGTGAGGTGATGTGCACGCAGCTGCCATAAAAGTGGCAATATACAGTGTTGGACAGTTATTAACATAATACAATTTAATTCATTGGCTGTTCTCACCCAAAATCAAATCTCCTCGAGGCACACCCTGGACTTCCCTATCCTCTCACATTACCCAACAAGTGTACCTGGTTCCTTAAGCAAAAGTAATCCCACAGATGGGTTTGCCTTTTCACGAGGCAGGAATAACCCTGACTGTTCCCCAGCATGTTTTTAATGTGCACTACAGGAACTTTATCACCTACAATATGTTATAATTTTGATTGGGCAGGGCCAGCCTAGTTGGCAGATCCTCTGGTGTTGACTAACAAGGTGGCCTTTGTTAAATGTCCATTGCTCTCAGTGTAGTCATTAACAATCTATTACATCATTCGATCTTTCCAGAGGGTGGTGTATGATAGGGAATGTGATATACCCACTCAATACTATGTTCTTTGCCCCAAGTGTCTATGAGGTTGTTTTGTAAATGAGTTACATTATCTGATTCAATTCTTTCTGGAGTACCATGTCACCATCAGACTTGCTTTTCAAGGCCCAGGATAGTTTTCTGGGTGGCGGCATGGGGCACAGGATATGTTTCCAGCCATCCGGGTTGCTTCCACCATCATAACCACATGGCACTTGCCATCACAGGTTTGAGGGAATATGATATAGTCAATCTGCCAGGCCTCTCCATACCTATATTTCAGCTATCGTCCTCCATACCACAGAGGCTTTACCTGCTTGGCCTGCTTGATTGCATCTGCTTGATTGCAGCACATGTTTCACATTAATTGATAACCTGTGTGACAGTGCCCATGGTTAAGTCCAACCCTCAATAACGAGCCCACCTATATGTTGCACTTCTTCTTTGATGGCCCAAGGTATCATGGGCCCACCGAGCTAGAAATAATTCACCCTTGTGTT